>NW_016803181.1:616204-671299 GCF_001698545.2 Rhinopithecus bieti
TTTTTTTAAAGATGGAGTCTCACTGGCTGGAGTGCAGTGGCATGATCTCGGCTCACTGCAACCTCCACCTCCCAGGTTTAAGTGTTTCTGGGATTAGAGGCACCCACCACCACACCTGGCTGATTTTTTATTTTTAGTAGAGACAGCGTTCCCCATGTTGGCCAGGCTGGTCTCAAACTCCTTACCTCAAGTGGTCCACCTGCCTTCACCTCCCAAAGTGCTGGGATTATAGGTGTGAGCCACCATGACCAGCCAAAAATGAGTCATAATATAGTTCAAACTTTGCACATAAATATGTATAAAGTCATGAACTTACATAGTGACTGAGGATTTTGCATATATAATTTGAGTCTTTTAAAAGTTGAGTCTTTTAAAAGTTTAAAAATTTTTTTATAATGCTTGCTGGTTTTAGCCATCTATTTTAAACCATATGTTCCCTTTAAACAAATTTCGTAATTCTTAAAACTTTGATATTCTGATTTCTATATTCTTGATACTGAATTAGGGAATTCCTAGTGATAACTCATAGTAGATTAGTAAATGCAATTAGATTTCAAGGTCTCCATGGCTATGATGGTTACATACTAAAATCCTTGAATTAGAGTGACAAAAAAATAAAATAAAATAAATCACTTGGTATCATTTGCAGAGAATAATTGTTCCTTTATTTATATAGTGCATCATAGTTTGCAAAGTGCTTGTTTCTGCAGTTTTAAAATTTATTTGACAAATTAATAGTTGAATATATTTGTAGGGTACAATGTGGACTTTTGACGTGTATATACATTGTAGAAAGATTAAATCAAGCTAATTAATATATATCCATCACTTCACCTCCTTATTTTTTTTGTGATGAAAATATTTCAATCTATTCTTCTATGTTCCTGCAGTTTTTGTTTCATCTTCGTGAAAACCTTGGAGGCAGGTGGCCTAGCTGTCACTACCTCTATTGTTACAGGTAAGGACACCAGACACAGGGCTTTGGTGACTTGTCCACAACCCACATCTGACTTCCAGGAGAGTTCTTTAAATACATACAGCCTCTATCACCATTATTTGATTACAACTCCTCAGTTAGATGATTCCTGAAAGCAGTTTTCTTGATTTTCTTCTCCTTCATATATGGTGTTCTATTTTGGGCCTTAGGAGAGTTGATATTCAAATACAATATTTGAATGAATTATTTTACTGAGAAAGGTAGTAATATAGTGCACCTTAAATAGATTGCTAAAATACTTAAATCTTACTCTGGCTGAGGTTTTGGAAAAATTAGATGTAGGGACAGGTCAACAACCATGCGTTCAGCTTGATTCCTTCACAGAGACTTAGTAGCAGTTAAGCACAGCGAATAAGGTGGGCAGACAAATCTTTTAATTGGCCCATGATCATGGAGTGTGCCTCAGTCATTAAATAAATCTGCAAGGGCCCAAAAAGTGGTTGCTTCAAATCATTTTTATACTGTTTTTGTGGCTTGTATACTTGACTGTTCAGGAGCTACCAGACCATAAAATCCAGCCAGTGAGAGCATTGGAAGTCACGGAGCTCAAAGGTTTATTATATGGTGTGAAACTCTATTGTTTTGTGCATGTGTTAAATAATTGCTGTCAGTGCAAGACTGTTAAAAACTCCCGGCTAGTAATAACATGAATGCACTTTATGGCTTCAAAAGGAGATAAAAGAAATTTCTTAGTCAGCACTTTGACGGCATCACAGCTAATGTCAGTTTTGTTATTGTGAGGACTTTACTTTTGGCAGATGCTCTCCCTTCTGGCAGCAGAGCTCTAATTACCATATAAATTAAGCTGGGAAGTGAGCGGAGGGCATGCAACTCAGCCGCTTCTGCCTTGTACCCAGGTTTCCAGGGCGGCAGTGCCAGGCAGGCATAGCGTGGGCTGACGCCATGGAGAGGGCTCCACCCCCCTTCTCCCCTTTCTTCCCATTCACATCCATTAGAGGGACATTAAGCGGCTTAGCTGCTGTGCAAACACAAAGATCATTCTTTCTTCTTCTTTTCTTTTCTTTTTTTTTTTTTTTAAACCTAGGGTCTTCTCTCTAATAGCATTCCAGGAATTAGCCTAATCCATCCTGCTTTAATTCATAGGCACTAATTATATTTCAGCATACATTCTTACACACTAAATTATAAGTATCCTTACTTTAATCAGTTGTAACTAGTCCTTAAATTGAGGGTTTAGTACTCTCCTTTTATCAGATAACAGGCTTTGCTGTGTTATGTGATGGGATTAAACTGTTTATTTAGGATGTAGAACTGAAGACGTGGATGATGTGTTCGTTTTTTTCCTAAAGTGCTCTGTATTTTCTTCAGCCAGAGTGTATTTCAGAACTTCATAATGACCTTTTAAAATTTGTAAAATGGTGTCTAGGTCCTTTTGGGATGTGAACTGACAAGCACAATTTGTAGAAACATAATTCTAATGCAGGTGAATAATCGTTTATAGTTGCAAAGCATTTCACACATAAACTATTCTGGTATTTAAGTCGCCCTCCAGGTGGGTAACTGAAGGATTCCTGTGAGGCGGTCACTGAAGGCCACACAGTTGGTAGTGCAGCTGGTGTGGAGTACAAGTCTCATCTCCGTCTGGGGGCTCTTTCCTTCCACCTCACTCTGCTTATTGACTGGAGTTCCCTCTACGTTACAAAGCACCTAGTAAGATGATCTTTTCCTATCAGCATTTCAATTTTTTTTTTTTTAGACTTTGTGGAAAATAATCGTTTTGCAGCACTTAAAGAGAATCACTTGCGGGCATTCCGTAAAATTTTACATTTTACTGACAGCACAAAAAGAGGAAATTGTTTTTTCTTTTTGGCAAGTAATTGCTATTCTAGCTTTTAAAATTATCTGTCTAGGTACCTATTACTCACTATCTGTCTATCTATATCTATCTATCTATCTATCTATCTATCTATCTATCTATCTATCTATCTATCTATGTATCTATCTATGTGTCTATGTATCTATCTATCCCGTCACAGAGCTTTAAGCCTCTTGAAAGAAGTGTAAAGAAGATAGACTGATGACTGCCCCCCTGGGAACTGGCACTTCAGAGAGGGTGAGAGAATTCACAGATAATTCTCTTTTCCGAGCTAGGAAAGAGTCAAATTAGTTGAGAGACTTCACTTTCAGTCCAGTACTTCCTCCAGCCCCATGAAAAAGAGTGTATCCATCAAAGAATCCCCTTCTGCCATCTTTATCTTATCAGGATCTGTCTACTTTAATAGATGAGACTCTTTGGAAAGGACTTTGATTTGCTGAGGTCACAGACTCATCCCGGAGCCTAACTTCTTGAAGAAGAACATTCCGCCTTAACAGTTTCAGGCAGGCCCACTGGGTCACTGTGCGCTGTCCAGAGGTGACTGGCTGAGGGAAAGAAGGGGCTGAAATCTTCTGTGCTCCATTTGATGAATGGTGCTTGCTGGCACACCGCTTCTTCTTACACAAGAGGCTGCAGTCACTGGCCAAGTCTTGCAGTGGGGCAGCTGTCATCTGGGGCCGCTGCCCTGTTGCGGCACTCAGAGCCGGAGCAGCTGCATCCCCATCTACCTAGTCACCAAAGACAGACACTTCACTTCTTTTTTTCTTTTCTTTTCTAAATTGTGAGGAATGTCTAGGCACTTGCTCTTTAGGTGGACATGGAAAGTCACCCTTCCCTAAAGACTGGACTTAACCCTATTAATTATGCAAATATAATGCAAAGGAGTAACCATGATTCTGGGAGAAGAGTGACAGGAAATTGTTGGCGAGACAAAGTCTCACAGTGCTGATTGCCTGTATAGGGGCCAAGGAACTTCCTGGAGGAAAGGGAGTCCAACTGTAACCCCTTTCTCTTTTTTGGCTCAATTTTACTTGAACCTCTCTCATGGATTGATGTTGCTCCAGCAGAGGTCCCTTGGAAAGAAGGGACTCCAAGGGGCCCAAAGGGAAACTCACGATGGAGAAAGGAGAAGGTTGAACCGGCTAACATTAGGGTCTTTCTAGGCTCATGAGGGAGGGCTCGTGGCTGAGCCTGGGTTTCTGGCACAGCATTGATCCCTTGACAGTGTGTGTGAGTTGAGGTAAAGCAGCAGTTCCCTGGGATCCCAAGTGTGAGGCATCACTGTCATCTTTGCAGGGATCTGGAACACCAGGGTTTGTGGCAGCAGTGGACAAAAGTAACAACTCTGTGGTTTTACCAGGAGCTGCAGCACCTAGAAGTGTGGACTCATCTTGGACTGATCAGGCTTTCTATTCTGTTTTGACATGGCATTTGGAATCAGGACAGACCTCAACATTTTTCAACCATTTGGGGTAGGGCTGGGGAGCAGCTTCAGGAGGGAGATACTGGAATTGCTGCTAATAACATAGACTAATGGGGTCTCAAAACCAATGAACTGGGAAAGGAAGAGATTGGACTATATTTTTACCCCACAGTTATGAAGGGAGTCATATCAGTGTATATTTTCCTCCATAATGTCTTTCAAATCCTTTATCTCTGTCTTACCACATTAACTAATCCTTCTGCAACTAGTCTCTCCAGTCCTTTTCCACACTGCTGCAAGAATGATCTTTCCAGAAGGCAAATATGATATGGCACTCCCCTGATTAACATTCTATAATGGCCCTGTAACCTTTAAGATGAATCCAGATTTCCTGGCCGGCTGTACGCTTTTCAGCCTCATCACTCGCCATAGCTCCCAGTCCACCCAGCGTGGCCACCACTGTGAACGACTTGCTGTTCCCTAACATACAAACCTTCTTTATGCCACTGAGTCTTTGCACATGTTATTCTTCCCTGTTTTTCACTTTCTCATTCTTAAAGGCTTATTCAAATATCCTCTCCTTTATGGTAGAAAAACTCCACTCCATATCATCTGAATCCCAACATGGAAGCCTAATACATGGGTACTGGCCTTCTTCCTAAAAGGCTGGTTTTGAATGAGTGATTTTCAGCATGAGAAATGAATGATTCAAGAAAACCCACATCAGAAGAAGAAAGGTAGAAATAAAATGATAATGGACTCAAATGATTCTCCATTTGCTTCTTTTTCCTTTTGAGGGCTTCAGTGATTTATGCTGTTTGTGTGGGCATTTAGATAACTAATCTTAACTATTATTATAAATGTAGTAATTGGATTAAGTATGTGTGATATTGTGATATAATAAGAAAGATATATTTAGTCTTTGTCCCCAGTTCCTGGCACACAGCTCCTAAAACCTTTGTAATATCCTGAGTGTGAGGGGTGATAGGAGTAACTTTTGTTATAATAGTTGGTCTTGGTCTTCGTTTCCTGACACAAGACTTTCTAAGACCCTTGGACTCTCTGGAGAGAAAAGAGTGTCTTGTTTGCTAATGAGATGACTGGTGACTGGAGGCTCCTAGATAGTTCAAGGATGAAGGCTGGTCACTGGAAAGACCAAAGCGTGATTAGAAGGTTGGAACTTTCAGTCCACCCTAGATGTCCAGGGAGGGGAGAGGGTCTGGAGGTTAAGCTCATCACCAATGACCAAAGAATTAATCAGTCATGCCTATATAATGAAGCTTTCATAAACACCCCTAAATCATGGGTTTTGGAGAACTTTTGGGTTGGTATACATGTAGAGGTGCTGGGAGGGTGGTGTGCACAGAGAGGACAATGACATTCTGTGTTCCTTCCACGTACATTTCCCTATGCATCTCTTCTGTTTGGCTGTTCCTCAGTAGTATCTTTTATAGTAAAGCAGTAATAGTAAGTTAACTATTTTCCGGAGTTCTGGGAGTCATTTTAGTTGTTGAACCTGAAGAGTGGATCATGGGAACCCCTCATTTATAATTGGTCAGAGAGTCCAGGTCAGAGAGGCCTGGGATATGTCTAATTGACATCTTCATATGTCAAATAACTCATCCAAACTAGTTAACACCACTGAAAATTCTTGGTGAAACAGACCTCTAGAAAATACACTTCCCCATTTTTAAATTGTTCTTAGTAATTCACTAAAATTTAGCCTATGCAAATTTTTCCAGTGGTGGGTTAGCAGGCACAAAACTGGAGAAGGACACCACCTCACCCACAGGTGTTAGGCAAAGGGATTGGGTGAGGCATAGGCATGTATGTATTTGAACACTCAACATGGAACAGAGCTGTGCTTCTGCATAGGACTTAGAATCTGGAATAAAAATAGATATTTTTCTCTACAGTCCTATACCTTTGCTACTCAGTTTTAAAAGTTTGTGACTTTCTAGAAATCATAGTACAGATGGTCCCTGACTTATGATGGTCAATTTAATGATTTTTCAACTTTATGATGGTGCAAAAGCCATATGCATTCAGTAGAAACCATACTCAAATACCTATACCAACATTCTTTTTTTCACTTTAGGTACACCATTCAAGAAATTATATGAGATATTCAACACGTTATCATAAAATAGGCTTTGTGTTAGATGATTTTTCCCAACTGTAGGCTAATATAAGTGTTCTGAGCATGTTTAAGGTAGGCTGGACTAAACTATGATGTTCAGTAGGTTAGGTGATTAAATAAATGGATTTTTGGCTTACTGTATTTTCAACTTACAATGGGTTTATCAGGATGTAAACCCATTGTAAGTTGAGGAACATCTGTATTCTGATCATTATCGTCGCCCTGAAGTTGTGGTTTCTTTTAGGTATGTGTTTTGTGAACGCATATGATTGCATCGACTGGTCTGATTTCTCAGCAGAGACTAGTCTGTCTACTTCTACTTTGTATTCAGAAACATTACCTATAAGCAGAGTTGGTAGCTTCCTGCCAATATAGTCCCATGATGCTTGGCAGGCCCCTTAGCCTAATAATATGTCTCTCTTCTGATTCCTAGTGCTTGAAGTTCTTTAGCTTGGTTTGGTTCCAAATTTTGGGAGTTAGAGATTCCTTTAAGAATCTCATTAAGGCTGTGAACCTCTTTACTGGAAAAATGCTCATATAGATGTACATAAAAATGTGTTCTTGAACTCTAAAATTAAGAACTCCTGTGTTAGGTAGAGGTAAAGCCTTTCCACAATTAAAGAAGAGGCTTAAAATGTAAATCAGGCAAGGCAAGAGGACACATTCATTAAACAAGCATTGATTAAGAACTTACTGTTTACAAACACCATAGGTAGGTTTTGGGCATACAGATTAAGACCTGGTCTTCTTTCTTGACAAACTTTTAGCTTGGTAGGCGAGGCCCTCACGTAGACAGAGAGTTACAATGTGAGGTATTCAGGCCTGAAAAAGAGGCGGATACGAAGCGCCAGAGAACCACATGGGAGGTAGGGACCAACTCTGCAAGTGACTGGCACATGTTTACCTTAGAACGGAAATGGCTGATTCTAGACCCTTGCTTCAGTCAATTTAGAAAGGTGAAAGCCGGGTGTGGTGGCTCACGCCTATAATCCCAGCACTTTGGGAGGCCGAGGTGGGTGGATCACCTGAGGGCAGGAGTTCGAGACCAGCCTGGCTAACATGGTGAAACCCCATCTCTACTAAAAATATAAAATTAGTTGGGTGTGGTGACGCATGCCTATAATCCCAGCTACTTGGGAGGCTGAGGCAGAATTGCTTGAACCCAGGAGGTGGAGGTTGCAGTGAGGCAAGATCGTGCCATTGTGCTCCAGCCTGGGCAACGAGAGCAAAATTTCATCTCAAAAAAAAAAAAAAAAAAAAAAAAGAAAAAGGTAAAAAAGAAAGAAAGAAGGAAATGTGAAAGGGCATTGGGTGTGTCAAAAGCAAGAGTGTTACTGAGTGAGAGGCTACAAAGCAGGGAAGGACACAGACTGGAGAGAAAAGGAGAGATTGAGGTTGCCAAGGAGAAACCGCACGTTTAAAAAGTTTCAGAGTGAACAGGCAACCTACAGAATGGGAGAAAATTTTTGCAACCTACTCATCTGACAAAGGGCTAATATCCAGAATCTACAAAGAACTCAAACAAATATACAAGAAAAAAACAAACAACCCCATCAAAAAGTGGGCAAAGGATATGAACAGTGGCCGGGCACGGTGGCTCAAGCCTGTAATCCCAGCACTTTGGGAGGCCGAGACGGGGCGGTCACGAGGTCAGGAGATCGAGACCCTCCTGGCTAACCTGGTTGAAAACCCTTCCTCATACTAAAAATACAAAAACTAACTGGGCGAAGTGGCGGGCGCCTGGTGTCGCCAGCACTTGGGAGGCTGAGGCAGGAGAATGGCGTAAACCCGGGAGGCAGAGCTTGCAGTGAGCTGAGATCCGCCACTGCACTCCAGCCCAGGCAACAGAGTGAGACTCTGCCTCAAAAAAAAAAAAAAAAAAAAAAAAAAAAAAAAAAAAAGGATATGAACAGACATTTTCTAAAAGAAGACATTCATACAGCCAACAGACCACATGAACAAATGTTCATATCACTCGCCATCAGAGAAATGCAAATCAAAACCACAATGAGATACCATTTAACACCAGTTAGAATGCAATCATTAAAAAATCAGGAAAACAACAGGTGTTGGAGAGGATGTGGAGAAATAGAACACTTTTACACTGTTGGTGGGATTGTAAATAGTTTCAACCTATGGGAAAACAGTATGGCAATTCCTCAGGATCTAGAAACTAGATGTACCATATTGACCCCAGCCATCCCACTACTGGGTATATACCCAAAGGATTATAAATTATTCTCTACAAAGAACTGCACACGTATGTTTATGCGGCACTATTCACATAGCAACGACCTTTTGGATCAACCCAAATGTCCATCTGTGACGACTGGATTAAGAAAATGTGGCACATATACACCATGGAATACTATGCGCCATTAAAAAAGGAATGAGTTTGCGTCCTTCGAGGGACATGGATGCAGCTGGAAACCATCATTCTTAGCAAACCTATCAAAGAACAGAAAACCAAACACCGCATGTTCTCACTCATAGGTGGGGAACTGACAATGAGGGAAACTTGGACTCGGGAAGGGGAAATCACACTTGGGCCTATCATGGGGGGGGGGAGGAATTGCATTGGGGGAGTTATACATGATATATAATGATGGACTTGATGTGGTGCTTGACGAGTTGATGGGTGCAGCACACCAACATGGCACAAGTATACATATGTACAAACCTGTCACGTTATGCACATGTCCCTAGAACTTAAAGTATAATATAATATATAGTATATATAAAAAAAAAGAAAAAAAAGTTTACTTGGGACCCAGCCATTTGTAGCTACCTGAAACGGGTGATATTTTGCAAATAGATACAGACAAGTTGGCGGAATTGTCTGCCCCGTGTCCCTGCCAACAACAAACAAAACATAAAACGTAATTCCAAATAAGCAAAATGCTCATTACTCAGACTTTCCCTCTGAATCTAATAATGTCACCCAAGTCTTGGGAAATTTGCTAATTGTTTGTCGATCCTACAAGGTCATAATCTAGACCTGTTTTAAAAAATCTTTTAAAACCTCAATGTATTTATTTGAAAGGGATGAAGAAATGGTATACATTCTACCCAGTCTGCAGGATTACTTGACACTTGCCATCATAGGCTGGGACTTGAGAAATATTAGAGGCCACCATTTGTTTTTTCAGTTAGGCACAGCCTTTACTCACAGGGCTTTTACAATTATTTTAATTCAGTTACACATATAGTTGAAGCTACTATACCAGACCAAGTTCCACAAGATAAGCAGACTCTAGAGTCATTTTGATGCGTCCTTTTGTGTTTATTTGTAAGTAAAGAAGTTGAGTTCCGTTAATGGCCTTTGTCAAAGCATTTTGAAGAGAGTGGCACTTTGTATGGAAGATGTCATTCTCAAATAACCACCTTCTATGGGAAGGGGCAGAATAGACTCCTGTTATGTACATTTAGAAGATATTTGTGATAAAAAGACTGAAAATAAATTTATCTCAGTTCTGCATTGTAATATTGGAACAATGCATTGCCAAGGGGCGATAAAGTCAGAATGCTAATTTATATTGACAGTTTGGTGAGATATTCTTCTGTGATTATATACCAAAGCATTATATGTAGGAGTTAATGGGAAAAGTTTTTAATTAAAAATATATTTTCTAATTTATTTATTTAGTTTTTGTTAAACTGAGGCACCTGTGTTTTGAATTTTATACTGCTAATACTTTGGGAAAGCCATAGTAGAGGTGGAAATAAGGTTTTGAGATGAAGCAGTGTAAAGGTGCCACCTAGTGGTCGCATAATCACGTCTGTGTTCGCTTTCTTGCCAGTGGAAATTGGATACCGGTGGTGGGTTTCCTAGAGAATCCCCTTATAGGTGGTGAATTCGGTTAGCATATTGTTGTCCTTGATAGGATAAAGTTTTTACTTTTACTTTGTGGTCACTGAAATTATCCTCCTCCAAATTTGTTATTTGAAATTAGTTTTGTTAACTGGACAGCTCTTGTTACCCTTTTGCTATTTTAGCTAGTTATGTCAGCAAAAACTTGGGTTAAATGTAAAAATTATAGTATAGTCATAGTTTCTCATTCCATTGGAATGGTCTGACATGTAACATACAGAGAACATGCAGAATGTCTGGAGTGTATCGTGGGACACAGCTAAAGCCTGGGTGCTCGCCAGCTGCGGTGAGGTTTCATTAAAGGCCTTTCTTGTTGTTTTAGGATTAATCTCTCTTTAGTAGAATGCTGTAGAAGAAAAAAGATCAATGGAAAAACTCATCTTTTATAAAAAAAATTTGTTTTCAGATGAGATATGTTCAGTAAGCACATACCTCATTGGAGAGATGACTGTGGATGACTGACTACAGTCATTTCTTTTCTTTACCCTTAAACCACATGTAACCCAGAATTGAAACAAATACTTATATTGAGGTTTTCCAAAACAATTAGTGATAGAGATCTTAAGAAGGACCAGAATTCCTGGAGGGCGTTGTATATTTTATCTTCTCAGTGCAAGACATCTTTGAGGTTTCCTTTGTCATCAAAGGCTTTCTATGTGTGTTTGTTGGGAGTGGCAGGGGGATTTATAGGAAAGTACTTTCACTGAGATATAATTTTCCCCAGGAGGATTTTTACTTTGCTAGTGTTGTTTTGGTATCTATTTTGGGCAATATTTACATTAAAAACTTAACATCTGGTGAGTACTAACATTTTATCTTTATCACACATGAACAATTTTTTTTTTTTTTGTCATGGAAATCCTCATGGTGGAATTAACTAAAACACTATAGAAAGTTCAGGAGGGCTCTTCAGAACAACACAGACTTTAGCTAAAAACTTTCCCTAAAGATGCTCTTGGAATTTGCAAATACAGCCCAGATAGCACACCAGCCATTTAGATTTTAAAGTGTGTGTTGCATACCCATCATTGTCCTAGGTGGACACGGCTGAGAAAAATACACAAAATAGTGTGATTTGTAGGAGTCTGGGTTCTCAGGGTCCTCAGAAGAGGCAGTACCGAGGCAAGTATGGAGCCAAATTGCCTGTGTTTGAGTCCTTGCTCTGCCCTGGACTAGCAATGTGACCTTGGAGAAGTTATTTGACCCTCTACGCCCCAGTTTCTTCATCTGGGGGAGAGGATACTAATAACTTGCTTTGCAGGGTTGAGTGGAAAGCACTTAGAACAGTGCCAGGATATATGGCGGGAACTCCATCCATCCATGTCAGCTATTTCCATCCTAACCACATGGTAAAGCCCAGGCACCACACACAAGAGTGCAGTCCAACGCTGTGTTTGATTGAGTAAGAAATGTTAAGGCCACCTACTAGAGGAGTTCATAAAAGAGAAACCAGTGTAGGCTGGGGTATTTTGGAAGAGAGGCAATAGGGACTAGATCTGGAATTTGACATTCTAAAATAAAATTTACTTTTAAACCAGCCTTCTCTATTTGGTTTTCAGTTAAGGAGATCAATTCATTATGATTCTTGGTGCTATTTCCTTCTGTAGGTTAAGGACAAAGAGTAAGCTTTCCCTTGGTGCATCATTCACTTTTTATTCATTGAGCAGCTATTTATGGACTGTGTGCTCTATGCCAAGCATTGAGTTTGAGTGAGTGAATGAGACAGGCAAGAATCACAGCTGTAGTGTCTGTTCTCCAGCCTTTTAATAATGTTCCCCATGTGCCTCAGTGACCTTTCCAGATTCCTCATATTTGGTTTATTTTAAATTTTATTTTTAACAACTGTTTATGATGAAAAATTTCAGACGTGTGTCTGTTCCTTTGCCAGTACCACACTGTCTTCATTGCTGTAGCTTTATATTAAATTTTAAAATCAGCTCATATGATTTTTCCAACCTCATTTTTCCTTTATCAAAATTGTTCTGGTTATTCTAGTTCTTCTGTCTTTTCATATAAATTTTAGAATCAGCTTGTCTGTACCTACAGGAAATCATGCTGGGATTGTGATTGGGATTGCATAAATTCATAGATGAGTTTGGTGAGAACGGATAGCTTTATATGTCGAATCGTCCAATTCATCAAAATGGTATGCCTCTCTATTTATTTAGTCTTCTTTCATTTCTTTCAGCTGCATTTTGTCATCTTCAGCATATAGATCCTGTATGTGCTTTTTGAGACCTGTACTTAAGTATAATTGTAACACTGTAAGTGGTATTTTTTCTTGGTTTCTAATATGTGTGTTTTTTCTTTTGGTTTCTGTGTATACAAGAAGAATATATATAGAAAATGGTTAATTTTTGTGTTGAACTTTATCCTGTGAACTTGCTAAAATCACCTACTAGTTCTAGAAATTGTTTCCCCCTTGATTCCTTGGGATTTTCTCCATAGCCCGTCTATCGTCATGTTGTCTGTGAATAGGAACAACTTTATTTTAAATCTGCATGCCTTTTATTTCTTTTCCTTGATTTTTTTTCTTGCATTGGCTAGAACTTTTAGTACAATGTCAAGTAGGTGTGGTGGGAGTGGACATTTTTGCCTTGTTTCTGGTCTTAGGTGGAAAGCATTCAATTTTTCACCATTAAGTATTATGTTAGATGTAGGTGTTATCAGAATGAAGAAGGTCCCTTCTATTCCTAATTTGCTGAGAGTTTTGTTTTTAAATCATGAATGTATGTTGAATTTTGACAACTGCTTTTCTGCATTGATTGATGATGGCTTTTTTTCCGTTTAATCTGCTGATCTGGTGGATTACATCGGTTGTCTTTTGAATACCCAACCAGTCTTGCATTCTCATGACAAAGCCCACTTGGTCATGATTTATATCAAGTTTTGAAGTTCCAGCTGGAAATCTCTAGTAAGGGACCAGCCAGCAGAGAACAAGTAGGCTTGTGTTTGGACCAATGTTTTGGAAACAGTTGGCTCATTGGGCTAGTGACCACCCTGTTAACTTCTGCTGACCTGTTTTCCAAGAACCCACCTGGTACCAACATGCCTTTACTGCCAGTGTATTTTGCTTCTACCCTTCTTTTAACTTACATTTATTGTTATTCTCTTTCTTTTTCTGTACTGGACCAGGAACTTCCATCAACTGGAATCATTTTCGGGCATCCTCGTCTTCCATTTGTGTTTTAATTTATAGCAAGAGAGTTTGGGAATAAATTGTATTTTAAGAAACAAACATTTATTTAAATATAAACACATGTGATTTGAGTATTAAAATTTAAATGCTATTAAATAATAGTTCTTGCAATTTTTGTCATTCCATGAGGCAAGAAAAGAAAACATATGGGTGTCTTGTTATATGTAGTCTTATAAGATCTGATTTTAAATTGCAATTTATTTTAGAAGGTAATGGAAACAAACCAGAGAGTAATGTAGATGTTTGCTTGTGGTTAACATAATTTGCCTGCCTCCTCAGAGGCTAAATTCCAAGGAATTTTGTTTTTTTCTATATATATATATATAGTATATATTAATATATTTTTTTTTTTTTTTTTTTTTTTTTGAGACAGAGTCTCGCTCTGTCGCACAAGGCGGGAGTGCAGTGGGCGCGATCTCAGTCTCTGCAGCTCCGCCTCCCAGGTTCACGAGCCATTCTCCTGCCTCAGCTCCGAGTAGCTGCGGACTAAACAGGCGCGCCGCCACCCGCCCGGTCTAGTTTTTCATATTTTTTAGTAGAGACCGGGTTTCACCGTGTTAGCCAGGATGGTTTCGATCTCCTGACCTCGTGTCACACCGATCTCGGCCTCTCCAAAGTGCTGGATTACAGGCTTGGAGCCTCCAGCGCACATGGCTTGTTTTTCTATATTCTTAAGTTAGAAGACACAATGGTCAGAGATCCCCGTGAAAGGGAGGCCCTCATACCGGGCGCCACGGCCTTGCACAGTCACCCCTCACCCCTTCCTTGGATGCAGTGAGAATGCCATGGCTGTGCCCTGCACTGAGAGTGGGCTGCTTTTCTGTGAAAACACAGTCAAGTGCACCTGATAGGTTTTAGTTCCCAAGCAGTGTTAAAAGCAAATTGTGGGGTTTTATATATTCCAGCTGCGTTTTTTTTTTCTCCAAAGAAAATATGTAGGTTTTGGTTTGCAGCAGGCCACATTTCTTCTAATAAAAACAGTTAGAATAAAATGTGTTTTATAAGCATATAAAAGTGTCAGACCATAATGATTTTAGTGCTGCCTATTTAAAAATGGTCAGTAATATTTAAGATATTAGCATCTGCAAAGGAAGTGAATTATGGAAAGTAAATTACAATATATCATTTATATAAAGGAGAAGGTGGTTGGAAGCTTGTTCAGGAACTATATTGAGACCATTTTATTTGCATTTCTATATAATATGCATGCCTTTCAGCTTTCAGTTAAGTTTTGGCCCCTAAATTATTAAACTTTTATACTTGCAACTGGGCCCCAACATTAAAAAAAAATCCTGTTTGTATTTGGATACACAATTCATTTTGTGAAAAAGCACCTTCATGCTGTGGACTCATTAGAGAAAGCATCTCAGTAGGTCCTGGTGCCAAAATCAGTTGTGCCTCCTTCTGAACCATTCACTTCCTATTATCTGATGGATACTCTGAGCTCCTTTTTGCCTTGTCTGCTAGGAAGCTTAGAAAAAATATTTCAGCGAATCTGTAACAAAGGCTACAGAACCCTTAGCCCATGTGTTTTGCACACTGTACATCTGGAATCATTTTCATCTTATTTCTTTCACCTTTAGTTTCCTTTTTGCTTTCAATTTTTTTCATTTAACTCTCCTCCTGTGTTGTACTGTAGTTGTTGTTATAAGCTGCTTTAAATCCTTATTGGAATAATATAGTTGGAAATAGATTTTGATATTGATTTTGAAATTGGTATGTTTCCTTTATTATTTTATCTCTATAATTACATTTCTCTAGCACTTTGACACTTTTTATTATAACTTAAAATTGCATTCTCGTAAATAATAAAATTCCAAGCAGGAAAATTTCTGATACCCATTATGACATGTTTTAAAAAATCCTTATTGTCTTTTAGATGATAAAAGTAATACTGGATGATTATAAAATTTCAAACCTTATAAAATATGTAATGTAGAAAATAAAGGTCCTCCACAATCTCCTCCTGCTAACAACAACAACAACAACAAAAAACAAAAACCCAAAGCCAAAAAACTATAAACCATTTGGTGTATAGCTTTATGGCATGACTTTAAGTTGCATTGTATTGGAGTGGCAGTGGGAATGATTTCTTTTTCCTCTGTGAATCTTCGCTATATAACTCTTTCTTCATTTCTGTGCTGTGATGCGGTTTTTTTTTTCGTTCTTCACAGTCCTGAAGATATGCCAGTTAAATCTGGGGGACATAAAACTCAACGTTCTTGGAATGCTTTGTAGGAGGGGATCGTGGCTGCTCTCCATCCCAGGCAAATGGAATTTTTCGTGTATGTGGTTGTGGCTCACGGCCTGACCATGGCATCGGCATCAGATGGGCCTATGTTCAGACCCTAGTAGCTGAATGACTCTGAGAAAGTTATCTTTTCTCCTTATGAAGAAAAGATAGGAATAATTGCTTGAAATTGTTACTGTCTTGAGCAAATGAGTTTATATAAAGCACTTAACACAGTGTCTGGTATGTAGTAAATGCCAAATAAATGTTAGCTATTGTATTATTTTTGACTAATAATTGTTATTTATAGAGAAAGCCCAAGTAATCATGGTGCAAACAAGATAGATATTTATTTACCTACTATCTACATGGCTAGAATGAAGGTCCAGGCCTGACTGTGGTTCTTCAGTTACCAAGGACCCAGGCTCCTTGTACCTTGATGCTCATATATCTACTATTTCATGGCCTAAGATGGCTCCGACCATTTCAATCAGATTCTAACCAGGGCAAAGATCATGACAGAAGTTGTAGCTGGGCGCAGTGGCTCAAGCCTGTAATCCCAGCACTTTGGGAGGCCGAGACGGGCGGATCACAAGGTCAGGAGATCAAGACCATCCTGGCTAACACGGTGAACCCCGTCTCTACTAAAAACTACAAAAAAAAAAAAAAAAAACTAGCCGGGCGAGGAGGCGGGCGCCTGTAGTCCCAGCTACTCGGGAGGCTGAGGCAGGAGAATGGCGTGAGCCCGGGAGGCGGAGCTTGCAGTGAGCCAAGATCACGCCACTGCACTCCAGCCTGGGCAACAGAACGAGACTCTGTCTCAAAAAAAAAGAAGAAGTTGTGTGTAATATGTACACTCACATCCCATTGGCCAAATCTTAGTCATATGACCATACCCAGCAGCAAGGGAGGCTGGGAAATGAATCTTGAGTTAAGTGACTGTATGGGCAACTAGAAATTATGATATCATGTCAAAAGAGAACAGACATTGGGAGGCAACTCACAGTCCCTGCCACCCCATCTATAGCATTGTCTGTCAGATGTTCTGAATAAATACATTTTAAGAACTGGTTCCTGCTCTATTATCTATGCATTTATCAGATACTTTTGTAAACTTGTTTATATTCTCATCTTTTACTAGTTTTTGAGATAGTGATTGCTAGATGTTTATTAATAGAATCTTTTTTTCTTACATTACTTTTTATTTTTTTTGAGACAGAGTCTCGCTATGCTTTAAGATCTCCCCACAGACTAGAATTTCAGGCCTATTATTTGCATTTCCCCAGTTCTATCACTGCATGTTTTAAGAGGTGCACTTTCTTCCCTGAAATTAGTTAAGTACTGTGGGAGCTTGCTCAAGAGTTCACTACTTCAGATTAATGTTGTATATAGACTTCAGTTACATGATTATAAACATTCAGATGAATGCTAAGTTTCAGACCTGAAAAAGCTGAAGGCTTATAATCTGTAAATAATATATTTGGTACCTTGTGGCTATTTCAAATAGTAATGTTAAAATTTGTGTCTGTGACAAGTGGAAAATTATGTAGCTAGGGAGATGCGTATGATGACGTTGTTTATGATAATGTTGTTTCCCCCCCTTAATCAATTCACACTTTTTTGGCATTGAATAATCGTTAAAATGCTTTAGCATAAATATTCCTGTCAGTAACTGAATATTCTTGCATATAGTAGTAAATTCTCCTGTTTGATCGGGTTATCTTTACATGAGGATTTTTGTTTTTGGTTTGATTTTGTTTTCAGACACAGGGTTTCATTCTGTTGCCCAGGCCAGAGCGCAGTGGCCTGATCATAGCTCACTGTAACCTCAAGCTCCTTGGCTCAAACGATCTTCCCACTTCAGCCTCCCAAAATGCTGAGATGACAGGCATGAGCCACCATGCCTGGCCCAGAACTCTTAGTTTTAAGTTACATTCCAAGGTTGTCTCAGCTGAATAGTAGCTGAGCCTATGACCAGAATTTGGGTATTAATTCTCTTCCCCTGTCAGTTTGCCAGGGCGACAGGTCAGACAAATGTACAAGGCCTTGCAGTATTTGTCCTGATCTCTTTGGCTTCTAAAGCTAGATTTTAAGATATTCAGGGTTCCTTGTTCCTTAGCCATTAGCATTTCTGGACTTCTTGGCTACCGTAATAATTATTCTGAACCATTCTCCATCTTTCTTAAAAGTTTAATATAGGTTTTTGAGAGTAGAACTTCCTAAGATTTCGTAAAAGGCAATTTAGCTTGTTTTAATTAACAAAGATAAAAACTGATTCAAAGACACTAAAGAGTTTAGTAAACTCTGCTGAAGAATGAGCCTGTGCATATGGATAGCTGAACACCCAGACAAGATCCATTCTTGCTTTTAAACTCTGCTTTGAGATCTTTGTGGCAGAGACTTTCCCTGGATTAAAGAAAAAAAGATAATGACAATAACGAAACAATGCCCAAAGAATTAAAAAACCTACAATCCTTTTGCTGGTCTATCAGTGAATCAATTCTCCACTGTTTAATTTTAGTAACTTCTGTGGTTTGGTTTGTGTGGACTACACAGAGAAGCAGACTCAGGCTATGTCATTTCAGATTGTTTTTCAGTAGGGATGGAATGTTTTCATCAGATGAGCCCAGAATTCTGATACAGTTATTGACTTTAGGGAGTGATAAGATAAAACAGCATTAAAAAAAGGAAAATACCATACCCTTGTTAAGAATTAGTAGTAGGATTTTATTTTTAGAAAATAAAATTTGGAAACAACTGTATTTGTTTTCTAGTGTATATTATTTTAAAATATTTTAGAATATTTTTGTAAGGTATGTTTCCCTATTACGTTACTCTAAATATGAATATTTTTATATTTCCAATAAAATATTCACTAATATTTACCTTTCCAATGAGATATTTTACTTGCATGACTATTTTTAAAGTATGTGCTCATTTTGGTGGAGTTGCTCTTGTGGTGTTTAAACCATATTTGCGTATTTTCCTTTTCCTTATGAAGGTCTCACTTTTGAATTATAAGACTAAATATCAAATGCTTTTTTGTGGTTGTTGGGTAGTTTCTAGATAGAGCACACATGGAAATGGAATATGTTTATTAACTAAAATTATTTATATTTCATTTTAAGTATAATTTTAGTTTACTTTTGTAAATGTTAAGGTGTATCAACTAAGTTGTATTTATTAGCAAAGTGTGTTAACAATTCGGTGTATTTTCACAAGTTGTTTTTCTATAGATACAAATATACTCATACATATGTATATTATACATTAGAATCTAGGTATATATATATGTATTAAATATACTGGACATATTATGTTACATTATGAAAATTTTCCTTGTCAATAATTATACTTTGTAAACACATTTTTTTTTTTTTTTTTTTTTTTTTTTTTTTTAAGATGGATTCTTGCTCTGTCACCAGGATGGAGTGCAGTGGTGCAATCTTGGCTCACTGCAACCTCCAACTCCCTGGTTCAAGTGATTCTCCTGCCTCAGCCCCCCGAGTAGCTGGGACTACAGGCATGCACCACCATGCCCGGCCAATTTTTGTATTTTTAGTGGAGAGGGGTTTCACTGTGTTGGCCAGGATGGTCTCAATCTCTTGACCTCTTGATCTGCCTGCTTCGGCCTCCCAAAGTGCTGGGCCACAGCACCCAGTCATAAACACACTTTTAAATAACTGCCTAGTTCCTCGTGTGATTTATGACATTTTATCATTTCTCTGTGATTGAACATTTAGACTTTGTGCTATTAGATATAATACTGTAACAAACATCCTGTATACGTGTCTTTGTGTCTCTGGTTACTTCCTTCAAATAAATTCCTAGGGGGTAGAAATACTGCGTTAAAGGGGTGTGAAAATAATTTTAAAAGCACTTGGTATATAATACCAAGTTCATTCATTCAGTCAAAAAATATTTTCTAACCACCAAAATTGAATCACACCCTTGGGATACAACAATGAATATGACAGTCCCTGTTCTTAACTCACCACCCAGTTGGGTGGACAGGCACATATATGGTGAAGCTCAAGCCTATTCTCTCCAGAAACCTCGTATTAATTGATATGTCACCAACATTGTCAACACATGCAAGTGGTTTTGGAATGTGTATGTTTGTTCTTTTGAAATTAGTACATCATGGAATACTTTTCTGAAAAGAAAATATTTTACTTTGGCTATTGCATTTAATGAATCACATACTTAATAGTTTTTGACATTATTAATCTAAAAAACCTAATTCATTTCGATATCCTTATTTCCGTAACAAGGAATTTGTCTACCTTTGTACCATATTCTCATTTCCATAGTTTTATGGGGGCCTTCTTAACTGCCCTCTCCTAGTGTCTTGATACTTTCTGCCACTCACAAATAGAACACTACTCTGACACTTGCAACAGTTAATTGAGAACTCAATTCATATTGTTTAAAACTATCTTACCAGTAGTTTGTTCTTTATCAAAGGCAGAAAAGACTCTAATTTTATGTGTATTCTTTATCAGTGTGGATAAGTCATGTAAGAATGGAATCTAAATACCTATAGCAGTGAAAACTCATGGTAATCCTATTATATTTAATTTACAGATTCTCCAGCATCTGCTATGTACTTCCTTAATATTTAGGACAGGAGGAGCAGATTTTTCCAGTTTTCAGGACAATAGGCTGAACGGCTGCATCTCTATATATGTATAACTACTATATTAAATATCTGGCTATTAGAGACAATTGTTTATTATCAAATATGCTAATGACATTTAGGAGGGGAAAAAACACATTTTTAGTATATTCTGAGGGTTGGGAAGGGAAATGTGCCTTTCATGGAGTACTGAGCGTCACGTGTTCCTATATCCAGAACACATGGCCCTCAGGAATAATTATTCTATTCACTGCTCAATAGGTTTCCCACATGTGAAGGCTGTCAAGCTTCTCTGGTTTCTAATTTAGGAGCTAAAGAGATTTCCTTACTGGGCTCAAAAATTATCTTTAAGCAAATGTATGACCTTCCTCATTCACTCAAACATGGTCACACATGGACGCTGTACTGTGGCAAGATCAATGATTTCACTGAGCTGTTTTCCAGAGGGTGCTTTTTCAGGATAATACATCTAATATTTTTCTGGTCCACTAGTTTCTCAAGACTCTTTATGACTGAGTGTATGATGTATGACATTCATTCTTTTTTTTTTTTTTTTTTTTTTTTTTTTTTTTTTTTTTTTTTTTGGAGACGGAGTCTTGCTGTGTCACCTAGGCTGGAGTGCAGTGGCACAGTTTTGGCTCACTGCAACCTCCACCTTCCGGGTTCAAGCAATTCTCCTGCCTCAGCCTCCCGAGTAGCTGGGACTACAGGTGCCCGCCGTCATGCCCAGCTAATTTTATTTTATTTATTTATTTTGTATTTTTAGTAGAGACGGGGTTTCACCGTGTTGCCCAGGCTGGTCTCGAACTCCTGAGCTCAGGCAATCTACCTACCTTGGCCTCCCAAAGTGCTAGGATATTCGTTCTTAAGTGAGCAGGCAAACTGTTCCTGATAAGTAATGAGAGAGGGTGTAACATCTACTACTGTACACTTTTGGTTTTATCCATTTGCATTTCATTTCATCTTGATGAAATGCAGAACTTTATCACATGAAATAAATGAAGTAGACTGCATATGACACCATGGAAATTCTGGAAGTTTGTACTTTTAAGATAAGTTTTTATTGAGGTAGGGATTTCAATTTGATTGTTAAATTGATTTCTGGTTTAATATATCCTTACATTTTATACTGAAGTTTATATTTGATAAAAGTATTTTGGTACTGATCATCTTTCAGGAGTTAACTTTTCAGTCTGTATTATGCTGCCAAGATCTATCTATATTTTTGTATGCAGTAGTGCACCCTTTTTTAGGACTGTGTAATATTCCATAGTGAGAATGTACCTAAATTTATTTCTGCATTTTCTCAAATAGACATTTGGGTTATTTTCAGATTTTTGTTATGAATGCTACTGTGATAAACATTCTCGTACGTGTTATCTGCTATACATGTACAAAATTTCCTCTAATTTCCACAGAGAAGTGGCGTTGCTGGGTTATAGAGCATCTGAATGTTATAAGATAATGCAATAATGCTTCCAAAGTCGCTGTACCAGTTTCTATTCCTGCCAGCAATATTTAAGAAATCTTGTTCATCCATATTCTCTTGAAACACAGGCTACTATCAGACTTAAACATTTTTGCCAGTTATGTGAGTTTGTAATTGATGTGCATTTCCCTGATCACTAATGAGGTCAAATATTTATTCAAATACTTACACCTAATATATTCTGCCCCCCCCTTTTTTTTTTAAAAAAAAAAACCTATTCATGTATTTTGCCCAGTTTTTTTTTCTGAATTGTCTTGAGTTTTTCTTGTTATAGAAGTTCTTTATATATTCTTGATTCTAATCTTTTGGTGATTATACAGATGGGAGCTATCCTCTCCCAGTTTGTAGCTTTTTTTCATTTTTTATAAGATGACTTTTGATGATCACATGTCCTTGTTTTTAAAAGAGTCAAATTTACTGTATCTTGTTTTATAATGGGTACTTTTGTGTCTTTAAAAAAATACTTCTTTATCAGATTCAGAAAGAAGTCCTTAAAACATATTTTCCACTAAACATTTTAAAGATAGGCTTCTGGTATTTTAAGTCTGTAATCCATCTGGAGTTAATTTTTGTATAATGTAAAATGGAGGTTCAGTTTTCATTTTTATCACATAAACTCACCATCTCTGTCATATATTAAAGTTATGCATATGTGTGGGATTTTTGTTTTTTTTCTGGACCCTCTTCTACTCCGTAGGTCAGTATGTCTCTCCCTGTCCAGAGTTAGATTGTCTTAGCCTTGTAAGAAATGCTGGTATCTGTGAGGGTGCAGGCTCCCTCCTTGCTTTTCTTTTTCAGAAGTATTTTGGTTGTTTTACCATGTGAATTTTTTTTTTTTTTTTTTTTTTTTTTTTTTTTTTTTTTTTTTTTTTTTTGAGACAGAGTCTCGCTCTGTCGCCCAGGCTGGAGTGCAGTGGCGCGATCTCGGCTCACTGCAAGCTCCACCTCCTGGGTTCATGCCATTCTCCTGCCTCAGCCTCCCGAGTAGCTGGGACTACAAGCACCCACCACCACGCCCGGCTAATTTTTTTGTATTTTTAGTAGAGACAGGGTTTCACCGTGTTCTCCAGGATGGTCTCGATCTCCTGACCTCGTGATCCGCCCACCTCAGCCTCCCAAAGTGCTGGGATTACAGGCGTGATACCATGTGAATTTTAAAATCACCTTCTCAAGTTCCATGAACAACCCATGTAAGATTTTGATTAGAATTGTACTTAATTTTTGTATAAATTTGGAAAGAATGTCATCTTTATGATATTAGGTCTTCCTAATTATGAATATGGTATATCTCTCAATTTACTTGGTTATTTTAAAATGTCTCCTAATAAGTCTTTAAAATTCCCCAGTTTCAGTCTTGCATCTCTTTTTAAAAAATATTTATTCCTAATTACTTGATACTTTTTGGTGCTATTATAAGTCATATCTTTAAATTATGTATTCTAGCTATTTATTGCTAGGGTATAGATATGTGATTCTTTTTTTTTTTTTGACGGAGTTTCACTCTGTCGCCCAGGCTGGAGTGCAATGGCGTGATCTCAATTCACGGCAAACTCCACCTCCTGGGTTCAAGCGATTCTCCTGCCTTAGCCTCCTAACTAGCTGGGATTACAGGTGCCTGCCACCACACCCAGCTAATTTTTGTTTTTTTATTAGAGACGGGTTTTCACTGTGTTAGCCAGGCTGGTTTCAAACTCCTGACCTCAGGTGATCCACCCATCTCAGCCTCCCAAAGTACTGGGATTATAGGCATGAGCCACCACTCTTGGCCTGTGATTAGTCTTTGGACATTCATCTTGTATCTAGCCATCTTGCTGAATTCTCCTTTCTAAAAATAATAACTTATTGGTAGATTCTATTGGACTTTCTATGTATACAGTCATAGTTGACATTTTTATGTCCTCCTTTCCGTTCCTTTTGCCTTTTTTTCTTGTACTGTTTGGAACTCTATGATTATGTTAAGAAGCAATGATAATAGGCATTCTTTTCTAATTCTTGAGTTTGAAGGCTGTGCTTTTAATGTTTTGCCATTAAGTGTGAAGCTTGTTATAGATTTTTTAAAAATTGGCTGGGTGCTATGGCTCACACCTGTGATCCCAGCACTTTGGGAGGCTGAGACGGGCAGATCACGAGGTCAGGAGATTGAGACCATCCTGGCTAACACAGTGAAACCCTGTCTCTACTAAAAATACAAAAAATTAGCTGGGCATGTTGGCGGGTGCCTATAGTCCTAGCTACTCAGCAGGCTGAGGCAGGGGAATGGCCTGAACCTGGGAGGTAGAGCTTGCAGTGAGCCGACATCGCACCACTGCACTCCAGCCTGGGTGACAAGAAAAATTGTGCAAGAAGAAGAAAAAAAATTAATTGTGTCATCAAGAGATGTTCTCTCACTTTTTTTTTTTTACGCTAAAAAATATTAGGAATGTATACAAAATTTTATTAAATGCTTTTATGATATGACATCCTTTTCTCCTTTAGACTTCTAATGTGTTAAAATTAAAATAACTAAAACTAAAACATATGCTATTAAGATATATATATATAAAATATATATATATGAAAAGAAGCCAATTATAAATGTATTATTCATGATAGCAGTTAATGCAGATGGGTGGAAGAGAAACACTTGATGTAAATTTTTAATGTTCTAGTTCTTGTGTCAGGTAGTGGGTTCATGAGGGTGTATCATATTATCTAAAACTTACAAATATATGCATAAAATATAAATGATTAAATATAAAGGCAGGTCATGCATGGACCATTAAGGAGAGATAAATGTATGTGTTATGAGCTAGGCTCAGTGGCTCATCTTTGTAATCCCAGTGCTTTGGGAGGCTATGGCAGGAGGATTGCTTGAGGCCAGGAGTCTGAGACAAGGCTAGACAAACAAAGTGAGACCTTGTCTCTACCAGAAATAAAAAAAATTAACCAGGTGTGGTGGTGTGTTCCTGTGGTCCCAGCTGCTTGGGAGGCTGACACAGGAGGATTCTTTGAGCCCAGGAGTTTGAGGCTGCAGTGAGCTTTGATTGGGCCACTGTATTCTAGCCTGGATGACCAAGTGAGACTCTGGCTCTTAAATAAAAAGCATATGTGTTAATCTAACTCTGTGGTTAAAAAAGGAAAGTTGATATTTGCTTTTATGAGACTGTGTTACATTTATTCCTAGGTTAGTAAAAGAGGCTTTTAAAATGTCCGTATTTGTTCTTCATTGTTATTCTTAAAGTTTCTGTTTTTCAGAAACCGTTTGGGCAGTTTTTGGTTGTGAGACTTGATGTCATGACTGACATATGCGTTAGAGTCCGTACATTCTAGGACTGACAAGTTCTGTGATCATCGTATGGTCTCAGTTGTTTGCTCTTAATATTACCAGATGATTAATGGCCCTCATTTTAGATTGACACTTTGCGCAGAATGTTCTGTAGAAGGCCTGACCATTTCTTCTGGCTGTTCAGGCCACATAGTTCTGTATTGAGCATACCACGAGTTTCCATCCTACCCCATCTCATCCATCTCATTCCATCATGTAGTGGTTTTGTATGAGGCCTGTAGCTTGTTGGGAGGACACTTGGAACAGATTACAGTGATTATGAACATTTGGAATGAAATAGACTCAGATTCTAATTTTGGCTCTTCTCCTTACCAGCAATGTGGTCTTCAGAAATTCTAATAACTACTCTGGGTTATCTGAAAAATCTGTATGATATTTTCTCTGAGGTTGTTGTGTTACAGTGTATCTTTATTACTATTTTTATTAATATTATATCGCCATCATGTATAATTAATTTTTGCGTCTCCATGTATATACTGGATGCACTTTCAAGCCACTGATCTGATTTTCCCTTGAGTGTACTCAAGGCACCAATCGCTTCAATTCCTACGTGTTAAAAAGAACCACAGTGCCAAAATATTCTTACCTCTTAGTTCGCAGCTACTGACTCTTCTGTCTCATCTGTACTATTCCTGGAGAGAAGGGAGACACAGGCAATTGTGTTGCTCACAGCCAAGCCCTTTCTAAGCGCAGCTGACAGATGGAGGTGTTTGGGCTCATCACAATGTTGAGAACAACAATAATCACAGCAATCGCCTCTTCGTGGAGCACTGCCGTGGCAGCCGCTGTGCTGAATGCCCTACCCTCAGCATGCGCTACCCTGGATTCTCACCGAATTCCCTAAAGTAGATCCTCATCTTGACACCTTCTTCTTGACACAGGGAAGCTGAGCTTGGACAGATTCAGCAACTAGCCTAGTGTCATACAATTAGTAATTGGCAAAACCAGAAGGTAGTCGCTGGTCTCCCTGACTCCAAAACCCACAGTCATAATCACTGCTTATGCAAATGCTATTCCCCCAGGTCTTTATCTCTTCCTATTTTCTGGACGCAGGAAAAGTATGTGGAACCTGTATCTGGTGGGACCTGGTGGGTATGTGACTCTAGTTGGATTCTCTGTGCTCTTTGGGAAGGCTAACTCCCTGCTGAGGCAAGAGGTTCTGGAAACTTTGGGGGCTATTTGGTCATTTTGCACTGAAAATTAACTCTAAAATGATTTAATGCTGAGAATGATAACTTTGAGAGATTCTTGCATTATTCACTTTGGAGCAGGAATATTTAGATACATGGACTTCATGACTGTATTTTGGGTTTTTAAGTCAGAAAACTAGGTTTATGGAAACCTTGGAAAATATCTGTTGCATGCTGAACTAAAGTGAGAGCTTAATAAAAATATGCATTAATGCAGGACTCCACTGCCCTCAGACTAAGCACAAGAGATCTCTGTTGAACCTTGGGAAAAATAAACTTACTCCCTTGGCATTTATGAGGGTGGCACTAAAATATGGTGGTTGCGCCCAGGAGTGGGGTAGTAGCATAGAATGAAAACAGTCTGCAGGAGCCTTCAGGTTCTTTAAAATATAACCAAATTAAACATTAACATAGTCTTTATATAATTAGTCTCTGATTCCCTCATTCCACACAGTTGTTTTTTGGGAAAAAAAATCAACATGAAAAGATAGTTTACTTTTCTCCTTTTATCAAATATTTAATTCATCATAATGAACTAAAGGATAAAATAATAAAATTTTCTGTTTAAAATTCTTTGGGAGTGATGGAAAATGTGAAAAAAAACAATTCTTTTCCTTCTATAGCATACCAAAAAAGTGACAAGTAAATTTTAGGGAGAATTGTTAAATTTTGCCTTTTGTCCTTTTGCTAACTCCCTACCTTAATCCAGTTAATATAAAATGCTCAAAAAGCGATTATCATTCATCTTTCAACTTGATGAACAAGTATTTTCTTTGCAAATGAAGTATGTCCTGTAAATGATTAAACATTAATAAAAACAAGAATCAACCTGATTTGTTTTAACACCTCTGTTTCTCTGCAGGAGGTAACATTTTTCTGTGAGTTTGTCAAGTGTTATTTTTTCAGCCTCCCTTTGACCTGAGTGGTATATATTTGGTTTAGTTTTGAATTTAGTGAAGAATATGACTGAATTCTAAAATGAAAAATAATATCATACTTCTCAGATATTGCTTATAAAAATGTTGCGTACGTGCTTATGACACATTTAGAAGTGTGTGACTCTCCGGAATTTCTGTGGCATTCCTAAACACTCAGTATTTACAATGAATTTAAGTGACTGGTAACATTTGAATGACATGCAGTAGAACATGGCAGCCCTATTGGGCTTTCCATTTGGCAGCCTTAGTAAGTTGACCAAAAGCTGCCAGCTGTTTCGGTCTATGAAATAAGTAGGGTTCAGTATTCCAGGCTGACCTTTTTTCAGTATTCTTTTGGTCACCATTAAGAAAATAATATTGAGGCTGCAGTGAGCTATGATCGCACCACTGCACTCCAGCCTGGGCTACAGATGAGACTGTCTCTAAAACAAAAGAAAAGAAAAAAGAGAAAATAAGCATGAATCTTTAGTTTGCATCTAATATATAGTTCTTTTCATTTATTTTTAATATGTAGGAGTGTATTTTTTGCCATTTCTTAAGTGTAGGGATCTTTTGGCAGAGTTTGTTTCCTGCATTCCTGTTTCTGTTATCTTAACCACTATTGGAATAGCTCTGCCTACCCGAACATTGACTGGCACATAATTGGTGCTCACTAAATAATATCTGAATGAATACGTGTTGGACATTGAATGAAAGGACCTTTTGGGCTCTATGCATATCTAATTCAGTGGTCATATTATTTTTAGGGGTTTAGAATGACCATTTCACTTCTTATCACCGCTATCCATGTAATGTTTTAAAAATTATCCTCACTTGGATAGCTTAAAATTCCAGTCTTTAAACATTACCTCCAGATTTAGATAAAAGTAAAATTGTAGTGTTGGCTATAAGCAAGCAGAGAAATATGTTAATTTTCAATTTCCGGGAGAGTTGGAAGAAATACTTTTCCAGAACGAGCATGATTCCACTCTGATATGAGAACTAAATTAAGTGACACTAGTTGTATAAAGCTTTGGCAGTGGGCCTAATATCCCTTGTTGGTTTTATATGCATGCTGCTGGCTTTGCTGGCAAAAATGCTGGTTGTTAATTTATTGATGCCAAGCACTTATAGAACCAGCTTTGTGTAACACATTAAAAACTAGACTGAAATGTATCTGTTGTCACTGAAGTGACACTCTAATTATATTAGATATCCCAATTTAGTTTTATCCTTTTATTTTTAGCCTCATAACTTTCTTCTAAAGTTATTTGGAATAGAAACTTGAATGTTCAAACCTGGCATATGATTAAATTGAGATTAAAAAAAAACTTATCAACTAGGACTTGATTTGTTTAAAATATGAAATAAAGATATATGTCTGTTAAATAATAGAACAACTACAAATCAAGTTACTCAACAGGCCTGTTCTTGGCACTTCAAATATGTAATTAAGTTTTATGATGACCTAGTTAATATCTCCAAAGTAAGAAAGTACAGTGTCATGGTTTTGGTTCTTTAGAAGCACTGCCAAGATAGAATTCGGGGTACAGGATGTGTATTAGGAATCATTACTTCTAAAAGGAAGGGGGAGGAAGCAGTTTTGGGTAGAGAGAGGAGCTGTCTTGCCATGCAGGCCTGGCAAGCCTTATGAATACAGCAAGGGTTTCTAGTCAGCGGCAGCCTGTGTAGGCCGAAGTGGACAGCCCTTCTATCACCCTTGTTCAGGTACTGAATACGGGCCACCTTGAAAAGTGGGAGATCTCAGGCAAGCAGCACTCTGCAGCTGAGGCTAGCCCTAAGGTTGCTGCCTCCTGAAGGCTGTCTGCTGACTACCCACCCCACAGCTGGGCACAAAGGCCTTTCTTGAAGTGCATGGAGTGGCACCTCTCTGTGTCTACTGCTTCGAACTCTCATTATTAACAATAATACTCATAATTCATATACTTATATCATTATCTTCATCTGACCAGTGAAAAAATGGAAGCAGAATACTTTGCTTAAGATCTTATGGTTAATTCTGGGCCACACTAGAAAGAATAACCTGTGTCTTATTCCTAGCTTTCAGCAAACTAACATCATGTTGCAGTGTACATATTTATTTTTAAATGGGTGGCCAGCCAATGTATGTAAAGAAAAAGTGAGGGGAAGGAATTGTAGATACTTGAGAACTAGTGTGGTAAGCAAACAAGAAAAGGCTGGGTTTAGATTCCAACTGACCTGACCTCCCAGTTCATGTTCTCCCTGGCCCTGTGAGCAGACAAGTGACACGGTCACTCTGACCTCTAGGGAGCTGATCTGGCAATAAAAGGAATGAAGTTGGCATGTCATTTAAATAGTGTAGATGAAACATAGTATGGCACCTGGTGTCCATAGCAGGAAACACAATACAGGCTAATTTTCTTAAATACCCAAAAGAAGTCAAGCTGCAAAATGCTAGTTAGAGAAATGAAAATCTGAACTTGAAGACAGAGAGAATTTTCCTCCCTAGTATTTTTCCTTTGTATCCTCTTATTCCTTTAGTGTTGACCTATTAAAATATGAATTGACAGATTTTTGTTCTGGAGAAATTGCTTCTGCAATGTGGGTCCACTCCAGACAGACATGGGGAGGGGACTTCATAAAAAAGGTGAGGAAGAAGCATGGAATGAAAAAGATTAACTGGATCAACAAATATTCATGGAATGCTTATTATGGGCCAGGTTTTGTTTTGTTTTCTGAAATTTAATGATATAGTTCATTAGAAGATCATCAAAAGTACTGTATCTGAGATCATTAAAAATGGCCCACTTCTCTCTTTTCCATTGCCACCCTCTTGGTTTAGGCTACCATTATTATCCTAGGTTTACTGCAATGGGCCAGCCACTGTTTTCCTCCTGTCTGCTGTAGGTTTATTTTCAACCCCATTTTTCACTCTATAGAAATTCTGGTCATGTCATTCTCTGCTTCTTGGGACTTTAATAAGGCCTGAAAGACTAGGCATGAACTGATGCCTAGCACCCACCAGCCTCAACTCTCACTAGTTACATTACTAGACCCCTAACCCTCAGCACCTGGCTTTTCAAACTCACTAATTCCTCTGACAGGCTTTGCCCCTCTTGCTTCAGGCCTTTGCTTACATTGATTTCTAATTTTGGAATGTCCTTTCCCTTTCCTTTTATGCCTGGTTAACTTCTACTTGGTGTAAACATTACTCCCTTTGGGAAAGCATTCCCTGATCCCTGGAATAGATTGTGTTTCTCTCCCTCACTCTCCCCTGAGACTGCCTCCTAGAACTGCTCACAGGAGGTAATAATGTGTTCCTTTGTGTGACTGTCTGTTTCCCTCAGCAAGCTGCAGCTCCACAAGGGCAGTGACTGGGTCTGTTTCAGCTTGCAGTTGCCAAGCACAGTCCTGACACAGAGTAGGGATCTGATAAATCTTTTTGAATAAAGGGCTTAAAAGGGTCACACAATCCTCTTCTGACCAGCCTATGCTTTCCATCTCACTCCTGGGGGCATCTAAGGATAGACAGAGACCAGTGTAAATCCCACTTAAGCTCTACAGGTGCTACCAGAGACTAAGAACCAGGCCTTTACTCTGACGTCTACACTTAAACTCTTTAAGCTTTGTATTCTTCATGATATTTTAGTGTATGCTGTTGTGTCATGTTAAAAAAAATCATGGTACTTTTGATTTATTAAAAAAATTATTTTCTTTAATCAAGTCATTGAGTTATGAGAAGTGATAACCTTTAATATCAGTTTTTTAAAGAGGCAGTTTATTTGGAGGGGGAAGGGAAAGTCAAGCTCTCATCTTGTTTGCCCTCAGAGCTCTCCTAATCAATGGTGTTTCCTTGAATCACTAGGCCATCTTTTCACAGCCCCCACTGTCTTGAGATAGTAAGGAAGAGCTGAGAGGCAGATTTAGGGTGGAGCTGAAGAATGGAAATCTCTAGAGTTTGCTTACAGGAGCAGATGTAAACCTCCCAGTAATAAGTGTGCTTCTTGGCTCTTTTATGCTGGTATGAGTTTAGGCTGGCCTACTTTAAAATGGACATCTATTTTTATAGGAAACTCATGGAATGTCTGGAATTCTGCTTAGAAAAAGGAATCTGCATCCTGCTGTGAAGGAGCAAAGTACTCCCTTTTTGTTAGTTGTGGTCTTAAGACTTCAATTCCAAAGGCATCCTAAAAATTGGACATGATTGACTCTGAAGTTCAGTGCTGCCTCTAAGAAAACATGAGAACACCTAGACGTGGAGCAGTGGAAAGTGAGGGACTCTATATAGTTTGAAAAATTAAAAAATTTGGGTTCATTCACTTTAATATTGTGATTTAACTGGTTGTTTTGTCATTCTGTTTTATTTTGAAACTATTTACTTTATGAAGCTTTCCATATGAATATTTATTTTCACTTTGAAAAGTTTAAACAATTGGGAGTTTAATTATTACCTCTGTGACATTCTAGTACTTCCTATAAATGAGTGCCAGAACGAATGGCTGAAAAAATAGTTCATAATCATTCATGAAAATAACAATATTGAAATCATAAGAATAACTTTATTTGGAACCTTTTCTTATCTTTTTTCGTGTCACTATTAAAACTACTTCTTGTAAATTGCAGACTTACAGATAATGTTAGTCTTTCCAAGTCTTGAAGATGCCATTCTGCCATATATGCTAGCCAGAAGAAACTCAGCTGGCTCGAGTTTTAGTCACACACAGAGGTTTATCTTATTTTGTTTTTTAGCACAGTTCACCATTTTCACTTTAAGGAAACACAGAATGACAGATTAACATAGTTGATTAACGCAGAGTTTCTTGCTTCACTGTTTATACCCTTTATTATTAACCAGAGGCTCCAAATTGCTGATGCAGTATTTTATTTAATTTTTAAGTTTACTGGAGTTAATAAGTGAGATTCTTCTAACAGTTTCATTTTCCACATTGTGAATATAATCCCTCTGGGAAATATAAGAATCCAAGAAAAAAAGGAAATTTGGTGTTTTTCTTGCTTAATCATTATCTTGTAAGAATCTTCAGAGAAAAGCAGCTCTTGTACTCTGAGGGAGTTTTTTTTGAAGTGGCTTTTGTTTAGCTCTCTGTGGCATGGCTCAGAAGAAAACCTGTTTGTTCTTTTAATAGCTCCACCCACCCCTGCACTTTTATTCAGTATAATTAATTAAAACTTTACTCTTTTTTTTACTAGTAGACAAAATTATCAAATATCCATAGTAAAATCTTGAAATCTATGGATGTGGGTTGGTGGGAAAGGAAAGCTCTTTTTGGTGTTGGTAAGATAAAGAGTAATTGACTTTGCCACTGCCTTAGTCTGTGACCTTAGGGAAAAACCATTTTCCGTTTTCTCATTACAAACTTAGACTATCTTTCCATTAAATTAGTGTTAAGTGGTACCCAGCGTGTCTACTTCATGACTAAATAAGTTCTGCAGATAAAGAAAAGTAGTATTTTGTTATTTATTAGATAGGTATTTTATCTTACATATTTCTTTTGAAAAAGTAGGGGATGAGTTAGAAATCAATTCATAAAGCAGTTTGGACTTTCTCCTCAGTACAGTTAAAGAAACTCTTTTGAGCTCATTCAGGCATTGATTTAGGATCTAATAACCAATAAATAAGGCAGTCTTTCCTCTTAAGCACCTTGTTTTATAGTGTGGAATGAGAATCAGAGTAAGGAAGAATGTATATGAAAATGTCTTGTCTGTGTTGTAGGAGGGATTCAAGTGTTATGGGAGCCCAAAAGATATAGTGATTAATTTTCCCTGGATGTAGCTGGGATCATGCTAATGAATGAAGCTTTCGGTGGGAGTGGTGGGAGAAGGGGAAGGCTTAATAGAAGGTGTGACTTGCAACAAATATTTAAGGAATTTTTATTGCACAGCCCCCAAAATGGACACCCTTGCATACGTTAGAGAGCCGGGTAAACAGCATGATGTCTGTGCTCTCATGGAGCTTATATTCTAGTGGGAGGAAATAGCTACATTAAAAAATTAGGTAGTATTTTTACAGTTAGAGAGAGGGAGATCATTTCCAGGCATCCCCTTTCGCCTAGGATGGATCTTTTGTGCTTTGAGGAAGGTCAACAAGCACATGTGGAGGGGGTGGGGCTTAGTGTTGCTTGGAGGGAGGGACACCTCTCCCTGGTAATAGGAGGGACAAAGGGACACTGGAAATGGATGCTCCAAGGTTTGTAACTTGATGGCGGGGCTTGGGCAAGCTCTTACCTAAAGGGTTTTGTTTTCCCAGTGAAATGTAAGGTCATTGTCTGAGGTTGAGGTCAGGAGTGTGTGTTGGGGTGGTTGAAGGAGAGAAGAGCAGGTATGAAATAGCTGTCTGAAACAGGAGTGCACACTTATGAGAAAGGTAGCAGCCTTACGTGTCCATTTGGGGTAGTGATAATGAACCTGAAATAAAATAAATCTGCTTGCTTATGTGATTTTTCTCTACGAATATTCATCTCCTATGCTACAGGTTGATTGCTGGATTTTGCTGTAGTCCTAAAGGACTGAGCTTTTGATTGGCTGCAAATACATTTGATGAATGGATGGATTCTTGACCAATTTTATATAGGTCTGAGGGAGCTTAAATTTTTCCTTTAAAACCCTTTAAAATGTGCTCATTTAGTCAAAATTTTAACAGATTTCTTAATTCTAATTCCTTTCAAGCATAAAGAATTTTGCAATTTGACATAAAAAATATGACTCACTCACTTTTCAATTGAGTTATCAATTCATTAGTTGCTTTTCTAAGTGGAATTAATTACCTTAGGTGAAACAGCTATTGCAGAATATTTTAGTTTTGAAGACTAAAATAATTTTAGGAGTATTAAAAAACCCTGCTTTCTTGCCAGTGCTGTCTAAATGTGAAGACCCTTCCCCCACCCACCCTGGCCCGCTATGCTGAGGGCTGTACTGCTCTCTGCATTTGTTTCTTTTAACAGCCCTTTAATGTTTTCAATTCAAAAAGCTTTTAGTTACCATTAGGAATGGATCCAAAATCAGTGACAGAAATTAATAAACAATACATTTGAACAATGCTTTGTTACATTCCATTGCACAATATCTGTCTGCATGAAATTCTTTTCTTGCCCATGAAGTCGAGTTTAAATAGAGCATAGTATCACTGAATAATGCCTGTAAGAAACATTTTAAAAACCTAGTTATCCCTTTGAGACTTTTGTCTATTTCCTTTTTTATCTCCTCTTGGACAGTATTTTATCCTGGAAATTAATTCTGCAACCCCTTTTGTTTCACACCTTATTTTTCTCAATACGTTGCACATTGTTACTTCTGCCCAAGTTACCTTCAATGAAAATGGTTTAGTCCATTTTCATTCCTAACCTTATATTATAAGGCTGTATTATGAGTGTGCCAAGTACAGTTCCTATTGTTTTGATTTGAATATAACTGCAGCTACCATAGAGGTCTAAGGGAATTTTCATTACCTTCCCTTTACTCCATGTCACAGTTAAATTGGACTGGGTATTGAGTTGGATATATTTACCGTAGATTTGAATACACATAGAGAGATATAGAGGTTATTTGTATCTGTTTAGATACAATTAAGATTTATATACTTATTTATATTTATATCTTATGTTCTCTGGGGAGTAAATTTCTTCCCTTGTGATGTCAATTATTTGTGGTATACTTAGCAATTCACTGTTGGCGAATCTGTAGGTTTTGTTGAAAACATATACACAAGTGTCAGTGTGTTTAGTAATGTCCTCTGCTCATTTTCAAGTAGGAAGAAGTCGAATTAAATTTCGTCACTATTGTATGGTAGTTAGGGGATTTGAAAACAACAATAATAGATAACAATAATAAACAACAATAGAACAGTAAGGGATTTTTTATTTTGTGCGTTATGAATCTTTTTATTTTGGGCAGAACTCATTTTTTCAGAAGAAGATTTTAAACAAGAAAGCTTGTTTGAGTTTAGCAAGGTTTGAGTTTAGCAAGCTTTAAACATGTCATTTTGGGTTTTTGCTAGTTTTTTTGCCATTGAGAAAATGCATAGAATATATGAGGCAGTAATGCTTTAGCTGTGTTTTGATTTATGGTCTCATTTTATGACATCATATTCGTTTGTATATGCAATCAGCAGTGAATTGTTTGCCTTTCCTGAGTGCTATTTAATAGGATTCACACTTGCATTCTGTTACCAAATTAATGGACTTTCTTTTAAAGTTAATACAAAGCATTAATTGTAATACTTTTTTTTTTTTCGATGACTTAGTGGGTTTTTCTTAACCTTACAGTCTAGTGTTGGATAGTAAGATAATCATCCCTATCTAACTGAGGCAGAAGGAAGTCGATTTGATTTCTCAGTACCGTTGAGTACTGTTGAGTGTGGAAGGCTGGAGAAGACCTCATTGCTGATTAATGTATCCACCTCATTATTTTTCATTGAGCAACACTGTGCAAATTAATTGAGCGTTGCAGGGCCTGTGACTATATATCCATAATTTCCAGAACGTCTGTTATTCAAAACATCTTATCTGCTAAATCTTTCCTCCTCCTTTTTTGGGTAGATAATGGAACTATAAAAGAACTCTTCTAAAGAACCCTTCTAGATGCGGGGTTTTCAACTTCCCTAAACTTTATGCTTGTAGATAAACTTTAAAACTTTATAATTTTGAGGGGCTTGATTACGTTTATTTTAGGTATGGCACATCTAGACTCCTGCTAACTAGTATAACTTTATTAATTAATATTTTAAAATAATACAACTTGCCTAGATTTTTGCTTGAGTGCCTTTGTATAACGATCTTCCTCCCCTCCTCACAGCCCTTTCCGCCACTCCCACTTTAGCCAGAAAGAGAGGTAAAAGCAGTTGAACATTAGAAAAGAAGTATTTTAATGTTGTAGTCAACTGTATTTCTGAAGATACTGCCCTGCTTCTAGTTAGTCCTGTGACTCATTCATTTGTGTTATAGTACTCTTCTGGGGGTGATCTAATAATTTTTCAAAGACATTCTGGCCTGTCCAAGAATATAACCTTTACAATGTTTATGCTGTATTAGAAGGTGTTAATGGAATGCAGGAGAGTAGGCTCCTGAATGGCTGATTAAATAAATATTTTTATATCCTCAAGTAATGTTAAAACCATGCAGTCTCAGTGGAAAAAAAGGGTGACTTCCAGCTGGGCAGAACTCTGCTTGATATGACCCCAAAATTGTGTACTTAGGAAGCTGTATCTTCTTACAGAGGCAGTTTTACTCTGGTGTATGACTTGAGGGAAAGAATAAGGTAATAGAGTTAATTAGTTCTGGAATCTATAACCAAAGCCATAGTGCTTTAAGTCTAGATTGTCATATTTTCAGCACTTTGGGCAAAATGAATTTCCACCCATACTGTCCAGAAAAATATATGGTCATCTTTGAATTCAAGGTGAATGAGCCAAATCCATTTGGAATTATTTTCTAATTTTCATATAATTCATATTTTTTTTTTTTTTGAGACAGAGTCTCGCTCTGTCGCCCAGGCTGGAGTGCAGTGGCCGGATCTCAGCTCACTGCAAGCTCCGCCTCCCGGGTTTACGCCATTCTCCTGCCTCAGCCTCCCGAGTAGCTGGGACTACAGGCGCCCGCCACCTCGCCCGGCTAGTTTTTTTGTATTTTTTAGTAGAGACGGGGTTTCACCATGTTAGCCAGGATGGTCTCGATCTCCTGACCTCGTGATCTGCCCGTCTCGGCCTCCCAAAGTGCTGGGATTACAGACTTGAGCCACCGCGCCCGGCCCATATTTTTTCTCAAGGTAATCATGTTATTAGGTCCTAGTATAAAAAATGATCCAAGTAGTATGATTGTACAAAATAATCTGGGATTGATTTAAGTGGTAAATTTTTTACATTAGCTAAGCTAGGCTCAGATGAGTCAAAATTTGTAGCAGATGCTCTGCTTCCCAATTATCTATCCAGGTCTACTGTGTACAGAAAGCCATCTCATCATTTGGATGTGACTTAAGTAGAAGTTAACCCTGTTCTATATATTGAAATAGAGTTCGTTAAGAAAATAAATGGGAGAAAAAATTGCCAGGGAAATATTTAGCTCCTTAATATTTTAAAGTCCCTAGTTTGCATACCAACAATCTAGTGTGTTTTTCCACTAGAGAAGTCAAAAGCTGTTCAGATGGTTAATTTTCTTACTATTGCATTTAATTAATTAATTAATTAATTTATTTATTTATTGGAGACACAGTCTTTCTCTGTTGCCCAGGCTGGAGTGCAGTGGTGTGATCTTGGCTCACTGCAACCTCCATCCTTGGGTTCAAGTGATTCTTCTGCCTCAGCCTCCTGATTAGCTTGGATTACAGGTGTGTGCCACCACGCCCAACTAATTTTTGTATTTTTAGTAGAGATGGGGTTTCACCATTTTGACCAGGCTGATCTCGAACTCCTGACCTCAGGTAATCCGCCTGCCTCAACCTCCCAAAGTGCTGGGAAAATCACAGGTGTGAGCCACCATGCCCAGCCAATTATTGCTTTAAGATTAAGGTGTGTACTTCACATAAGAAAATTCATTAAAATTCAGCATGCAGATATTAAAAATTTAGATAATACTAATTTCCAGTTTTCTTATTCTAAATAAATAAAATGTTACTCTAAATAATCTTTTGTTTTAACCCAGTAAGTTGTTACTTGTGTACTTTATCTTTTGGACTGTTATCAGCCATTTTTCATTTAGGCTAGAAAGTACATTAATTTTACTGAAATCTGCCAAAAGTTACTTGCTGATTGAAGAAATCTAATTGTAAGATTTATAATCAAGGAATTGATCCATTGATTTATATTCAATTAAAACTATTGCAACATCATAAATACTCTGTGATCTCTCCTCCCCCTACCCTTTTCTGATGAATTCAATTCAACTAACCTTTCTTGAACCCTATTGGAATGTCCTGTAGGGTAGAGAATATATAAGAGGTGCCTGCATTTACTGAGTGCTTCTGTCTGGGAGGAGATTGTTCTTTCTCTCTCTAGCCATGGGGACAGAACTCAAGGACATGTTGCCCCTTTCTTCACCCTCTCTAGCCTCACCTAGGAGGTGGGGCTGCTAATCCACTGGTTGAAACTACGGGTAGCAGTGTGCTACTTTTTACTTACTACATTGTCTAGGCAGAAATATAGGCCCCTCCTTCTCTCTTTCCTCTCTCAATCCTAGGGCATGCTGGTCATTCTTGCCTTTGGAGTTAGTTGGAGGCTGGCTATTTTTCTGTTTTCCCATAGATGGGTACAGGTTTTGTGAGGATGGGGTGGTGGGATAGAAGTAAAAAAGAAGTCACACTACGTCTTGTGTTTATTTCCTATTTCGAAATGATCCTTGGACTTAGAGATACTGCATATTTAGAAAACATTTCAGAATTATGATTAAATTCCTGCTATCATAACAGTACCCATAACGACACTGGATTTTCTACATTATTACATTCCAATTTTAGAAGCAAAGTTGCAGTAAAAATTCCAGAATGAACATGTTATAGTCTTATACACACTGATAAAGCTCTCATATTTATTCCTGTAATTATTTTTATTTATTATATATGAGGAATTAACCAGTCACAAATAAAAAGGGGCAAAAAGAGGCCAAGGAAGTCCAGGAAGCATTTGAAAAGCCATTGCTTTTTTTTTTTTTTTTAAAAACAAATAACAGCTTTATTGAGATATCTCAAATATGGTGAAATTCACTTTTTAAAAAGTGTGCAATTTAGTGGTATTTATTGTACTCTCAGAGGGGCATCCTTCACCACTATCAAATACTGGAATACTTTTTTTACCCTCAAAAGAAACCTTATATCCATTAGTAGTCACTCCCCATTTCGTGGCACAACCACTGATTTTTCTGCCTCTATGGATTTTCGTAGCCTGGCCATTTCATATCCATGGAATTATACAATATGTGGTCTTTGGTGTTTAGTTTCTTTCACTTTGCATAATGTTTTCAAAGTTCATCAATTTTGTAGCATGTATTAGTACTTCACTCCTTTTTATTGCCAAATGATATTTCACGGTATGGATGTACCACATTTTGTTTACTCAGTAGTCACTTGGATGTTTGGATTGTTTCCACTTTTTGGCGATTATGAATAATGCTGCTATGAACACTGGTATACTAATTTTCATGTGGAAGTGTTTTTAGTTATCTTGGGTGTATACTTAGGGGTGGAATTTCTGGGTCATATGGCAACTCGATGTTTTGCTTTTTGAAGAATCCATTGACTTTTTTCTCTCTTTCTTTCTTTCTTTTTTTGAGACAGAGTCTTGCTCTGTTGCCCAGGCTGGAGTGCAGTGACGCGATCTCGGCTCACTGCAAGCTCCGCCTCCCGGGTTCACACCATTCTCCTGCCTCAGCCTCCCGAGTAGCCGGGACTACAGGTGCCGCCACCATGCCTGGCTAATTTTTTGTATTTTTAGTAGAGACGGGGTTTCACCATGTTAGCCAGGATGGTCTCGATCTCCTGACTTTGGGATCCACCTGCCTCGGCCTCCTAAAGTGCTGGGATTACAGGCATGAGCCACCGCGCCCAGCCAATCCCTTGACTTTTGATACAACTTCTAAATAGGAAGCAGTCAAATATATGCAAGATTTTGGAATTAGATCATTTGGGATGAGCTATGTATTGCTATATCTATCTTAAAAATCTGATTTTAGTATAACATTCTTATTTTGTAATTATAGAGAATTTAGGCAAACTTAAGTTATCTTTATTAAATAAATAGATTATCATGTCTGCTTAGGCCAGATGCAGTGACTCACACCTGAAATCCCAGCACTTTGGGAGGCTAAGGCAGGCGGATCACCTGAGATCAGAAGTTCGAGACCAGCCTGGCCAACATGGTGAAAACCCGTCTCTGCTAAAAATACAAAAATTAACTGGGCGTGGTGGCAGGCACGTGTAATCCCAGCTACTCAGGAGGCTGAGGCAGGAGAATTACTTGAACCTGGGAGACGGCTGCAGTGAGCTGAGATCGCACCACGACACTCCAGCCTGGGTGGCAGCGAGACTCCATTAAGAAAAAAAAAAAAATCCTGTCTGCTTAGGCTGAAAGATAAGTCAGATTTCCTTATATAATATTAGTTAATTTGCATTGATTATTCATATTTAATTGCCTAAAATGGTAACCTGAAAACTAATGTTAATAGATTCCTCATTTTTTAAAGGACAAGCTAAAAAACACAGAATAATTATTAAAAATTGTGGAAATGTAGTCACCCATTTTATTTTATATTAAAAGTACACAGTTAATACTCTTGTTAAGTTGCAAATTAAGTTAGTGTCACAGCGTTTCTGTTTTGACCATCCCTCACTGGCCCTACTAGATATACTGTTCTCAAATGGATGTCCCAAACCTTGAGGCATTTTTAGAATTTTTTTGTTGAAGACTTCTTTCCTGTTTCTTTGTACAGTCATCCCAGTCTTCAGTAACTTTCTTTTTACCCCAAATTTATGATTTTTGACCCGGTCTTACACTCTTCAGTCCACATCTGCTCGTGATGATTTTTATTAATATTGATTTTATGACCAGAGGGCAGAGACTTTGTTTGTTTTCATTTTCATGTCCTCCAGGATAACACAATGATGGCATATCCTGGGTGCTACCAATGTGTTTGTTTTATGAATATGTGAAAGAATGAATGGAATTTGGTACTGTACCATATGATTTTCAAGAAGGAGGAATGGAGTAACATTTTATTTGCTATTTTTTTTTTATTTGCTATTTTACAAACATTATTTAAGCCTCCTCAAAATGGGAAGTTGATTACTGCTTTAAAGGTGTGCCAAGTTTTCTCCAAGAACAGAAGAAATAGAAAAATAGATTAAAATTTTTTGCTGAAGATGAAGACAATAGAAATAAACATATTGTTTTGGTTGGAGAGTGTTTTTGGGTCATAATATCAATTGAACGTGGTGACCATGTGGATCAAATACGATGTGTGCGAAGTCACTTTCTAAATTGTGTAATCCTGTCCCTGATTTTTTCTTTGAACTTCTTTCCAAGTTGAAGACATGAGGTCTTTGGTATGAAATAGATCTACATAGGAAGACTGAGTTGATTCTTTCTGTTGATCCTGAGCTGGATTACTGCTCCCCTCTCTCCACTTAAGTGAGCTCTCGCATACGGAGAGTGAGTCTTGTCTCAGAGTGTAGCAAAGGTCCTGAGGTGTGGTGTACTCCATCTTCCCTGGGAAATGCCTAGTCTTTGAGACCTGTGTTAGCACATCACAGAGAGTTTGTGGAAGGGTCCCAGGTGCTGCTTTCCACAGAAGATGCTGTTTTGGCTGGCTATAAGCATTATCAGTGAAATTTGTAGCTTTTGATTGGTGAACAGATCTGGGAACCACAAGGCCTGGGCTCAGTTTGCCTTTGTCAGCAACACACACGGGCCCTCAACCTGTCTCCTTTTTCTCCTCTGCAAATGATGGCGTGAAATGGAGGCACACATGATCCTCTGAGTTTGAGTAGTTAAGAATAAATGATTGCCTTGTTCTTATAAACATTTTTTGATTTTTCTCTTTTAAAATATTAATAGTTCATAACATTTCCAAAAAATGTCACTTCCTTTAGCAAATTTCTGTTGTCTTTTGCATATTAATGCAAAATTTTGTAGACCCAAGATTGTGTCAGTGAGAACTCATGGGTAACAGAGTGCTTTCCACATAACTCTTTTGATACTCACAAAAACTGTATGGGGTAAGTTATTCTGCTGACTTTATAGATGAAGAAATTGAGGCTTATATTGATACAAACAATTTCCCTAAGTCTCCAGCGAGTAAGAAGCAGAGTCAGAGTTTGAACCCAGGTCTTTTGCTTTCAAGTGCCACACTCTCAGACAATCGTTAGTTTTACAGGAAGGAGGTTGGAAGTCCTAGAGGTGTCAAAAAGCCAGAAAGAGGACAAGATTTAGAACAAGATTACCTAGGTTTGTAACTTCGTTTTGATTTTACTTTCATTGGCACTGTAGGTATAAGGAATATTGTACACCTTTAAGTAACACTATGATAATAATAACTTAACTTTGTAAGTTGTTTACAAATGGCCTATGGAATACTCAAGGCTGAGAAGCATAGTATTAAAGCATTATGCTATTGAAGCCTTTTTCTTCCTTACATTCTTGTCTGAACTGTGACCACAAACTTAATTGGCTTCCCAGCCTCGCCTCACTCCCTTCCCTAGTCCACTCTGCTTGGTACCGACAAACATCTTTTTAGGGTTCAAACCTGTTCATGTCTTCCCCTCCTTTGTGTACAGATGTTTTTATCTGGCATTCGGAGCCCTTTGAGATACACACAGCTGCCCTTTCAGCCTCATCTAATCGATAGTTCCCATTCTAGTTATGTGATTCTATATTGAATTCTTCCCAAACACATCTTTTAATCATGTTACATTTATTAATTTTCTTTGTCTATATGCAACAGAAATAGTTGCATTTAGTGCCTTGGTGAGTGATCCTTGTTCTTGGAACAGTGGAAAGATCCAGAGAAACCTGCCTGAGATTCTGTGTCCTATCCTAAGATCTTTTCAAAATATATCATAGTCTTCCTCTAGGTTGACCCACGCACCTTCCTCCCAGTAAAGCATCTGAATGAGGATGGAGTTTCTCTAGGTTGGTTCATAAAACGTAGCTGCATACCATCAACTAGGATTTTAAATAAGGATATTGAAACTTGAGAATTTAAGAAACTTATCCAAGGTTTCACAGGTTTTGAGTTTTGGAGCCGTGATTTTCAGAGCCTCAGTCATTACAACACTGAACTTTGTAGTGGGCATTCAATACATGTTTGCTGAGTGAATGAATGAATGAATGGTCAGTCTTATTAGAATGTTGGATCAGCAGAAGAATTGATTGGGTGATTGCATCTGCACAGAAGAGTTACATTTTGAGGCTTGTTTTTCTGAAAAATATTCTAGGATGAAAATGTCCTTGTGATATAATAGGTCTCTAGTTCAGTACATTTGTCCATAAAAGCTAACAGCTACTGGAGGAGAGGGATGGTATATATCCATGAAGACCCTTAAGAAATCCCTATAAGTTTACATTTCTTTTCCAGAAGGGAATGTTTTCATATAACAAAGTCTACAATAGGTTTTAAATTCTCTTTTCATATAGTATTCCTTCTCACCATTGCCAATAAGGAGAAAAAAGATACTGGGAAAACTTCAGTTTGAGGGAACACAAAAGACATGGAATTTCCTTGGGATTTTTCTCGAAGTTTTATCAACTTCCATACCCTAATATACTTTGGTCGATGAAAGTGATGAGAAATAGAGAATGCCAGCTTAAGCAATAGCACATAATTATAAATGTTTTGATGTTTTCACTGATTATTGGAGAAACCATCTTTTATCAGCTGGTGTGTCTTTTTCCAGAAGACATGTGATTTCATGATTTGCCTTTAAGCCTCTGGGCAGACAAATCTCCCTTTAAAGGAAAGGAATTTACATGATCGGAAGATAAGCCAGTTTTTTTCTTGCCATTCATCATTTACCATACTTGGGGTCGCGGAATTTTGTTTCCCATTTAGTCCATGAGCACATGAGAGTCACTGGTCACAGGTCTTCCTGACTGATATGGTTGTCCTTGTGAACTAGCTCCACCCAGCCAGTAGTCCCTGCAACTGCTGACAAATGGACATACGTGTTATATCTGAGAGAATATATGCTCTTGCTTCCTCTTAAAACTTCTGAAGGGGTTGTCTTTGCTCTGCCTGGGCAGACTGAATTGATTTATGGTCTCTCAAAAGGCTCTAGCAGTTTGTCTATAAATGATCCATTTAAAATTTCTGCTGAGTTGCAGTATTTCAAACATTTAGTACACATGTATCACATAATGATGTTTTGGTCATTGATGGACTGCATATACGATGGTGGTCTCATAAGATTATAATGGAGATGAAAAGTTCCTATCACCTAGTGACTAGGTAGCTGTTGTAACATCATAGCACAACAGGTTACTCATGTTTGTGGTGAAGCTGGTGTACTATGCTGCCATTCGTATAAAGGTGTGGCACATACAATTATGCATAGTATGTGCTTGATAGTGATAATAAATGACTGTTACTGGTTTATGTATTTACTATACTATACTTTTAATCATTAGTTTAGAGTCTTATTAAAAAAATAAATTAACTGCAAAGCAACCTCGAGCAGGTCCTTCAGGAAGAATTCCAGAAGAAGACATTGTTGTTATAGGAGATGACAGCTCCAGGCCTGTTACTTCCCCTGAAGAGCTTCCAGTGGGACAAGATGTGGAGTGGAAGACAGTGATATTGATGATCCTGACCCTATGTAGGCCTAGGCTAATGTGTGTGTTTCATATTTAGTTTTTAACAAAACAATTTAAAAGTAAAAAAAAATTTAAAAATAGTGTTATTAGTCTGTTTTCACACTGCTGATAAAGACATACCCGAGACTGGGCAATTTACAAAATAAAGAGGTTTAATTGGACTTACAGTTCCACATGGCTGGGGAAACCCCACAATCATGGCGGAAGGCAGGGAGGAGCAAGTCCCATCTTATGTGGATGGCAGCAGGCAAAGACAGAGGGCTTGTGCAAGGAAATTCCCTCTTTTAAAACTATCAGATCTCGTGAGACTCATTCGCTGTCATGAGAACAGCATGGGAAAGACCTGACCCCATGATTCAATTATCTCCCACCAGGTCCCTCCCACAACAGGTGGAAATTATCTCCCGCCAGGTCCCTCCCACAACAGGTGGGAATTATCTCCCACCAGGTCCATCCCACAACAGGTGGGAATTATCTCCCACCAGGTCCCTGCCGCAACAGGTGGGAATTATGGGAGCTACAAGATGAAATTTGGGCAGGGACACAGAGCCAAACCATATCAAATGGAAAAAAGTTTATTGAATTAGGATATAAAGAAAGAAGGTATTTCTGTACAGCTAATGTGTTTGTGTTTTAAACTAAATGGTATTACCAAGACAGTAAAGTTTTAAAAAATTTTAAAGTTTAGAAGGTAAAAATATTATGGTAAGCTAAGGTTAATTCACTATTGAAGAAAGAAATATTTAAAAAATAAATTTAGTGTGGCCTAAGTGTACAGTGTTTATAAAATATACATTAGTATATAGTAATGTCCTGGGCCTTGACTTTCACTCACCACTCACCCAGAGCAAGCTCCATTCATGGTAAGTGCCCTAATCAGTACTCAGGCATACCATTTTTCGTTTTTGAGGTGTTTTTTTGAGACAAAGGCTGGCTCTGTCACACAGGCTACGGTCTGGTGGCATGATCTCCACTCACTGTAACCTCTGCCTCCCAGGCTCAAGTCATCCTTCCACCTCAGCCTCTCAAGTAGCTGGGAGTACAGGCAACACCACCACGCCTGGGTAATTTTTGTATTTTTTTGTAGAGACAGAGTTTTGCCATGTTGCTTAGGCTGATCTCAAACTCATGGGCTCAAGCGGCCCACCCACCTCAACCTCCCAAAGTGCTGCGATTACAGGCATGAGCCACTGTATCCAGCCTGCATACCATTTAAAAAAATGTTTTTGACTGTACCTTTTCTGTGTTTAGATATACAAATATTTACCATTTTGTTATAATTGCCTACAGTAATCAATGCAGTAACATGGTGTACAGGTTTGTAGCCCAGGAGTAATCGGTTATATCGTATAGCCTAGGTGTATAGTAGGCTACACCGTCTAGGTTTGCGTACAACAAATGAAATAACAAAGACTTAGAAAAAAGTGAGAAATTTCACAGATAAGATTACTTTGTGTTTGCTTTTGAACTTATTGGAATTATATCCAGTAGAAAGGAAGTCTGCTAGATAAGTAGGATCCAAGATTAAGAAAAAACATGGAAAGAAAAGTTTAGGTAGATGAAACCTTTTGATTAATCACCCGAAATGTGCAAAATCCACAACAAATTTTTATTTCAACAGCTCTTAGTCCTATATATATAAGTTGAACTTGCTTCTATAAATACAGATGCAAGTTCAAAATATATAACTAACAAAGTACTGCTCTGAATGTAGCAAATGTTTAGAATTAACTTTTAATCAAAACATCACTTCTTGCTCTCTTAATAAATGTACTGGAAAGCATTTATCTGAGTAAACGAGTTGAAGTTTTATTCCAAAGGACTGAGAATTAAACTTCATTCTTGAATAGCACTAGCATTCTTTTTTAAAATGGTAATATTTAGCCCTATCCTCCCCTTCAGACTTAACTTTACAGAAAGCAACAGTGTGGGCTCTGAGGCTGAGCTGGAAGGGAACTATGGAGGTCATCTATTCTAATAGTTTCTCAAGCCACTTAGAGTCACACAGCTGGTTATTGACATTTATGGGAGTGCAACTCATGCCTCCTGCCTGGGAAGAAAAACATCTCTTCCATTCACGCCTTTATTTGTCCTCCAATCTGTGTGTCAAGAATTGAGCTGACTGCTTTAATGTGGCTTTGTCTAATTTCGTCTTGACTTCTTTCCCCATTTAATTGTGTTAAGCTCTCTTTGATGATGTGAATTGGGGGAGATAGATATATAGTGGGAAAGGAGGAATCTACTAAAGGCAAAAGAGACCACATGATTTTCTGGGCTTTTCCAACTTGTATCTAACAATTTGTACAGGTTGACTTAGAACTGTGCAGAAAGAATTGGCTTTCAAATCAAAGTGAGGGAATCTCCAGAGGTTTAATAGAATCCTTTCTAACTGTCCTTTTTATAACAGTAACACTAGTCAAACAATAATAATAAACGACAACCATAACCCAAAAAGCAATAACAATCACAACAATGATGTGTTAAGTGTTTTGAATACATTATTTTTTCAAATACCCAGGACAACTCTATGAAATAAATCCCATTTTACAGATGAGAAAACTGAGGCTTAGAGAAGTTAACTTACCCAAAGTCACACACCTGCTGTGTGGAGGAAATAATGCACTTTTCATTCATTAGAGCTTGGACCAGATGTCATATTTATCTATTTTTTATAGATGGTTAAAAGAAAAATATGGAAATTTGAGTTGCTTGTCATTTTGCATTAAACATTGTGTGAAAATCACATCAATGTCAAGAAATTTATTGGAATAATGGAATAGAGATTGTTTTGACATTCATCATTTCCAGAATCTTAGAATTGTGATGATCTTTTTCCAGCGGGCTCTGGAAGCTTAAGAAATTTAAGATTTGTTAACTTAGGAAACCCTACATTATAAAACAAATTGGTTGGTTGGTTGTTTATCCACTAGAACCCGAAGTATAATAGATATGGAGACACATGACTGTTGTTTTTCTTGGGTTCATGCCCATAGGTTCATGCCCACCCTCCCGTCAGACGACTTCCTCTCTCCGTGGCCCGTGCCCTCTAGGACTCCGTCTGGCCAGTTACTGACTGCACTTGGTAAACAAAGGAACACTGCAAGTGTGGCTGCTGCTGTGATTGCCGAGTCATTCCCTTCCCTGTCAAGTAAAGCCTTTGTTAACTCAAAGCCAAATGACAAGAAACCTAAATCAATAGGAATTGTTAATATTCAAAGGAGGCAAATCATAAGAAAACAAGCTATTATTATATTAGTAAGAAAGCAGAGATCGAAGACTTCCAAAGACTGTTCTGGGAGTGATATCTGATTGTTTAGCTCTTACCTTTATAGGATTGTACAGTGAATACTCATTTAAGAATCACAATACTGAGATGCTGTACGACAGACCGTCAGAACTGGGAAGTCCCTTATTGTTCAGATGAGGACACACTGAGGCCAGGGAGGTGGTCTACATAAAGTCATTTTCAAAAGTGGTGCTGTTGTCTTTTTGCTGTTTCAACCTGTCTCAGCCACCAAAGATCCATTCATTGTACTGCTTACTAAGGCAGGGAGGTAAATAAATACATATTAGAAAACTTTCCCCAAGGGTTGAGACAGTATTTTTTGGTTTACTCCTTTACTTTTAGTCATAAGGGAGGACTTAATAGTTTGGATATTTGAAAAGGACAAAGATGTATAGAAAGAAGGACAGAGAAGTAACAGGATAACACCATATAGCCAGCAATGTAATTAAGTGATAAATCATGTGGTACCAATTTTAAATAATAGTAGGCAACATTTCCCAAATAAGATTGTCCTGGGATTTCAGCAATTATGCTGTAAAATTTTCATGGCCAAAGAATTTTGTGAAATACTCAATATTATATAACCCTCTGAGGACTTCACAACTCATGGTAGCTTCTTAAAGCTTCTGAGAATTCCATAGTAGAGAAACCTGTCCAACTGAGTTTGAACCAGAGTTTCCTAATTTATTTGAAATAGAATGTCTGAAAGTATTCTGGAAGAGTGCTGTGTGAGTTCAGGTTGCGAATGCTGATGTGGGGAGTCCCGAGGATAAGGACGCTGAGTGGTGGGTCAGCACAGCTGAAGAGAGCTTTGTGGGGGCACTTGGCGTTTGAGCCAGGCCAGCATGAACAAAAGTGTGGGGCCAGAAATGAGCACGAGGCCTGACGCTCAGCTGGTGCTCAGTAAGTGTTTACTGAATAAGTATGTGAGTGAAAACATGATTTCTGTGGAAGGCAATCGGGATATTGGCTTAATTAGAATGAAAAGGTTGGGGAACATGGAAATAAAGTTGAAGAGGCAGATTCATCTGATTAGAGAGGGTCAAGCTGAGTGTTCAGGACTTGATCCGAAAGGGAACGCTTTGTTGGTTCCTGGGCAGAGGATGGCACAGTAGAAAAAGTGTCTGGGGAGTCAAGCAGGGATGGAAAATACCAAAATACGGTGAAGAGTGAGGAGCCTTAGAAAATGATGCTAACCTCTGCCTGGGTAGAAAGTAGGTCACATACTGATTTAAAAAAAAAAAAATTTTTTTTTGAGATGGAGTCTTGCTCTGTCACCCAGGCTGGAGTGCAGTGGTGTGATCTTGGCTCATGGCAAGCTTTATTTACCTCCCGGGTTCACGCGATTCTCCTGCCTCAGCCTCCCGAGTAGCTCGGACTGCAGGCGCCCACCATCACACCTGGCTAATTTTTTTGAATTTTTAGTAGAGACGAGGTTTCACTGTGTTAGCCAGGATGGTCTCAATCTTCTGACCTTGTGATATACCCGCTTCGGCCTCCCAAAGTGCTGGGATTACAGGCGTGAGTCACCGCGCCCGGCTATACTGATTTTTATGTGTGCCTAGATAAATGCAAAACAAGAGATCTTTTAAATATAAGAAGTAAGCTAGATTAAATTCCATCTCAGTAATTTCTGGTATCTTGAAAAACAAAGGGATAGTAAAGTATTATCAGAATAGGTGGGACAAATGTTCTTGGAGATTGAAAACTTGCAGCATTTCTACTCAGAAACTTATGTCTTTATTACTAAAATATATTTGACCCTTATGCTTGCAGGATGTGAAATTCAGGATGAATTACTCTGTCAGGAAACATTACCAGCTAGAGTTCCTGGAGTGGGAGCAACACTGGCTTTACAGGTGTTTTTGGTGTTTTCAAATTGCAAAACAGTTTATGTGAATAAACATAATTTATCCTTATACGTCTTATTCCAGCTGAAAACTCTTAAGACTCTTAAGTCATTCCTCTTAAAGAAAGAAGACTGAAATCGTGTTTCAGTCAAATGTGTGGGTGCTTATGGTATTCAGCTTTTGAGCTATCGGTTGTTTCTGTTTGCTCTGCTTCGTTCTCTTCCACTCACTCTTAGGCTGGACAAAGATTTCCGTTCCTTTTTGGGTGAAATATTTTCCATAAGTTACGAAAACCCCCCCCCAAAAAAAAAAACCTTTGCACAAGAAATCCCAGTCTCAAATACTTTTCCTTTTTAAATAATGCTATAAAATAAAGATAAAACACATGATAATTATAGCCATTATTACTTGGTGGCTTGAATGCTCAGATTATTTGAAGGGGTCATCTGAAAAATGCCTGCCTCTTTATTCTGTGATTTACTGACTCTTGACCTTTATAATTCAGTTTATAATTAAGACTTTCCCAAGAAGTCTCCCTGATAGGCCCCAAACCACTGATTACATCACACTTTTCACCATTTCCAACCTACCTTTACTTTTGTGTACAAATATTAGTATCTTATTTACACCACTATAATTTTAAAAATCTGTTTAACTTCTGAGTTACTCCTGGGTTCTTAACTGCTATACATGTCTTTTCTTTTCCTAACAAGGTGGGGTCTTGGAAAGCATTGGTCTGCGTCAGTGGTTCCCAACCATGGCAGATAAGAATCACCTGGAGAGCTTTTACAAACTTCTGCATATGTCTCACCTTCTAAGGTTATGATCTAGTTTGTGGAACTACTGGTCTACATCAAACCCAAGTTCAGCAAACAGTGTATTTTGTTAGTGAGTAGTACAAAACCTTCAATTCTATGGACATTTGGCAAATATATTAAGGTAGAGACTAAAATTAAAATTTTCTAGAAAATTTCAGGCTGCCAGTACAATCTCAAGTTTCTCTCGTTTTTCTTTCTTGTTTTATTTTTTGTAGCAATTTTGTACTAGATTCTTGTGTGCATTAAATACCAGTGACTAACTTCTTACTTTTGGTTAAAGGGCAAAGCATAGTGATATTAATTTGTTTTTGGATTTCAGACATTCTATGTCATTCATTATTTTCCCCAATATACCAGTTTAATATCTATATGTCCTTATGCAGTAGATTTTATTAGAACATTTAAACATAGATCTTTTGGCAAATCGACCTTAAGAAGTCTTTTTTTTTTTTTTTTTTTTTAATACCTCCCCTCTCCCATTCATGGTACATGTGTATTTTCATTCTGTAAGTGATAATTTTTTGAATGGCTGTTCTGAAGTTCTAAGTGTAAATTATTTTCCTGTCCTGAGACTGTTAGAAAACACCAAAATCTGAGTAACATACCAGTGATGTCATGGGGTAGAAAAGATGTGGAAAGGGGTAGCACAACTCTCTTCTGGGTATAGGTTTGGCCAGAAGGGATAGAGGTGGATACCCGAGCCCTACCAGAAGGCAAAGTCACACTTGTGATGTGGAATAAGCCCCAGATGATGCATCCACAGGGCTTTTGTTTTTGTATCTCTTTTTTTGACCACACACACACACAAAACTCACTTTATTTTTTATTGGTTGTAAGGTATACTGGTTGTAACGTATACAACACGATGTTTTGATATACATTGTGAAATGGTGATTATAGTCAAGCAAATTAACACATTCATTTCACATAGTTACCCTCTTTGCATATGTGTGGAAAGAACACGTAAAATCTACTACTCTTTTTGCACAAATCCCAAATAAAAGACAGTATTACTAACTATAGTCCTCATGTTGTATGTTAGACTTCTAGTCTTGTTCATCTTCCATGTCTGCAACTTTGTATCCTTTTACCTACATCTCTTCATTTCCTACCAGTCTCACCGCATCCCTGGTAACAACTACTTTATTCTGTCACCCCGGTAACAACCACTTTACCACTTTATTCTGTCTTCGTGTATTCAACTTGGTTTTGTTTTGTTTTTTTTTTTAGATTCCATATATAAATGAAATAATGCAGTATTTTTCTTTCTGCGTCTGGTTTATTTCACTTAGGATAATGTCATCCATGTTCATTCATGTGGCAAATGGCAGGATCTCCTTTTTTAAGGCTAAATAATATTTGTGTGTATGTGTGTATCAGTTTCTGTATCCATTTATCCATCAACAGATATTTCAGTTGTTTCAATATCTTGACTATTGTGAATAATGCTGCAGTGAACAAGAAAATGTGGTACCTCTATGAAGTTAAGTGGTGATTTCATTTCCATCAGTCTTTTTTTTTTTTTAATTTAAGAGACAGTGTGTCACATTGTCACTCTGTATCCCATGCTGGAATGCAGTGGTGCAATCATAGCTAACTGTAAATAAAGCTCAAACTCCTGGGCTCAAGTAATCCTCCCATCTCAGTCTCCAGGGTAGCTGAGACTACAGGCACGCATCACCAAATGCAGCCTTTTTTTTTTTTTTTTTTTTTAATTTTTTGTAGAGATGAAGTCTTGCTATGTTACCCAGGCCCGTCTCAAACTCCTGGCCTCAAGCGATCCTCCTGCCTCAGCTTCTCAGAGTGCTGGGATTACGGGCATGAGCCACCTGGCCCAACCCAGTAGTGTTAGGAGATCTCTCAGGTGTCGATTTTTCTGGCGGGAAACCTCTGTGGCCGCAGTGCCTTTGCCCGAGTTCTTTCCTGCATCCAGGAAGAATGAGGTACACAGACAAGTGGAGGGTGAAGAAGCAAAGTTTTATTTAGTGTTAGAACAGCTCAAAGGAGTGGGTAGCTCCTCTCTACTGGCAGGTCATCTCTGCAGCTCTCAGCAGAGAGGGTACTCCCTCCTCTCTGCCAGCTGTTCTTCCCGTCGTCTCCAGCTCTCAGCAGATAGGGTACTTTTCTCTGCTGCTTGTGATCTGGTCCAGTCTCTCTGCCCTCTTCGTCCTTAGCCATCCTCTGCTCTGCTCTGGCTGAGTACAGGGCTTTTATGGACGTCAGAGGGGACAGAGTGCATACCAGTTGGTCTGTGGGCAGGCCAAAGAGGCACCATGAGTCTCCACTCTGGTTCACAGGACTGGCAGCCCGGCCCCCAGTCTTCAGGCCAGGGATGGCCTGAAAGTGGGGCCTTACTGGGCACCCTGCCCTCTTCCGCCCCAGACTCTGTCTGCCTCCCGCTGCCATTCATGGCCCTGGGGCTCGGCCCTAACCCCGCTCCGAGATTGGAGCCGGAGGCCAGGAGCGGAGAGAGGCCAGGCAGTGGGAGCAGACACCCCTGAGCCTGCAGGGACGGGGGAGGGAACCTTCCTGGGGTGCCCGAGGGTTCCTGCTGCAGAAATGCCCCAGTCCTGCACCTGGGAGGGCGGCCGCAGCTGCACCAGGGAGCTCCTGCCCGGCCAACTCGGAAGAGGCAGGACTCCGGCTTGTCCCAGGCTCCTTCCTGTTTCCCAACTGGGAGGCTCAGATCTGCAGCCGCCAGTGCGGTGGCTCCAGCTGCACTCAGGAGGGCAGATCCTGACTGTTCCTGCCTCCCCCAAGAGCACAAGGGAGGTTGGATCCACAGCTGCAGTTTGGGTGGCCTGTAGCCCCACCCAGGCGGGCGGGTCTCCTGCTTGCTCCCTAGAGCAGGAGGCTTGGGTCTGTAGCTGCAGTCTGGGCGGCTGCAGCGGCACAGGGAGCAACTCAGAAGAGGCAGGGCTCCCACTGGCTCCATGGAGTGTGCAGCGCCAGCCACGCTTCCCTGCTGCAGCTGACATGATGGCAGCAGCCACTGCATCAGTAGTTCTATTTTTAATTCCTTTAGGGTCCTTCATACTGTTTTCCACAATGCCTGTACCAATCTGCATTCCCACCAAGAATGTAGAAAGGGTCTCTTTTCTCCATACCCTCATCAAGACTTGTTATCTCTTGTCTTTTTGATAACAGTTATACTAACAGGCATGAGGTGATACCTCATTGTGGTTTTGATTTGTATTTCCCTAATAATTAGTGATTTTGAGCACTTTTTCACATAGCTGTTGGCCATTGTTATGTCTTCTTTGGAGAAATGTTTTTAATATCTCTTAATGACAGCTTTGTTCTGAAAAGTTTCTTTTGACTATAACTGCCTGCTAATTGTTCAGCTCACTTATACCTGGATGAGAAATGGGATGATACCATTTTACATGAGCAATTTGAAAACTTGAATTAAATCATTTTATTTTCTCAACCTTTGATGATAGTCGGCCTTGAAAAGGAGTTTCCTGAACAACGAGAAGCCAGCTATAAAGCAGGTTTACCTTTAGTTACAAGTTCCAAAAATCCTTGTGGCCGAGTTTCTTTTCAGTACTTGCCTGTAAATCACAGTGCTGAAAAGTGCTTTTGAACACTGTGTATCTAGGTACTGCTCCTCATCCCTGGTGGAGATGCTCATTTGTCCCAGCTTCTGAATTTGAAACTACTTTGGCAAAAGTTCTCATGAGTTCTTGGAGACCATAAAGCAAACCATGGGCAATTAAAACAAAGGTCTCTCCCCTCGTGTCACAGATGCACACCTGAAAAGAATCATCCTGGCAGGTTTGACTGATAAATGGGCTGGAAAGGGGATGCATGGCAGCCTGGTTCAGCAGGACGCCTTGACTGGTGGCGATAATACAGGGTCTGGGGTGACCTGTCCCTGGGAAACGAAAGGTCTTCTCATTTGCAGTCATTAATCACCTTAGGAACAGCCGTTTTAAATGCTCAAGCTTAATTGATACGGACATGGCACACTCAGCCGAGTGGCTGGAGGTTAATGCATTTTCCTGTAGCGAGGGGAAGTGTTCGGGACAGTCGCAGGCATTCAGCTGTGAGGAGCATGAAATTCCAGGAGGGAGGTGTGTTTGGAGGGATCGAGTATATAGGCGAAATTTCAGAAATTGAGTTTTTTAAATACTAAAAGCCTGATGAGAAATCTCAAAGTGTAACTGGATGTCTCACAGACTGTTTTAGGTGATAGAGAGTTTCAGCTAAGGAAAATTACTGTCACCAAGGTTTGTTACTCATAAACCTCATAAACCTATAAACCTTTGTAGGCTTATAAACTATGTAGGGTACATTCAGATGTTATTTTAATTTATGGTTGGCACACTTCCTTAGCATTGCAGAATTTTCCAGTCATACCAAAACTAAACTGGAAGGTTGAAAAATGTGATTGATACTAAGTTTTGAAGCTGAGATTCAATTTGATTACCTTGCTTATGAAATAATATATGCTGAAGAGTAAACTGCAAAAGCACTTTTGTTAAGGATGTAGCAGCTTGCAGGCAACTTCAGAAACAAAGACCAGACTTGATGTTCCTACTTGTTTGGGTAACACCTACTGGTTTTTTTGTTTTTTTGTTTTTACATTTTTTTT
>NW_016803181.1:671651-698422 GCF_001698545.2 Rhinopithecus bieti
TTTTTTTTTTTTTTTTTTTTTTTTTTTTACAAAAAGAAAGAAGTACATTGTCTCAGTTTCCCCAGATATATCTAGAAGCTCCAGAATAAATTCAGGCAATTTGAGCCTCACAAGTATTAAGCAGTCTCTAATGGGTAGTTGGCAGGCTTATTTCTGATCAGAAAACAGTCTATCTTGTTTGTTTCTCCATCTTTTATTTTTATATTAACTTTTCTCTGACAACTCCTTTTAGGTACCTTAGGATTTGGTGATGCCCACATTAACCTCGCTGGGCAGCTACAGATAAAAACATCATCTGGAATAGGTCTAGTCAGGCTTTGTGTGCACAAACATTTTCTAGAATTACTCTCAACACTTAAAACTCATTTTCATTTTCTCTAACAATTTCAGTTTTGAAACCTGTAAGAAGGAAACAAACTTCTTGTGATACATCATTTCATTGTTGTCTACTCATCTTTTAAATATTTCCCTATACATATAATCAATGTTGAAATAAAATAGCAGCCACTTCATATGTTGGATCTTCCTTTTTTTCCTTTTATCTTTCCCACTTTTATTGAACTTAATTCTGCTCTGCCAATGCCTAAAAATGATGCTATTATTCTGCCACATTTTTAATCTCAGGTGCAAACGATTAATTATAATGCTACAGGATTTTCTCTGAAGGCAGAGTCTGAATATCAATTTATTGATTCAAATGTGTGGCTACCGCCTAATAATGAACTGCTTCGAGGACTGAACAATTGAGTCAAACTATCTTCGTTAGAGGAATTTTATTTTCTCTCTAAAACTCCTGGGAAAAAATGATAGTACAATATTGTTTTAGAGACATGCTCAGTGAAAGTGGATGAACACAATGACAATAACCACTGAGTTTATACACTTTACCATAGGAATCGACTCATATATAATTTTAGAGTCACTAGTGGAGCTTAATGGATGTCATCTCGTGATACTGACCACTACTTAGCAAAACAAACAAAACAACAACAAAATAACTTTGGAAGTTTGTTTCATATCTTCCTTGAAAAAAGGTTTCAGGTTTTCTTTCTTTGACTGAGACATTTTCCCCCAAGAAATGAAAAATGACTTGATAACTTTGATCTTGCAAGCTGAGTCACAGCAGGCCAGCATATGAAGCAGCCGAAAACACGTGTGTGCATTCCTACCCCATGCAGCATTCTTTATTCTGCAGTTCCCTGTCACTAAAGAATTCAGTTAAATACAAAGACCCTCAGGTAGAAACAGGCTGCTAAGAGCCGCCCCCAAGTTTGTGAGTGAGCTAGAGACAGCCACTCATGTATGTCTGCCCTGCTGGAAAGACCGTTAGTAAATGCCTAGCACTCCAGGCTAGGAAATGGTTTCTTGGACCAGAAGCAGGTTAAAAACAATTAAATAAAAAATAGGGGTGGGAGAGGGGAAACTTGCATTAAGACTCTCCTGTCCCGTTAAAATTAGCAAGCATGCTTAGGGCTTTATTCATTGTGACAACTGGATCTACAGGGAAGTTCCTTTGTCCTGTAGCATTCTGTTTTTGTACCATGAATACTTGCAGTATTATATAATTGTGATATTATAATAATGCGAGTCATAGATAGTATCTGTGACTCATTTCAGTTTCATTAACTCTGACAAGTAGAACATTCAAATTGGAGGCAAAATATCAAATGTCAGGTCAAAAATGAAGGTTGATTTGTTCAAGAGTCCCAACCCACATCCTATTCTTGTGACTGCAATTTGCGTTTCTATAATACACTATAATCAAGGACTGCTCAATAATTTTATAAATATTACTAATATTACGAAGGCTTATAGACTGCTGTAAATTTACACAGCAGCTGGGTAATCTGTTTAGAGCTCTGGTGTTTTCCATTTTTACATTTGCTGGTTGGTGCAAAGCTTTAGGATATGGGTGGTGAGGCTTGCATTGTATGTAGTCTTGTGCGGTCTTGTTATGACATAGGAAGGAGAGCAGATTTTGACCTTAAATCATGTAAATGGTAAAGTGGCAACCAGAGACTTGAAACTATGACTCAGTTCATTCAGTGAACCTCTGAAACATTTCATCAGGTAAACCAGGAAAACGACTTTCATTGGAAAGTCAGATAGAACACCAAGTCGGTTTTACATCATTTTTATGCATCATATTTTATTGTATTTGTCATAGTGCTTATTTGCTTTCAAATACTATAAACCCTGTCAATTATAGTCAATAAACAGTTTCTAGGATTTTTTTACTTACTTATACAGCTGGTTACTATGCGATGAGAGGCAAATGACGGGCATCCAGGGAAGTTGTGTGTGTTTACCCATTGGTGAAATTAACAGTCACCAGCCACCCATGTTGCTTCTAAAATGAGGGCCTGAACTTTGCTTTTGTGCTCTAGTGGTGGGTAATATGCTGATACCACAGCTCAGATGCTGTAGAGAACAATTCTTGCTTTCCTCTCTCTGGAGAATGATAGGATTTAAAACAACTTTTTTTTTTTTTTTTTCAGTTTGAATTAGGCATAGAAAAATTTTGCATTTGTAGTGTGTTACCTTCCTTATGAATTGCCTTCTGTGGCTATGTGAAGCATCTTTGTCTCCAGCGATTTCCAGGTGTCTAATAGATCTTTATATTGAGTAACAAATCATTTCTGTCCAGGAGCCTTTGGGGATGTATAATTTAGTATTCTTTGCTGTATGTTAAAGCAAACTAAATATGGCCTGAGAAGGACTCTGTACGTCTATATTTCAGTGCTTGTGATGAACTGTAACCTAGCTTAATAGGCAGACAAGACGAAAACCTAACTTAGTAGTATGCACCTGTAACAACAGCTAATTCTTGGCCAATCCCAGTGGCCAGACTTCAACCTTTCATATACTGCTCAATGTTCATACTATGTTCAAATAAGGCATATACACTGACCTGTAACCAACCGGCTGTTCTGTACCTTCCTTCCAATTTCTGTATGTCATTTCCTTTTTTTTTTTTTTTGTCTATAAATCTTCTACCACGTGGCTGCACTGGAGTCTTTGTGAATCTGCTGTGATTCTGGGGCTGCCCAATTCGTGAATTATTCATTGCTCAATTAAACTCCTTTAAATTTAATTCAGCTGAAGTTTTTCTTTTATCACGTACTCCAGAACTCTACAGAACAGAGGAAGTTTTCTGTCTGCTGCCAACTGGGGCAGGGCACTCAGAACCTCTGGGAAATTCCTCATCAGTGAAGTAAGGAGGTTGAATTAGATGGTTTGTATGTAAGGCTTTCTGATTCTATGACATTACCACAGGGCCCAAACGTAATGCAGGCAGATGAGACCTCATTGAATGTTATTAGGATAATGGAGCAAGGAGGAGACCATTAATTATGCCCAGAAAAAATGATCTCTCCGGAGGCTGCTGTGGCTATTCCAGCTGAAGAAATTCTAATAGGTTAAGGATGAGAATTTTCAAGGTGTCACGAACAATGGATAACTGCTTAGAGGAATTTCCAGAGATTAAGTGATAATTCTCTCTTTGCCTGTTTTATGCTTTCATCTCTCCTCTTTTCTCACCTTTCAACCTCTTCTTGTTAATTGACATTATTTGGGTCCTAAGCAGGTTTTAGTGGATGTTATGTACATACATGGGGTTAACACAAGTATTCATTTAATCATTGTTTTACACATTAAGTATTCATTTGTTTAATCAACAGATATTTACTGAGCATCTTCTCTTTGCTGGGTACCCTGTTAGGTACTGGGATTACAATAATGCAAAGACAAATTTGGCCCTTGTACAAATGAGACTTACAGTCTAGTGGGAATAAAATACTATATTTGTTGTTTTGAGATGAATTTGAAATGACTAAAATTTTATAACTAAATTAAGTTACTCTGCTTATTTATGGGCTTTTATTTTTTTCCTTTTACAGATTGTTAAGAATTTATATGAAAAAATAGTCCCCATTCTTCCCTGTTGTACATTTTTGGGTATTCAGAGTGTGCTATTGAATACTCAACCCTTTACAGTATGTTCTTGTTTGCATTTGTGATTTCAAACAGTAAAAATGCTCTCCATATGCTGCCGTATACTTTAGGGTAGAATCAAAAGAACTATTTGGAAGACAGAAGGTTTCTGAGAGTCACGGGACTCATGAGAAACCCTGGCACGTTCACTTGTGTTGCAAAGTTCCTATACAAAATATATTGTATGTAGTTCCTGACTATAGCCTTTTAAAGCAACATAATTGTAGAGTTTCGTATACCAACTTCGAATCCATTTTTGTTGTTACTGCTTTTATCGCCTTTAACTAAAATTGTTTGTTTCAATGACAGACCAAGCTTGTGGTTTCCTAGATTGCTTTTCACTTGCTGGCAAGGGCTGGCAAAGCAGACCTACAAGAGCCATGTTAAAAACACTTGGAAAAAAAAGGTAGTCAGAGGAACAAGGAAAATGCTATTTCTACTTCATCACCTCCAGTGCTCACAGTCATTTCTCTGAAATTCCTCTGGACCCCCGACAGGCCGTCTAGCTTTGGCAATGACCACTGTATCTGTAGCCTCAGAAAAAAGCAAAATGGTGAACTTTGGTTTTTGGTGTTAGTTGGGAACCAAGAGAATTCAGTACATTTTTAACCTTTATGTAAAAGCCATTTGCTCTTTTTTTCTCTTTGTTTTCCTTTATTGTTTTCAATATTACTTCTGGTTTCATAATATACCTCCGATTTCATAGACTACATTTCAAATCTAAATGTATATACCTTTATATTTTTCTTAATATAAAGCACTGGATCTTAAATAAATATTAGCTTTTATACTTAGAAATAAGAAAAAAAGGAATTTTGAAGTTTACAGTTTCTATTGAAATGGAGCAATTTTGCTAGGCAACCCCCGCCCCCCGCCCCCACGCACACACAGACACACATGCACCCACATGTGCATGAAATAGGAAAATAGTACAGTCTCTTTGGTTCCCTCTTTGCCTCCTTGTTACTGCCTACTTTTCCCCTTTCTTCTTTTTCACTCCTCCTTATGGCCCATCTAAGCACATTTTGTTAAGTCATTTGTCTTCTCGATGTTTGTTGTCAAAACACACATGGTGAAATGGATGCATATATCCAAATGTTAACAAATGGATAAATTAAAATGCTTATATAATACTCTGAAGATTGTAGCAAGAGAGAAGGCTGCATACCTGCTTAAGATGAGAAATCACTGTGTATTTCTACAGCTTCCAGATCCTTTTTTTTTTTTTTAAACAAGGAGAAAGAACTTCCCTGCTCCTCACCAATGGCAAAGTGTCTGAAGTCACTGAGTACTCACTAATTCCTTTGGCCACTCACATACTTCCTGTCATTCTCCTAGAATTAAATTCCTGGTTCTCCAGTGTTGTTCCATTGGTTCTCCTCTCAGTTGCACTTTTTGGAGGGTAGATTGCTTTAACATGCTTTGCTGTAATGTACTCTAAACATGCTTAATGGGATGTGTGAAATCAGGTTATTATAATAATTTTTCTGTTCTTTGATGCTCAAATCCATTCTAATTGGTAGCAAATGTTCTCTTGTAGGTCCTTGTAGAATTTTATTTATTTATTTATTTTGAGATGGAGTCTCGCTCTGTCGCCCAGGCTGGAGTGCAGTGGCCGGATCTCAGCTCACTGCAAGCTCCGCCTCCCAGATTCACGCCATTCTCCTGCCTCAGCCTCCGAAGTAGCTGGGAGGACAGGCGCCCACCACCTCGCCCGGCTAGTTTTTTGTATTTTTTAGTAGAGACGAGGTTTCACAGTGTTAGCCAGGATGGTCTCGATCTCCTGACCTTGTGATCCACCCGTCTCGGCCTCCCAAAATGCTGGGATTACAGGCTTGAGCCACCGTGCCCAGCCCAGAATGTTAAAATATTCTTGGGAAATACTAACAGATATCATAAATACTTTTTCTGAATCAGCCTTATTGAGGGCAGAAAAAAGAATGAGGGATCAAGAGTATTATTTCCAGATTCTCTAATTTGTATGGTAAAACTCAAGGGAGTCTTTTCTCTTTACTTGCTTTCTTTTTATTCACTATAAAATATTCCTAACTGCCATAGATGCAAAACACCTACAAATAAATGAAACTTGTGCAATATTCTGTTTTTCCCTTAGCATGAAAGTTTTCCATCTTTGGCTTACATAAAATCCATCTTCTTTTCTGTAATGATGCTTCCCCCAAATACAAAGAAGGTACCTACAGTGGGTATTTGACTTTTTTTTTTCCTAGTTGCCTTACATATGATTTCTCTTCCCTTGTTTGGGAAGTTCCCCAGTTTGTGAATCTTAGCAGGATTCAGAGCTTGCCTCTCATCATTGAATCTAGGAAGTACCACTATTCAGTATCCCAGCCACCTTGGCTACAGGATATGTGCTAGACCTAGCCTATCACTGGACCTAGGCATACTCACTCTGTACTAATGGACAGACCACAGAGAATGGGTGATGGTCCACTCAGTGTGTGCAGTGATGATAGAAATATCAATTTACTGAAGTGGTGTGGTGGCAGTTCCAGCAGTCGCATCCTGTCTCTGCTCCTGATGTTGGTGTACTTAGCTCAGCTAGCTGACTGAGTGGTCCAGTGGAAGGAGCAGCCTTAAATTCTATGGCATGATTTTGGTTTTGATTCGGTAGCCTACTGTTTGTTGTTCCTGATTGTTTTCCAGTACCTTCCCTAGGCTTCTCAGTGATTATGTGGGAATATCCACCATTGTTTCAATTAATTCAATTTCTGCTTAAAGCAGCCAGTCTTAGTTTTGTTATTTCTGTTATTTGCAAGTAAGAACCCAGATTGATAGGGAGTTTGAAACCAGGAATGGTTCTGGGAAATAGAACCACAGAAAAATTGGGGGAAGCTGGGACTGGTTGTCTGGGTTAGTTGGAGCTGAAGGTAGTGAAAAATCCAGCTGCATAAGGGATAAGACTGACACCCCATAACATTTGGTGGAAAATTAGCAAATAAATCATCTGTGAACTTCTAGAATGAGTTGCTAATTGAAAGAAACCAAGTAGACCAAGGAACCAAGTAGAAATTTCCATGCAACAAGTGCATAGGAATGAGGACTTGAAAAACTGGGCTGGTATGATGGCTGCATGTAACGGTGGCAGACAGTTTAAAGAAAGGGAATATAAGCTCAAATTCCTAAATTTTCTTACCTAAGGATGGCTTGAAAAATAGGGACTTTCTGTGAGCACACTAAAAGAATCTCTTTTGTAATTCAGGGTTAAAAAATCGAAAGCCAAATGTAATGCAAGTTGTCAACTAAGGATGTCATTTGAATTCACAGCTAGATCCCTTATTTTGGTATTTGGTTTGGGTATTTAGAGAAAGAGCAGGACTCTGAGAACTAGAACAGGGGATATGGTAGGATTGGTGAATTCAGGGCACCCTGAATCCCTAAAGTCCATCAAGCCACCCTTGCCAGTTGGAGCAGCCCTGTGGCCTTCTCTGATGAGGCTATTTGTGTCTTGATGGAGTTTTCTGCTCTCTGAAGGAGTTGCATTACAAAGGCAGGTCAGTTCTCCTTCTGCCCTACTCCCAGATATATAACTAAACATAGATCCTAGAATACCTCAAAACACCAATGACAAAGTCAAAGGTAGGAGGTGATAGCTTATGGTGCTAAAAAGTTGCAAGACTTTCCCAACTGATACTGAAAAATATTCTGGGGGAATATGTATAATAGTGGATTTTGAAAGTTTTAGGTCAAATAGAGAAAAATACCACTTTAGATGGGTTGGATTTATTGCTATAAGAGCATTTCAACAGAGGTTCTGAATTTAGTGTACTAGCAGAAATAGATGGCATTGGTCTATTTATGTTTTCTTGACTGGTTGACCAAAACTTGGATTGTGGTACCAATGAGCTGCTAGAAATTCTTTCGTGTACTACTATGAGAGCAAGCAATCCAAGCACGTAGGGAGATAGGATTGTTGCAGAGGATATATCATGGGTATGGAGATCTGTATTCCAACTGTTTTCCTTGAGAGGGTCCTGATGAGATGCTCTTCAATAAGAGCCTAACAGATACAACTGGCCTCATTGGGAAAAAAAAATTTGGCTGTTCTCTGTAGACCTCTGATGCTTGTGAAGTATGGTATCATTGAAATGGGATTCCTTAGTCTTACTAGGGATATTAGGATCCTGGGGTAATAGAGCTTAAGCAGCGGCACCTTACCATCAGAAGGCAAGGTAGGTAGGCAGCATGGCTTCCATAATGGGCAGCAGGATGGGTATTTAATCAGGATGACCAGGCATCTTTGGGAATAGCTATTGATAATGGGATTCCTGTGACTGAAATGGATAGGTGCTTAGCTATGCCACCTGATTTTTACAACCAAAAAACTCTGGGTCTTCTGGCAAACAGAGGCTTGATTTAAGCTGTTACAATAGGAAATCATCACCCCTCATCTGATTATTCCCAGACAGGTCAGTTCATAAGCCCAGCATCCCTTACATGGAACCAAGGTCAAGAACTTGCTAGATCTGGCCCTTTGAAAGAGACCTAAGTGTACTTACTAGAGTAACTGGGGAAATGGAAATATGGAGACCTTACAGAGATTACTGGAACATGTGTCCCGTTCAGAATACAGTCTCTAGCAACTCAACACATGCCTTGATCTTTGGTATGCATTTATCTATCTGGCGAATGCTTTTACTTTTTTCTTTTTTTTTTTTTGAGACAGAGTCTCTCTCTGTCGCCAGGCTGGAGTGCAGTGGTGTGATCTCAGCTCACTGCAACCTCCGATTCCCTGGTTCAAGCAATTCTCCTGCCTCAGCCTCCCGAGTAGCTGGGATTACAGGCATGCACCACCATGCCCAACCAATTTTCTATTTTAGTAGAGGGGGTCTCACCGTGTTGGCCAGGATGGTCTGGATCTTCTGACCTTGTGATCTGCCTGCCTTGGCTTCCCAAAGTGCTAGGATTACAGGCGTGAGCCACCACGCTCACCCCAAATGCTTTTTTACTAAAGGCACATAAGCAGAGAATAAACAGTTTGCTTGTACCTCATAGGGGCAGCAGAATAACTTCAATGCCTTGCTTTTAAGCTTCTATCTTCTTTTTGGCTCTATGTTACCATTTTGTCTGCAAGGTTGTCACACAGGGTACCATGTTAGTCTGATATATTGTGACATCATGCTCATAGGATCCTGGGAGTAAGATACATTAGGCACCACTGATGTCTTGGTGTAAGATGCACATGTACTAGTGGGAAGGAGACATGGCATCCGCATGACAGTGAAGCTTCATTCTCACCATTTTCACAGTAATGATCACTGTGTTTTAGATACTTTATTTTGTTCTGAGAAGTAGCTCAAAACAAGTCACATGCTAGCGTGCGGATGACAATGAAGAAAGGGGAATATGGTTTGAGAAAGTTACAGTTCTTGGCCAAAAAATGAAGTTGCTGGATAAATCAAAGTAGAAAGTTATATTGACAAATAGGGCTGATTTACGAGATGTATAATATGCTCTATCCAGGTGTTGCCAGGTGAAGAGTGTTCAGCCGTGCTATACACTGCTGAGAGGTCTGGTAAGATGGAGACTGAGAATTAACTGCCGCTGTAGAAATGTGCAAGCATTGGTGCCATAGACAAGAGCAGTTTTAACGGAATGGTGGACTAAACCCTGTTGGGGTTGAGTTTAAGAGACAATAGAAGGAGAGGGATTTGGTGATAGTAAGACCTATTTTAAGAAATTTTATTGTAAAGAAAGTAAGAGAAATGCAGTGGTGGGTAGAGAGAGGAACAGGATCAAAAGAGGGCTTTTCCTTAATATTGGAGAATAGCAGCTTTTTGTATGCTCATGGGAAAAATTCAGTAGAGAGGGGGAAAGTGGTAACGCAAAAGAGAGTGGGGAGATTGCCACAGCAATGACCTTGAGTAGGCAAGACGAGGTGGTCTCTAGTGTTCAGGTAGAGGGGCCAGCCATCAAGAGGAGCACAGGCAGTCTGTCTAGTGACATGAGGGATGGTGGGGCACTTGGTACAGGTGCTGGTAGATGGGTGGTGGAGCTTGTGGAAGAACTGAGGGCCTATATATAAGTTTCCGTATCTGCAAATGTGGAGGTTGTGAGAATCTTTCGATCTTTTAGGAATGTTGTTGGTTTACTCTGCTGTTGGGAGTTTTTTCACCTATTGTCCAGTACGTATGGCAGCAAAGTCTGGTGTTTCAGTTTACATGAAGATGATATAATCAGCATCTATTACAACATTTTAATATATGGCACTTAAATATGAACTGTAGGTTGAAATAGATTAATAGTATGTGATGGCTTCAGTTTTGAAACAGAATGTTTAAATCCCTAATGAATCTTCAAATTTATATATTTATTCAATTAGCTATGTCTAAAGATTTTTCTCTCCACTGGCTTCACAGTTCATATTGCAAGTTTTAATGTAGAAGTTATAATACAGTAATTATAGCATGGGTTAATAGGTACATGGTAATTTATAAATGCAAAATTGATTTTAACAGGTCAGTCATGAAGAAGTCACCTGGCTTAATTAACTGGTGAATTCAGTTAAGTAATGCATTTTACGAATTAAAAAAAACTAGATTAAGTTAATTAATTGTTTGGACATTTAAAAAGTATAGCCAGGCTGAGTGCAGTGGCTCACGCCTGTAATCCTAGCACTTTGGGAGGCTGAGGCAGGCAGATCACGAGGTCAGGAGATCAAGACCATCCTGGCCACCATGGTGAAACCCTGTCTCTACTAAAAATACAAAAATTAGCTGGGCGCGGTGGTGCGTGCCTATAGTCCCAGCTACCTGGGAGGCTGAGGCAGGAGAATGGTTGAACTCAGGAGGTGAAGGTTGTAGTGAGCTGAGATCGCACCACTGCACTCCAGCCTGGCGATAGCGAGATTTCGTCTCAAAAAAAAAAAAAAAAAAAGTATAGCCTATGTGGGGAAGATTTTGGACATTAAAAATGATAATTATAGGAGTGAAATTTATATCTAGCAAAGGGAAGCACAATTCTGAATCCACATGTCTGTGTTTTTGTTTTTGTGCTCCTTGTATTTTGGCCTATTACCCTTCAATTAATTCTTATTACCCGATTTGAGAGAAATTGTGTTTTTGCCTTGCCTACTTGAAATTAAGACATTAATTTGAAATTAGATGAAAAGGAAATAAAGGCTGTTTATTATTTTGTCTGACTTCCAAAGACAGTTATTTATTTATTTCTTTTTGAGACAGAGTCTCACTCTCTCACCAGGCTGGAGTGCAGTGGTCGATCTTCGCTCACTGCAACCTCTGACTTTCTGGTTCAAGCGATTCTCCCACCTCAGCCTCCTGAGTAGCTGGGATTACAGGCATGCACCACCACGCCCAGCTAATTTTTGTATTTTTAGTAGACACAGGGTTTCACCATGTTGACCAGGATGGTCTTGATCTCATGACCTCATGATTCGCCCTCCTTGGCCTCCCAAAGTGCTGGGATTACAGGCATGAGCCACCATGCCTGGCCAAGACAGTTATTTCTGTATTACAAAATCAGAAGTTGCCAGGCATGGTGGCTCACGCCTGAAATCCCAGCACTTTGCGAGGCTGAGGTGGGAGGATTGCTTGAGCTCAGGAGTTCAAGACCAGCTTAGGCAACATGGCAAAACCCCATCTCTACAAAAAAAATTAAAAAATTAGCTGGGCATGGTGGTGCGTATCTGTAGTCCCAGCTACTTGGGAGGCTAGGTGGGAGAATAGCTTGAGCCCAGCAGGTGGAGGTTGTAGGGAGCCAAGACTGAGCCACTGCACTCCAGCCTGGGTGACAGAGCCGGACCCTGTCTCAACAACAACAACAACAACAAAGAAAATAATCGGAAGGTATAAAAATTAGAATATTTAAAAAATTTTTTCAGCCAAAATGTTTTAGCATATTTAATTAGGCGACCTTTCCAACAACCACCACATTGAACATCTATTGTACTTACCAGTCTTTATGTAATCCATAATTCCATTCTAAATAAGTGACTCAGCACCACCATCTAGTGCAGAGGCCAGAGCTTGTGCCAGCTCATTGGAAATCAAAGGAGAAAATACTAACATGACATGATTAGAAAATGTTCACACGAAAGGTGGGGCCTCTCTTTTGGTTTGCTCTTTTGGTTTTTATTTATAAATAAATAAAAAAATTTATTTATACTTTGAAATAAATTCAAAGTATTTATTTACTAATAAAGTAAATAAGGAGAGCTTTCCCTGTAAATACTTATGAATAGAAATGGTTTTCTGCCATGTTTGTGAGGCTTTCTATTAATATCTATGTACTTGAGTAAGTTTCTATAATTAAACCTAACCACAATCAAAGACTGTGATTATTATTCAGTTCTATTTTCACAGCAGACCAAATTAAACCTCTATGTCAGACTTGTAGTGACTATCACAGCAACAGGCCCAGAATTCAGGCTTTTTCTTGTGCTTGGGAATTTTATAAATCTGAAGCATTTTTTCCAAGGTGAGTGGACATGAAGTCTGGGAAGAGATACTTTGCCTCTGCCCATAGGTGGGGTGAGTCATTGCCTGTACAGGGTGAAATGGAGAATACTTTCAGCACCCTTCCTTTCAACCAGTTTGTCTGTCTGTCTTCACGTGCTGGGATCTGAGGTTTCTCGCATTAGGGAGCTCTTCAGGAGTTAAAAGCATTGCTATCTGCTGTGCCCAAATCATAAACAAAGGTTCATTAATTGATTAAACCATTGTCATCCAAAGTCATGTGGGGAGTGCAGGCTCTGGAGGGAACAAGACATAGGGGAGAGACGAGGAGTTGGGCCTAGGATGGGCCATGGCGTAGGACCACTGGTCAGTAAGGGGACAGACTAAGACCACTGAGTTTTTAGGGGTGCGATGTCACTGCAGAGGGTGGAGGAGCACCCAAAGAAAGCGTCATGTTGTCAACGAAGTTTTGCCACATGTGCATCTTGTACCAAGGCTCTGTGCTAGGTATGGGAACACAGAGTTGAGGAGGACCTGGTCCCAGCCCCAGGAGCTTACATCCAGCAGGGAAAGTAGATGCAGAGGGTACTGGGATGGCATAGCCTGATGCCCCAGGTGTGGGAGACACAGAGGGCCGCCGCCACCCACTGGTGAGGGCTTATTTATACATTTGCCTCAGATTTATGAGTCGAAAGGGGCTCCCCTTACTAGGCTGCTCTGTGGTATCACATTTTCAGATGCCGGATAGAGTGTGGAGGGGCGTGTTACGGTACCATGCTGCTGTCAGGTGCTCCCCCTTGAAAAAGGAGTTTACCCAACTCTTCTAAGCATCTGTCTGAAGGCAATTAGTGTGAAGAGGCTCTAACTTTATAGTCTGGCTTCATTTTTTTAATTAGTTCTGGGCCCTGGACTATTCAATTTCTCTGAGGCTTAGTTTCCTTATTTGTTCAGTGTGGAGGATGATTTTCCAATTTTCCCCACTAGGTAGTTGGAAGAGGTAAATGGAATAAATACTGTATGTGGAAACTCCTGGTGCATAGTAGATAGTCCAGGGCTATCAGTCCTGTTCACTCCATGCCCCACCCCCAGTGCTGACTAATGACCTGGGCTGGTCTGGACACCCACCTAATGTGGGACCTGCTGACAGGGAGGGAGGTGGATGATTCATCTCTCTCTTAAAGCCTCTTGCTCTGTGTGAAAGGGAAGCTATTTAAATGCATCATTTAAGAGAGGATATGCATCAGGCTATTTAGATTCTTCTGAATTTGGATTCAGTTCACTACACAGCTTTTTTTTGGTTTGCTCTCTAGATAATTTAACTTTCATACTTTGGATCATAGCACAACTTGGAACTTCTTATTCACAATATATTATCCTTATTCTCAGCAGTAGCATGATTTCACGTTCAGATTGGCAAATGTAAAAGGACAGTTCACTGAGCAAATATATTAATATGGAGCTTTATGTTTATGTAATGACGTTGGGCTTTGTGTGCTCTGCAGAATGTACAGGGGTAATTAGATATTTCAGATACGTGTCTAGACAGGGCAGAGCTTCAGGAGCACTTGCTCAACCCTGGGAAATGCTGCAAGTCACCCGTTTGTGACCAGAGAAAGCTCTCTGTGGTTAACAAGTTAAATGTGGAGTTAACTGTATGGCACTAGATTTATAGCCAAGAGGAAAATGAGATCTGATGAAATTTGTCAGGACTGACCATTTGTAGAACCAGACGAGGCCTAACTTTGCCCCGTGTGGCCTGATTTGAGGGTGCTCAAAGTGGTATCTTTCAAATATTTTTCTGCCATCCAGCTATGGGGCTTGGATTCCATTCTTAGAATCACCTCTTCAGGTTAAGTCATTCTGATTCAACAAGGCTCCTGTAAAATGTGAGTTTGTTCCTTGAGAGAGTTGTACATTGACCTAGATTGCTTAGACTCAGGGACAGTAGTGAGGAAGCACACCTCAGGATTTGATGTGAGGGCAATAGGAAATGAGTAAACATTTGAAATAGAGTTTGCTTCCTGAGGAGGGTGTGCACAGGTGGAGAGGGCTGAGGGGCAGCCTGAGGAACAAGAGAAAAACTGACTAATGGGGCACGTGCCCCTGTGCGTGGAGCATGGGATGAACCTGGCTTAACTTCAGCCCTGTGCTTTACAAGACTCACATGGCGCCCTGACGGGGATTATTTTAACCAAATGTAGAAGTATCTAGAAGCCAGCCCCTTTCTGGTTACTTTGTGGTTACTACATACAGTACTTTCTGATGCTGAAGACTTATTAGTGTCAGCTTTGAAGTATAAACCTTCCGATGGCAATGATAGAGAATCACATGCCAACCTTTCCCTCTTGGGTGCCCTCTCCCAGCATCTCACAGCCTCTGTAGCACCCCCTCCACAGCCCCATGAATCTACAAGAGTTCACATGACAGCTTACTCCTTGTGAATTGTTAGTTGTGAGATCGTCCGTAAAGCTCCATTCCTGGTATCCGAGAGAGATCTTCAAAAGTAGGGGCCAGTTGAACTTGGAAAGTACAGGCTTCAGCGTATAGCTGCTGAGAGAGGCCATCTGGCTGCTGCTGCTGCTGCCAGCTTCCAGACGGAAGCTGAGATTTGCTATTGATGTTCCAGCATTGATCGAACTCCTGCCTCGTCTGCATCAGGCATGGTCTTTGCAGCTTCACGCAGGTATTTAATACTATTGCAAATTGTTACTTGTTTAGTGTTCCTCCCAACTAGTTGTTTGGAGTCAGTTAGTTGTTAGTATTTCTACTCTACTGATTAGAAATCTGAGACTTTGAAAGGTTAAGTCATTTGCCCAATACCAGACAGCTGGGGAGTGAGAGCGCTGGAATCTAAACTGAGAAATGTCAGCCTCTCCCTGCTACTCTCTGCTGTTGGTAAGGGTATTTCCTCTCCCTCTGGGGCTTTCTATTGCTTTCAGAGAGACAGTGTGTAAGCTTAAGGAACACTTAACTTGAGAGGCTTTCCCAAATGGAGTAGAAAATGTCATGAGGAAATATCTTAAAGATAGGTGCTGGGGATGCATCTAAGATGTGAAGGAATGTCACACATGTGCATAGCTCACCTTGCATGTCATTTTGATTCCTTGGTGGCTTTTAGGGTCTTCTCCTGCTTCACTCCTTTTAGCCCCCTGGCCTGGTCTTACACTCTGCCTGTCCAGAATGAAAGCAGGCCTACGTCTTTGCAGTGGACATGCCTTGGCACTGAACAACATGCAGTGACCTCTTTTATACCCCATACTTGTCATTCTTTCTGTTTATCTCGACACTCCAACCTAAGCTGTGACCTTGGCTTTCTCCCCCGGCTCCAATTCATATTCTCCCTCTAGTGGTGCTGCCTCTGGCTGCCCTGGGCAAATTCTAGGCCTCCAAAGGATTTTTCTCCTTTGACTCTGCCTTTTTGGACAGTACTCTGCTGCTCTGGTCCCAGCTACGCCAGTAGAAACCAGCTGTTAAGCCATGAGCCCCAAGGATTCTGAAGCATCACTTTGCCTCCTGTCTCCTATGGCATTGACAGTGCTGGCCATAACCCTGAACCTGCACCCAGCCAGCGCCAGCATGTGAGCGTTGTTGACAGTGTGCAGAGGCTGGTTGGAGCTGCTGACCCTGTGCTTCCAGGCCCACTCTGTTTGGTTTGAGTTGCCCCCTTCAGAGTCCTGCCTAGCCCTGACTTGGAAGCTGTTGCTTATTGCGAATGTCTCAGTGTGGAGCAGCGGGGCCTGAGGCAAAAGTGTATATGCTGCCACTTCATTAGCGAAAGCATCACCAGAGAAGCAGAAGTGGGGAACAAGAGAAGTGAAGCAAAGAAAGCGAGTAAGTATAAGAGCTGTATCACTGACCTGACTACTGCTTGCTAGCAAGTACAGCTGATTGTTTGATCTTGTGGGACATATTCAGAGAAATGCCATGTGGGTGACTGCATTTCAGGGAGTCCTTCCGGCGGGGAAAGTAACTCCTTCACTGCCTACCCTCTCGCCTTGGTCAAAGTCTGCCCCAAGGGGCATGAATTATCTTGGCGCTTGTGGTTTGTACAAGCCTAGAAGTGGCCAGCTGATCATCCCACACCTTATTAGCAACTCATACCTCATCAGTAATAGACAAGAAATCCTGGGAAGGAGCCAAGAGGGGCTTGATGTGCCCATGGGTGACTTGAGGGGCCATGGCAGTGGCATCAGAAGTGACATCCAGGTCTACACCTGTGAGAGCAGCACAGGCCATGTTAGATCTGCTCAGCCCGGCAGCAGGCAAGTGTTCAGCCCAGCGGCAGGCAAGTGCTCAGCCCAGCAGCAGGCAAGGTCTGGGTGATGGGTAATCTGAATCCGGTCATGTTGAGCAGTGTAATGTCAGTGAAGCTTGGCTGTTTGACTTGTGTATGCTGCTGAGAAATTTCTTGGCCATGTAAGGAAATACTCAGTTTTCCAATTCCCGGGGGTTGAACATCTTTTTGAGGGATCTCTCTTATATGGGTGGGGACTAGCTGAGTGTTCTCTCCGATTGGGGTGAGGGAGCAGGGTCCAGATAGTGCTACACTAGTGAGATGCTTCTCACAATAAGAGGCAGAGTTGCTGCTGGTGATCGTGGCACTGATCATGTATTAAGGGCCCATGTCTCTGGAAAGCAGAAGTACTGGTAGTCACAACCTGAAGCCTTGTCTGACTGTATTCATCCATTTTCACACTGCTGTAAAAATACTACCTGAGATGGGGTAATTTATAAAGAAAAGATGTTTAATTGACTCCCAGTTCCGAATGGCTGGGGAGGCCTTAGGAAACTTAGGATCATGGCGGAAGGCAGAGGGGAAGCAAGGCACATCTTACATGGCAGCAGGCAAGAGAGAGAGCACACGGGGGAAACTGTCACTTTTAAAACCATCAGATCTCGTGAGAACTTTCTCACTCACAAGAACAGCTTGGGCGAAACTGCCCCTGTGTTCCAATCACCTCCCACTAGATCCCTCCCTCAACACATGAGGATTACAATTTGAGATAAGATTTGGGTGGGGACACAGAGCCAAACCATATCACTGACTTATGCGCAGGCTGTGTGAGGCCAGGTATTACCTTCCAGGCCATGCCACATCTCCACCTTGTTTCAGCACCAGTACAAAGTGGAGGGTGTTAGATACACTCCCCTGACCTGACCTTAAACCCTGTTTGGGAAGATTTTTTACAGACCACAGAACCTCCATCTTCACGCCAGCCCAACACAGAAGACACGTGTTGAAGATCCCAGAGACAGTTCTGAGGATACCTTCTCTACGGTTGTGAAGTTAGATGATATCAAGCAAAGTATTTAAAGTTCTAGAGACCCCTGCGGGCATACGTAAGTTCTTTAGGTTTCATTTATACCAGATTTCTCCAATGTGACTCATCTATCAGCTGATTTCCTGCAAGAGGGTGAGGGTTAATCTGGATCCATTGGAGGTTCAGGTATTTAAATAGCTAATGGCCTTCTTGACTGCTGACCCCATCACAACCTTCCTTGACCCAACTTATCTCTACACAGTAAAAATAGGCATCATCAAACTGAGAGTACAGAAGGACTTCACCCATGCAAATGATACTCATAACTAATAATGGCCAATAAACAGTCTTGCAAAGCAGTGGGAGCTTGCTGCTATAAAGTAACAGACTGGATCTACATCCTGGGGTTGGGGGTGGAGGAGATTCCAGTTCCCTTGGACCATGAGAACTACTCAATCAGGGGCCTCTTTTTAGGCTCTTTATGCAAATCTGTGCACCTCATCTCCTGACCAGGCTTTTTTAGCTGGGAGTTCGGGGCAGGGGTGCCAGGCCCCCTCCAGCTGTAGAGCTGGGCCCCAGACTTGTTTCGGGAAAGGAAGTGATAGACATGTGATAACAGGGCCATTCCGGCAACTTGCTCAGAACAAAGGGCATCTGATCCAAGTGGACTTGCTGTCTCTACTGCTAGAAAACAGCTACTGTTGGCAATCCTCAAATGATAATTGTCTCACAAAATGAAAACATAAGAGTCCTTTTTCACCAGTCACCCTGTTAGAGAGCACAGTTAGAAAGCACAGTCACCCTGTTAGAAAGCACAGTCTGGCTCTCCTACCAAGCACCTCCACACTCTTCTGCTTATGTCCCCAGCAAGCCATGTTTCTAGCCCTTTTTCAAATAGTAGGACTTGAGAATCCTACCTCTAGCTTCTAGCTCCCTCGATCCATGCTCATCCTAACTTATACACAGGGGTCTTGCTGGCAGCCCACCTCTCTCGTTCTGGTACATAGAAACAGAAAGCCTGGATCCTTGAAGCCTGGGCACCTGGGCCACACAATAAGAGCCATCACAGACTGCCCAGGGCCATGACAGCCTCTCACCAGGCAAACCCATAAGGCAAGCCCTGCCTCACCCAGCTGTTTGGGGAAGATGGGTAGGCTAGGCATGGGTGGGGTCTGATTTTGCACAGTGACTTTGCCATGCCGGGCCCCACATAAAAAGGGCTTCCCACACCACCACAGCGTTCACGACCTCGCTTCAGAGCTGTTTGCCTTGACCTACTTCACACTCAGTATTATCCTGTCCACTGAGCCTCCTGGCTGCTGACCTGGGGGCTGACTCACTTTCCTGTTTACAGCCTTGCCTCAACCCTCACTCTTGATGGTGGTTTACATAGTTTCTCTGGCAATGATATTTGCTTCCTTTTTGACTAGAGTTCAGGTTCTCTTCTGGCCAGACAGCCTCTGACTATTCTGGTGAAAAATACGCCAGATTGTCCCTGGCCCCCAGGACCCTTTGTCCTTGGTGTGGCCTCCTAAGAGCAGTCTACCTGCTGGACTTGCCTTTATATGATTGGGGTAGCCCCAGTGTAAGAAAGGAAGGTGGGAGAATGGAATAGGGAGGGAAGGAGCTAGGAGAGGAAGGAAGAATAAGCCCTTTTCTCCTATGAATCCTTAGCACCATTGATACAGACATTAAAATGAAAAAAATAATTGTTTTTCTCCATTGATTTTTAGATGTGTTTAACCCAAAAGAGCTATAGCAAGTGTTGTGAGCCTATTGGGAGCATTCAGACTCAATAGTGCTGTTCTGTAGCCTAACTGGAGTGCCTTTATTTTTCTATGCACAGGTAGATATTTTCTGACAACTAGTTCTACATTTATATCTCAAATAACTCTTCAGTGAGTACCCAGATTTAATGAGATTGGTGAAGTTTGGAAGCACTTTGATCATTAAACCTTTAGTTGACTATAGAACTAGATTAAGTGGCAGGTTCTTTCTGATGGTTACTTACTTCATAGTGATTGTAGTTCACATATGTGATAGATTTATTTTGGAATCCCTGCTCTGTTGATACCTTCTTGTTTGGGAAATCAACTTACCCACAGCCCTCCCAAAACCTTGGGCTTGGATGGTTGTGTTTCTGCCGTGCGACCCTCAGTTCAGATATTTGGACCAGTGGTGGACACTTGAACCTGACACAGGCAGTCCATGAGCCTGGCCAGTGACCAACCAGGTTATCTTGCTTGAAAATTTAAGCAAAAGAATATAGAGAGCTAAAGGACATAGTCAGTTGTTGGTGGGTGTGGTACTCTTACGGAGTCAGTTCATAATACATAGGCAAGCTGAGGTTGTGAAAAAGCAGAAACCATTAATAAGCAGAGAAAGCGGGTTTGCAGAGAGGAGGATGCATCAGGCAGGCAGTGAGTTAAGAGATGACATGGACCGAGAAAGACAGACGGGGCACATGACTTTGGTTCCTGGTGGCTTCTCAGCTCTAGACTCCGAAAGGCTGGTCTGTACTCTTATTTCCCGCTTGTTGTTGTCCGTGAAATGACTTCTTTGATCTTACAGCAAACCTCAACCCTACCACCTCTTGTTTTTGACATAAGGGTTTCTGTTCCTTGTAGCCAAAAATCCTTGACTAAAATTACTACTGAGGTGTTGCCAGCAGTGGTTGCAACAGAGAGCTATAAACTTATATCTTCGTCATTAAGCAAACGGTGGAATGTTTTTTAGTTGCTTCTTTGGAAGTAGAACTCGATGTCATTAAAATCTGTGTACATCCATATTTTCCTTGTTAATCATTTAGAACATTCTAGCTTTCCACCCTTTTCTCACTTGTGATAATGGTATTGGTTTCGTAGGGTGGGTCTTTAGGAACGCTGTTTGGGGGAAATAAAAAACACCCGAAGTAAGCTTACATCAAAGGACAAGATTGCTTCTGCTGGTTTATAATGGGTAGACTTTCTGATTATCTGCACCAGGGACATAATCTTGATTGCCTTGTCAACAAAATCCATTGCCCAATTAACTGGAGATTTTTATGGCTGGAGAAACTCTGGATATATAGCATAGGAGGTGGGGCAGGGATGAGAGTGAGATAATCCACAGTCTATGTTCCATCTCCAGCAATTACAAGTTGCATTCCTCATCAAATTTAGCTTCTACACCAAACTGGCATTTATCTGGGTGGAGATGTATAAACAGTGGGCATCCTGGGAATGGAGCTGTGGCTGGTCTTTTTTTTTTTTTAATGAACTCAAAGAGAGGGCACTATGTACGTTTGCATAAAACATACATACAAAAGCTAATCTGGGTAATAAAGTCCCAAGTTAAGTAAAAAAGTTTCTATATCTGATAGAATGGACAGAAAAATGAGCAGCAGTTGGGAAAAGGACACTTGGAGGGTGGTAGAGGGAGAACTCATTTACAGCGAGTGGCAGTGTAGCTATGTGGCTAGACACTTAGGCTCTGGACCCAGACTACCTGGATTCAAATTTCAAGTCCACCATTTAGAAGCTATATGACCTTGGAGAGGTTACTTAATTTCTTGGTGCCTCAGTTTCTTCATCTACAAAGTGGAAATAACAATAGTATCTACCTCATAGGTTTATTGCAAAGATTAAAGAAATCAATACATGTAATATGCCTAGAGCAGAGTCTAGTCTGCTTAGTGAATGCTACCTACTTATTATTATTCTGTAAGACATAACCTAGTGTGCCAACCAGATCAGCAGGATGCAGCAGAACTAACACCGCATGTGTATTCTACTCTTTTCCCAATGAAAATCCAATAGATTTACTCTTTCACCATGAAATGTGTGTGTATTGGCTGAAACAAGAAAGAAGATTCATTAAAGAGCTACTAAAATGAAGGTGGGAAGAGAGGGGCTTTCATATACAGAGTGAGAAGAGGTTGGGTTCTGGCCTGGAAAAATGAAGACTGAGATGCACTATGTTGAGTTTTATGAAGGATAGGAATAGTATGAATAATAACTTGTTTATGGAATACTGGGAAATTAGAGCTGGCATGAAAGATGAATACTTTGAGGTGAATACTTGAACAGATGGTTACTTGACAGTGCCTGCACAGTGAGTGGTTCAGTCATGGTGCTTATTAGCTCAGAATTTTTGAGAGCAATCTGGAAAAAGGCTGTGGGTTAGATGTTTCCTTAATTATTGAAGGTAGTTAGGGATGTTTGCGATGGAGCCCTAGTTTACTTCAGTTCAGTATTTGTAAATAAATTATATTAATATAATACCTTAAAAAACGGTTTAAGCACTCTAATCATTCAGTTCTCATGATAGTCATTTACTGAGCTTTGACTGCGGGCAAGACTCTGCTGGGAATCCAAAGGTGAGAAAGATGGGTCGTGCTGAAGTTTCCAGTCTGTATTGCCACCCAGAAGCACTATCATTAAATGAATTCGAAGGCATAATGTGTTTCATTTGCTTTTACTTACATTTTGAGGCCAGAGAATGTTTAGTTATTTTATAAGAGTTCAGGATTGATATTGTGAAGGAGCTGAATAGATAAAAGTTCTCTTCTTGCTGGTATTTTGTTTTCATATCTCTACCCAGGCTACACTCTAAAGCCAGTAGAAAAGTTTATTTTAAAATTTATTTTATTTTAGAGTAGTTGTTCACAAAAAGCAATGTTAGAGTTAGAATTTAATGTAGAGATTATCTTCTAAAGTTCCTTATTTTACAGATAAAGGAGATGGGCCCCTGAGAACTCAGGTGACATGCTCAAGGCAGCAAAGCTTGGATGGAAGCCCAGCTTCTAGTCTTCTGTGTTTTCTTTCCTATCCAGCTGCTTCCCCCAGGAGGATCAGGGTAATTGTAGTCCAGCTTATTTCTGTGTACACACAAGCTGAAATGTGTAATGTTTTATCCCATAGTACCCAGAAGCAATTTACCATGAAGCCAGTAAAGATTCAGCTCAGGGCCTCTCACTTATAGGAGCTTTGGGGTGGGAAGGAGGAAGCCAGTTTGCAATCAGCAAACATTTCTATAAGCATGTCTGGTCAATGACCTAAAGAGACACTGTAAGAAATGGACTCAGCCCTCCCCAAGATCCTAGTAATTTGTTGTGATCTTTTTCACATACTAAAATAAAAGAAACTCACTTTTGTACCTAATTTTGAATTTGTAATTTTGTATTTTTTTTTTTTTTTAAGAAATGCCCTTCTCTTGTTCAAGATTATATAAATTTCTGGCTCCATGAAACATGGGTCAGCTTCTGATGTCCAAACATACTATCACTTGGGAATTTCATTTAAATATTCTAAATTTTATTTCTAAGTGCATTTTTATTAAAAAAATTGGGCTGAGCATGGTGGCCTACACCTATCATCTTAACAATTTGGGAGGCCGAGGTGGATGGATTACCTGAGGTCAGGAGTTCAAGACTAGCCTGACCAATATGGTAAAACCCTGTCTCCACTAAAATAAAATAAATATATATATATATATATACACACACACATACATATACATATTTATATTTATGTATGCCAGGTGTGGTGGTGGGTGCCTGTAATCCCAGTTACTGGGGAGGCTGAGACACGAGACTCACTTGAACCCAGGAAGCAGAGGTTGCAGTGAGCCATGATTGAGCCACTGTACTCCAGCCTGGGTGACAGAGCAAGACTCCATCTCAAAAAAAAAAAAATACATTTAAATTACTTTTATTTTATATTTAATTTTAACTTTTGTTACAGTAATAAAGAAAAGTTGTGTTAAAATGTTTTAAATAAAATGGCAATCCCTTGCCTCAGCCTTCCCTACCCCTTGATATTTTCTCCAGTTAACTACTTTTAAATCTTTTATGTTTTTCTGAATTTTACCTCTAAATTATTTATTAATGACTTACTTTCTTAACTGATTAGTTTTAGACATTATGTATTGGGTTGCTATAATGGTAGGCAATAATTTAACTAATAAAGTGCAAACACCCCGTGTTCTCCTCACATTTCCCCAAAAGAGTTAAGTCACAATTTTTGCTTACCCTAGTCATCAGTATTTATATTATCATTGACTGTGCAAATATTGTTCACATCAGAAGCAATTATTAGTCTATGGCATCCTTTCTCATGTAACTTTTTGTTTGTCCTAGACTTAATAATTATCTTAGTTTCTTCTGCCTGATTTTCTGTGTATATGTCACTGCTTTTCCTTTTTATTTTTGTAAAACTTTTGTTTTCCCCAGAGTTCATAATTGCTTTGATTTTCCTTTTGCTTCATTTTCTGTGTATTTAGCCAAATATATCATCAGAACTGCTAAACATCTATCGTATCAATATTACTTTTGGAAATGGTCAAGCATATTGGATAATCTGCCAATCCTCCCTCCTACTCTTTTTTCCCTAGAGACCTCCTCCTGCTCTAATATGGACTGATTTTTTTCTAGTGTCTAAAAATTACATCATAATAAGGCTTTGATGAGGATGTTTGGTAAGGATGACACTCACAGGGCTCTTTCTAAATCCTAGGGAATTGTCTACGCATTATAAGTACTTTTACATAAGCCAAGTTTGAAAGTGTGTTTTAGGTATCTAATGTCATAGAAGAACTTCCTTCATTTTCTCCTTGACTAGGTTTATATAGTAGAGTGAAGAGAATGCTCCTGATTCTGGATAAAGATGGATAAAGTACTATATCTGGATGCCTGAAATGCCTAGTGACTAAAAGTAGAATTTGCTAATATATAATTCTAATCCTATTTGTTGACATATATATTAACCTTAAGGTCAGTCACCTGAATTTTGAATTCCAAATAATTACTAAGAATATATTCCCAGACAATTTCTTATTACCCTCATGCTCATAGTGACACTTGCCACTATAAAAACTAGTTTTAATGTAGGTAAGTTAAATATAATTTTAAACAATATTTTTTAAACACGGCACAAAATTGTTTTACATACTAGTATTTATTAGTTGCATTAGAAGCTTTACGTAATAGTGGAGAATTAACTATACTAGTTTCAATAATAGCTTTTTATTTCAGTACTTTACATATGCAGAATATTTAGTTATTTTTTACTGTGTACTTTCAGAGTAGGCCAATAGCGTTATTTTACTTTGCTGAAGTAGAAATTAAAGTCATTGAAATTCATGATTAAGTTTTCTTATGGGAACTTCTTGTTCTCAGATGATTCATCCCCCTGTAAAGGAGGATTAGTCTTTTCCTGGATGATCCACATGTAAACCATGGAAGACAGATTTTTGGGGAAGTAGACATTTTTTTTTTCCACTGTGTTTCACTATATTTTAATCTCATTCCTTTTTGAGATTGACGCAACTCATACATCATGCTATTCAGCTGAAGTCTCATAGAACGTGGCTCTCTACTTTCATTTGGGTTTTTAAAATTTATTTCCTGAGAATATTGCTGGAAGAAAAAAATGTTTTTAAATATTTACAGTCTTGGTTGAAACGCTCAGCCCTGGTAACGTTTACAAGCAGAGATTAAATATGTATGATCAAATCATTCTCCCCAAAGGCACCGCCTCTGGAACGCCCCTGGCCTCTGCCTAGACCTGTAGCTTTGAAGCAACGACACATCTCAGGATGCACCACCCTTCACCCTTCCTTTTCTGTCTTCAGCAGTATTGTCCACTGAGAGTTGTGGACAGACAAGGGAGGGCTGAATCCCCAGGGGTAGGGGTAGGCTGCCTTGTATGCCAATTTTTTCCCCATTTAAGGAATTGGGTGGTGGTGGGGTTCATGCTGAGGGATGGGTGGGGTCAGAGAAACACCACCCAAAGATTTTGCCAGGATTATGACATTTCCCCTACAGTTTTGGATACTTTACACTGAATTACTTTTCTATTTTTATGTGTTGTATAAGGGGTTACTTGCATTTATATTGTATAACTGGATGCCTACCAAAAATATATGTGTTTACTCAGTCAATTGACTATGTAAACTTTTGGTTTGTTTCATCAGTTACAGTCCACATCGCGTCTCTCTGAAGAACAGTTAAAGTGTCTTCTGGATGAATGCATAGTTAAACAAAAATCCATCATTAAACTTTCTTCAGAAAGAGAAAATGAAGACATTGAGGATGTAACACCTATGTTCCCCCAGCTTTCCAGGTCCATCATCTCTAAATTACTAAATGAATCAGGAACGAAGGTCCAGAAAACCGAGGCAGAAGATGCAGATATGCTTGAGAGTGCAGAATGTGAAGCTTCTAAAGGCTACTATCTCACTAAAGCCTTGACTGGACATCGCATGTCAGAAGCTCTTGTCACTGAAGTAGAGAATATGAAATGCCTTCAATTTTCCAAGGATGATATTATTAGTGACACAAAAGACTATTTTATGTCGAAGACTCTTGGCATTGGGAGACTGAAAAGGCCCTCCTTCTTGGATGATCCACTGTATGGTATCAGTGTGAGCCTTTCATCAGAAGACCAACATCTGAAACTCAATTCTCCAGAGAAAACAAAAGCAGGTGAGGCTTGGCGAACATGTGTTTTGCTAAATAAGTCTTAAAAGCACCTCAATATAAAGGTATTATTGTTTAAATTAGAGTAGGATAAGAAGGTATGTCTGTAAGTCACAGGTAGCATCAGTAAGAGCATGCAAACATAAAACCTATTTCCCAATAGTCTTATGAAATCATATAACTTTCATATAAGGAATAAGGAAAGGATCCAGTTTCAGCTTTCTACTTATGGCTAGCCAGTTTTCCCAGCACCATTTATTAACTAGGGAATCCTTTCCCCATTTCTTGTGTTTGTCAGGTTTGTCAAAGATCAGATGGCTGTAGATGTGTAGTATTATTTCTGAGGGCTCTGTTCTGTTCCATTGGTCTATATCTCTGTTTTGGTACCAGCACCATGCTGTTTTGGTTACTGTAGCCTTATAGTATAGTTTGAAGTCAGGTAGTGTGATGCTTCCAGCTTTGTTCTTTTGGCTTAGGATTGTCTTGGCAATGTGGGGTCTTTTTTGGTTCCATATGAACTTTAAAGCAGTTTTTTCCAATTCTGTGAAGAAAGTCATTGGTAGCTTGATGGGGATGGCATTGAATCTATAAATAACCTTGGGCAGTATGGCCATTTTCACGATATTG
>NW_016803181.1:701653-704292 GCF_001698545.2 Rhinopithecus bieti
CCACTGTTCTCTTCAAAGCTGTCAGACAGGGATATTTACATCTGCAGAGGTTTCTGCTGCTTTTTGTTTAGCTATGCCCTGTCCCCAGAGGTGGAGTCTACAGAGGCAGGCAGGCCTCATTGAGCTGTGGTGGGCTCCACCCAATTCGAGCTTCCCGGTGGCTTTGTTTACCTACTTAAGTCTCAGCAATGGTGGGCGCCCCTCCCCCAGCCTTGCTGCCACCTTGCAGTTAGATCTCAGACTGCTGTGCTAGCAATGAGGGAGGCTCCGTGGGGGTGGGATATAATCTCCTGATATGCCATTTGATAAGACCCTTGGTAAAGCACAGTATTAGGGTGGGAGTTACCCGATTTTCCAGGTGTTGTGTGTCTCAATTTCCCTTGGCTAGGAAAAGGAATTCCCTTCCCCCTTGTGCTTCCCAGGTGAGGCGATGCCATGCCCTGCTTCAGCTCTCGCTGGTCGGGCTGCACCCACTGACCAGCACGGACTGTCCGACACGCCCCAGTGAGATGAACCTGGTACCTCAGTTGAAAATGCAGAAATCACCCGTCTTCTGTGTCGCTTACGCTGGGAGCTGGAGGCTAGAGCTGTTCCTATTTGGCCATCTTGGGCGCCCCCCCGACATAAAAGAATTTAAATGTATAACTAGTTTTCGAATAAAATACTGAAAATATGGTTCACATGTATTCTTTACATTACCAATGAAAGTAGGTAATGTTGCTTAAGAATTATGTAAGTCGCATATTCTATATAAAGATTTGGATTTTTTGTTTTTTATATGAAATTTCACAAGCTGTAATTAAAAAAAATTTTTTTTAAATTGGCATCATAATTATATAAATTTTTGGGGTAAAGTGTGATGATTTGATGTATGTAAACAATGTGAGATGAGTAAATAAAGCTAATTTACATATCTATCACCTCACCATTTTTTTGTGGTAAAACACTTGAAATTTACTCTTATTTTGAAACATATAATATGTGGTTAGTGACTGTAGTTACCCTACTGTGCAATTCATCTGAAAATTTATTCTTCCTAAGTGAAACTTGGTACCCCTTAGCCAACAACTCTCTGTTCCCTTTTCCCCGTCTCCATCCCCCGGCCACTGGTAACTTCCATTGCGCTCTCCACTTCCATGAGTTTGACTTTTTAAGATTCTGCATATAAGTGAGATCATGCAGTGTTTGTCTTTCTGTGCTTGGTTTCCACTTCGCATAATGTTTTCCAGGCTCATCAATGTTGTCAGGAATTAAAGAATCTTTCTTTTTTTTTTTTTGTAAGGCTAAATATTATTCCATTGTCTTTATATACCACATTTTCTTTATCCATTCATCCATTCATGGACACTTATGTTGATTCCATGTCTTGGCTATTGTGAGTAATGCTGCAATGAATATGGAAGTGCAGGTATCTCTCTGACATATTGATTTCAGTTCCTTTGGACATATACCCAGCAGTGGAATTACTAGATCATATGATAGTCCTATTTTTAGTTTTTTTGAGGAGCCTCCAACAGTTTTCCATAATGGCTATACTAATTACATTTCTACCAGCAGTGTCCAGGGTTCCTTTTTGTCCACAGCTTTGCCAAAACTTATCTTTCATCTTTTTTTTTTTTTTTTTTTTTTTGAGACTGAGTCTCTCTCTGTCACCCAGGCTGGAGTGCAGTGTGTGATGGCACAACCTTGGCTCACTGCAAGCTCCGCCTCCTCGGTTTGAGTGATTCTCCTGCCTCAGCCTCCTGAGTAGCTGGGATAATAGGCATGTGCCACCACGCCCAGCAAATTTTTGTATTTTTAGTAGAGATGGGGTCTCACCACATTGGCCAATCTCGTCTGGAACTCCTGACCTCAAATGATCCACCTGCCTTGGCCTCACAAAGTACTAGGATTACAGGCATAAGTCACCACACTTGGCCTCTTTCATCTTTTGATAATAGCTGTTCTAACAGGTGTGAGGTAGCATCTCATTTTGGTTTTAATTTACATTTTCTTAATGATTGGTGATGCTAAGTATTTTTTCATGAACCTGTTGGCCATTTTTATGTCTTCTTTTGGGAAATGTCTGTTCAGGTCTTTTGCCTATTTTTTAAATTGTGTGTGTTTTTTTTTTTTTTTTTTGCTATTGAGCTGAGTTCCTTATATATTTTGGATATTAACCCCTTATGAGATGTGCAGTTTGAAAATATTTTCTCCTACTTCACACATTGTCTCTTTACTTTGTTCATTGATATAATCCCATTTGTCTATTTTTGCCTGTGTCTTCAAGGTCATATTAAAAAAAAATAACTACTCGGACCAATATCATGGAGCATTTCCCCTATGTTTTATTCTAGTAGTTTTATAGTTTTGGGTCTTATATTTGTGTCTTTAATCCATTTTGATTTGATTTTTATACATGGAGTGAGATAAGGATCAAATTTTATTATTCTGCATATGGACATTCAGTTTTCCCAACACCTTTCCCCATTGTGCGTTCTTGGCATCTTTGTCAAAAATCAATTGGCCATAAATGCATGAGTTTATTTCTGGGCTTTCTGTCTTGTTCTGTTGACTGAAGTATCTGTTTTTATGCCAGTACCATGTTGTTGCAGTTATAATTGTGTTATACTTTGAAATATATATATTTATATATATAT
>NW_016803181.1:704773-736735 GCF_001698545.2 Rhinopithecus bieti
TTATATATATATTTTAAATATATATTAAAATATTTCAAAGTATATATTTCAGCTGGAGGGTGTGTGATACCTCCAGCTTTGTTCTTTTTGCTCAAGATTGCTTTGGCTATTCAGGGTCTATTGTGGTTCCATGCAGATTTAAGGATTGTTTTTTCTTTCTGTGAAAATGACATTGCAATTTTGATAGGTATTGCATTAAATCTATAGATGACTTTGGATAGTGTGAACATTTTAACTATCAATTCTTTCAATCCATGAATGTGGTACATCTTTTTTTTTTTTTTGAGACATAGCCTCACCCTGTCATCCAGGCTGGAGTGCAATGGCATGATCTTGGCTCACTGCAACCTCCACCTCCCGGGTTCAAGCAATTCTCCTGCCTCAGCTTCCCGAGCAGCCAAAATTACGGGTGTGCGTCACCACGCCAGGCTGTTTTTTTTCTATCTTTAGTAGAAATGGTGTTTTACCATGTTGGCTAGGCTGGGAACATGGAACATCTTTTAACTGATTTGCATTTTCTTTACTTTCATCAGTGTTCTATAGTTGTCAATATATAGTTCTTTCAACTCCTTGGTTAAATTTACTCCTAAGTATTTTTTTTTTTTTTATTAGAGACAATTGTTAATGGGATTGTTTTCTTAATTTCCTATTTGGATAGTTTGTTCTTAATGTATAGAAATGCTCTTGATTTTTGTATATTGATTTTATTTCCTATTAGGATGCCTTTTGTTTGTTTTTCTTGCATAACTCTGGCCAGGACATTAAACACTATATTGGAAAAAAAGTGGTCGGAGTGGGCATCCTTGTGGAGAAGCTTTCCACTTTTCACTGTTGAGTATGATGTTAATTACAGATTTATCTTACGTGGCCTTTATTATGTTGAGGTACATTACCTCTGTACCTAATCTGTTGAGAATTTTTATCATGAGATGGTGTTGAATTTTGTCAAATGCTTTTTCTGCATCTATTGAGATTATCATATGGTTTTTATTCATTTTATTAATATGGTATATCCCACTTATTAATTTGCATATGTTGAACCATCCTTGCATACTAGGGATAAAGCCCACTTGATCATGTGAGTGATTCTTTTAATTGCTTTTGAATTCGGTTTGCTAGTATTTTGTTGAGGATTTTCACATCTGTGTTTATCAAGGATATTGGGCTCTGATTTTTTTTTTTCTTGTAGTATTCTTGTCTGGCTTTGGTATTAAGGTAATGCTGGTCTTGTAAAATGAGTTCAGAAGGCTTTCTTCCACTTCAGTTTTTTGGAAGAGTTTGAGAAGCACTGGTATTAGTTCTTCTTTAAATGTTTGGTAGAATTCAGTAGTGAAGCCATCTGGCCCTGGGCCTTTTTTTGATAGGAGGCTTTTTATTACTGAGTCAACCTCCTTGCTCATTAGTGGTCTGTTCAGATTTTCTACTTCTTTATGATTCAGTCTTGATAGGATGTATGTGTCTAGGAATCTGTTCACTTCTAGGTTATCCAATGTAATATCTAGGTTATTATATGTTGGCATATAATTTTACATAGTAGTTTCTAATTACCCTTTGTATTTATTTGGTATCAGTTGTAATGTCTCCTCTTTCATTTCATTTTTGTTTTGTTTTAAATAAGCAGAAGTTTTAGCTTTAAGACTTTAAAAGTAGTTGTTATTGCTTTCTAATAGCACAACAAATGTAAATTTGTTGAGGGATATTTGAAACATACAGAAAAGTGTAGAAGATAAAATCATTGTCCAGACCTATTCATTGCTAATATTAACATTCATCTTTTTTCTAGTTGTATATTTTAAATTGTCTTCATATTCTTCTTATAGTATATTCCTCTATTTTTCTTTTATATTTTGAACATTTTGAATATTCTTCTAAATCATTCATTATAATGGCTGCAAATGTATCCTATTGATGTATCATAATTTAAGCATTTCTTTATTTTTAGTCATTTATATTAATACTTTTTGTATAAGCTAAAACTATCATGAGACAAAAGTATGGTCATAATCATTATCTTCCCATTACATGATGATGTGATGAGTTCAGAGGATTTTATTTATTTGAGTTTTCTTTCTTTCTTTTCCTGGTTAGTCTAGCTAAGGGTTTGTCAATTTTTTTTGTCTTTTCAAAAAGTGAACTCTTAGTTTTGGTGATTTTTTTTCTATTGTTTCTAGTCTCTATTTCATTTGTTTTGGCGCTAATATTTGTTATTTTCTTTCTTCTGCTAACTTTGGACTTAGTTGGTTCTTTTTCTAGTTTTTTGAGGTTTAACATTAGATTGTTTGAGATTTTTTCTTTTTTGATAATAGGCATTTATTGTTACGTATTTCCCACTCAGAACTGCTTTTGTCAGCATCCTATTAGTTTTGATATGTTGTGTTTCCATTTTTGTTTGTCTCAAAATATAGTTTGATATCCTTTTTTTCCCCTCTGACCTATTGTTTGTTTAGGAGCATGTTGTTTAATTTCCACATATTTGTGAATTTTCCAAGATTTCTTGTTATTGATTTCTAGTTTTATGCCATTGTGATCAGAAAAAATACTTGATATGATTAAAATCCTCTTAAATTTGTTAAGACTTGTTTTGTGGCCAATCCTGGAGAATGTCCCATGTGTGCTTGAGAGGAATGTGTATTTTCTTGCTGTAGGGTGTGATGTTTTGCATATGACTGTGAGGTTCGTTTGATTTAAAGTGTAATTGAAGTTCAGTGTTTTCTTGTTGATTTTCTATCTAGATGATCTGTTCATCATTGAAAGTGGGGTATTGAGGTCCTCTACTCGTATACTATTGCAGTCTATCTCTCAGATCATGTAATAATTGCTTTTTATATTTAGGTGTTCCAATGTTGGGTGTGTATATGTTTACAATTATGTCCTCTTAATGAAATGACCCCTTTATCATTATATAATGACCTTCTTTGTCTCTTTGTGTAGCTTTTGACTTAAAGTCTATTTTGTCTGATACATGTATAACTACCCTTGCTCTCTTTTGGTTTCCATTTGCATGGAATAACTTTTCCATCCCTCCACTTTGTCTATGTATTTCCTTACTAGTAAAACGAGTCTCTCATAGATAGCATATAGTTGCCTTTTTATTTTATTTTTTTAAACCCATTCAGCCACCCTATGTGTTTTGACTGACGACTTTAATCCATTTACATTCAGGGTAATTGCTGATAGGTAAGGACTTGCTACTGCCATTTTGTAATTTGTTTCTGTTTGTTTTGTAGATATGTTTTTTCTTCCTCTCTTGCTACTTTCCATTGTGGTTTGATAATTTTCTGTGGTAGTATGCTTTGAATCTTTTCCTTTTATGTTTTGTGCAACTATTATAGGTTTTTGTTTGTGTTTACCATCAGGTTTACATAAAACATCTTGTACTAGCTGGGCATGGTTGTACGTACCTGTAGCCCCATCTACTTGGAAGCATGAAGTGGGAGAATCACTTTGGCCCAGGAGTTTGACTCCTGTCTGGGCAATATAGCAAGACTCCATCTCTTTAAAAAATAATAATAACAGAAAAAACCAAAAAATATTATTATAACAGGCTGTTTTAAGGTGATAACAACTTAACTTTTATTGCATATAAAATCTCAGTACTTTAACTTCCTCCCTCCAATATCTTTTATGATTTAGATGTCAAATTTTACATCTTTTTGTAATTTGGATTCCTTTAACAATTTATTATAGCTGCATTTGTTTTTAATAGTTTTGTTTTTTAACTCTCATAATACAGAGAAAATTCCTTTACACATCATCCTTACAGTATTATTCTGAATATGACTATGTCTTACTTATACCATTTAGTGCTTTTTGCTTTTATAAGTTTTATGTATCAATTAGGAGGCTTTTATTTCAGCTTAGCTCCCTTTAGCGTTTCCTGTAAGGCAGGCCTAGTGGTGATAAACTTCCTTAGTTTTTGTTTGGGAAAGTTTTTATTTATCCCTTATTTCTGAGGAATAGCTTTGCTGAGTGACATATCCTTGGTTGCCAGTTTTGTTTTCCTTCTGCACTTTGACTATATTATCCCACTCTTTTATGGCTTGCAGGGATTCTGCTGAGAAATCTACTGATTGCTGTTTTGGGACTCCCTTGAATGTGATACATTTCTGATCTCTTACCACTTTCAGGATTTTTTGTCTTTGTTTTGTTATTTTAATTTAATTTAATTTAATTTTGAGGCAGAGTCTTGTTTTGTCACCCAGACTGGAGTGCAGTGGCATGATCTCGGTTCACTGCAGCCTCCTGGGTTCAAGTGATTCTCCTGCCTCAGCCTCGTGAGTAGCTGAGACTACAGGTGTGCGCCACTATGCCAGCAAATTTTTGTATTTTTAGTAGAGATGGGGTTTCACCATATTGGCCAGGCTGGTCTTGAACTCCTGACCTCGTGATCTGCTTGCCTCAGCCTCCCAAAGTGCTGGGATTACAGGTGTGAACCACCGCGCCCAGCCATCTTTGTTTTGGTAGTTTGATTATGATTTGTCTTCGTGCACTCATCTTTGGCTTGAATTTAATTGGAGATCTCTGAGCTTTCTATACCTGAATGTTGTCATATTTCTACAAATTTTGGAAACTTTCAGCCATATTTTCTTAAATATATTTTCTGGGCCTTTTTCTTTATCATATCTTTCTTAGAATTATATTAGAAGAAAGTTAGTTCTCTTGATGGTGTCCCATAATTTATGTAGGCTTTCTTCATTCATTTTTCATAGATCTCCATTTTCTTCAGGGTCCATTATTGGAGCTTTATTAGTTTCTTTTTGTTGTGTCACATTTCCCTGATTCTTTCTAAACCTTGATGTCTACACATTTGAGGAAATGGCCACCTCTTTGGCCTTGAAGGTTTTCTTTCACAGTGGTAGAGCTTCACTAGTTAGTTTAGCATTTGATTATGGATGGGCTAGCTGGTAACAACCCCAGACAGGTAGACCTTGCTGTTGGGTTGCTGTTGGGCCAGCCTGCTGCCTGTGCTTTGAGGTCGAGTGGAACTTCTGGCTGTACTCTGTGGTCTGATAAGACAGATCACTAGCTGGACTCCACAGTTAGGTGGAGCTATTGACTGGGCTCTGTGATAGCCTCTGATTGCACAGGGTTGCATGTTGTTTTCCCTGGCTGGGAAGTACTGCTGTTTTTAATCTATAGCTGGGCAGGGCTGTGTGCTGGGCTCAGAGACTGGGCGAGGTTCTGCTCAGCCATTCGGGATGGGCCAGGCTATGATCTAGAGAAATGCATGGCACTTAAGCACTCAGTGCTTAAGCAAAGCACTGAGTCTTTGTGGGGTCACCATGCAGCTGCTGGGGTTGAGTGGGGCCAGGTAATTTCCTCCACAGATATTCATTCATTGACCTGCACTTGCCTCCCAGCCTGGGAAGCCTTAAGCAGAACATGAAGGCTTGGTAGGGTTAGCCTAGTTGGCTTCTGGGGTTGGGTGGGGCCAGTTGCTACCCTCCTTAGGTAATCACTGACCTGCCCTTGCTGCCTGGCCTGGGGAGGGCTTAAGGAACACCAGAGCTAGGTGGGGAAGCTGGCTAGGGAATGAAGCCTGTTAGATCAGTTGACTGTACTTCCTGCAGGACAATGCTAATGCTGTTGGCTAGTTTCTCTCGTGGAGTGCCTCCATTGGCTAGAATGCAGAGCCACTGCCAAGATCCATGTGCTCGCTTCTGTGAGTCTCACTTTTGTTCTTTGTTTCTGGCTGATCCTAGGTGGTCTAGCGCTGCCTGCACTCCCAGTGTTTCCTGGGAGATAATAATGAGTGGGCTTCCTGCTCAGGGTCCCAGAGTGTTGGGGAAGCTGAATGTTTGCCTCTAACTCTCTTTTCCCACTGTAGAAACTGTGGGCCCAGGGGAATCCTCTGTGTGTGGTACTGTGCTGGCTTGACGTGTGGTAGGGTTTGGGGGAGTGGTGATGATGTGGTTAAAGTGAAACCATTCCTCTATTCCGCTTACCCCTTGAATGAGGCTTTTTTGCAGTTATGTGGTCCGAGGGGGTGTCCCAGCCTTTCAAGTTCAAGGAGTTCGGGAGTATTAATGAAGATATTCTTGTCTGTAAATAGTTAGTTGTTGGTTGGATTTTTGTTGGGGGTATGGGAGCTGAGCAACTCCCATTGTGCCATCTTGCTGACTGGAACTTCCAGCTGTAATGTTTTTATCTAGCAGCAGAGTTCACTTACAAATGCAATTCAGTTAGATGGGTGTGGCTTGCTTTCTCCACACCAAAGATCTTCATTTAATAAATGAACTATGAAAACTTTGTTCTACTCTGAAATTGCAGTATATTGTCCTTCTTTTAGATAAAGGATTTTATTAGAGAGAAAGTATCTGAATCTCCTCTGACTTCTGTAATCAAACTTACTAAATGGAATGCAGTGGTTTCTTGTGTATGGGATCTCATTCCCATGGAGTCCATATGTAGGGGGGTTTAGAACAGTAATTTGCTAAAATATGACTTTATTTTTATGTGAACATGAGTCACACTGATGCATATCTGTCACTGGGTAGAGCATGACAAGATGGAATGAATTGGAACTTAATGTGACTTAATGGAAAGAAGCTATGGAGACATAGAACATGGCTCTGATTATACCAGATAATCTTAATATGCAATTATGACAACCCTATGAGTATGGAGGATTAAGATGTCATAGGTATGAATATGTGAACCATATTTTGCTTTCTGTTTATTACATAATAAGCTCTAAGGAATAGATCCTACATTATTACTTTGAGCATGTTAGAATATCTGAAGTTGGAGTTTTACTAACCTCATTATTTATAATTATTAAAATAACTTGCTGATCAATTTTATTCTGAAATACTAAATTGTACATTATGTGCTTTCTACAAAAGTGTGCATCAAAACTGAATGCTGTGTCAGTTTTCTTGACAAAAAACCCTTTGAAGATGTAACTAATGAGGAGTTGCTGCGTGTTCGGCTGTTACATTTCTGTTCTACCTCCTCGGCAAATAGATACACAACAGTGTGATTCTGATTAGATTTCTGGAAGCAGAGAGGAAGAAAATAAGTAAAGCCACTTATTGTTTCTCTTTCAATAGCAAGTACTACTGATATGTAGTTGTCTTTTCCCTGATGTGCTGAGGTCTGTTTCAGCTCTTTCAATTCTGCTTCTAAAAGGCAGAGTCAGATAAGGCTTCAAAACAAGAACCAATCTCAGTGACCTTGAAGACCAATTTAAATAGTGGTATTGAAAAATAAGGATTTGCTTATCTGTTGTATTAAAAGTTTTCAGTGTGAAACACATTATCAATACTTGTGCTTTAAGCTTCATGGTAACAATTATTATTTGAATTTTTGAATACAAGGTTCAGTAAATTCAGCATTGTACTCACTAGTTACTGGGGTTTTAGGGGATCAGTAAATAGTACTCTTCTCTTCCCCACTTGGGTCAGAACCAATTGAGAGAGAGAGAGAGATTCTGACCAATGGCGATCAAGGAGGTTTGCTTTATTGCTGATGAAATGTAGAGGATTGTCATGATCCGGGTGGGCAGCCAGACAGGCTTCTAATGCTATGCCTTTAAAATAAACGTACCCAACCAGTCACTGGCAGAGATCAGAGATGGAAAACCTCAGGCATCATCTGTGGAAACCTGTGCATGTGAAACCAATGGGATGGAGGAGCAAAGCATGGAGCCTTGGGGAGCAGGGTCAGGTGGGAGTTGGGTGCTGACTCCAGAGGAGGCAGGAGCTGAGCTGTGCATGCCATTTCATCCCCCAAATTTAGCTTCCCGCGGACAGTGTGGAGGGTGTGAAGTGAGGCCAGGATGCTTCCACTGCAAGTTCCTCCTTACGGGAGCATGAGGAGAGTGGGAGTAAGTGTTCTCAGGTCACACTTAACCTCAGAGACAATCCTGAATGTACTGGCACTTCCGAAGCAAAAAGCATCAGGTCTGTGGGTTAGTGTGGTATTTAATCAAATTATCTTGTACTGAGTTGCTTTCTAGGTAATCAAAGCAAAAGCCATGTGTGCTTGTGTAGTGTTCTCCCTTCCTACCGAGCGTTTGAACTAATTATTAACAGAAATGCATAAAATAAAGATGAACATGGTATTAGCAAATAACAAACATAGTAAAATAGGGCAAAAAGCGACACAAAATCGGTTGTGCGGTAAAAAACGGGGACAGAACTGCACTAATTATTTAAGAAAAACAAAGTGGAATTTCTCATAGGACCTGTTGAGTGAACAGTATTCTTGAAAAATTCTAGAAGTTAGCAGGGAGGAAGGGATAGGGAGTTGCTGGTTAAAGGGTACAAAATTACAGCTATATAGGAGGAATAATAAGTTCTAATACTCTATAGCACTGTATGGTGACTGTAGTCAGCAATAATATGTATTTTCAGATATCAGCTAGAAGAGAGGATTTTGAATGTTCTTAACACAAAGAAATGATAAATGAGATGATAGGTATGCAATTTACCTGATTTGACCCCTAGACATTGTATATATTAAAATATCACTGCGTACTGCATAGATATGTACAATTATGTGTGAGTTTAAAAGTCTATAGTAAATGCAATAAGAGTCATATAAGTTTTGTTTTCTTTTTTTAAATAATACCTCTGAATGAAAACCGGAGTGACCAACTGTCTTGGATTGCTCAGAAGTGTCGTGGTTTTACCGTTGAATGTCCCATGTCCCAGGAAATCCTCAGTCTCTAGCAAACTGGAATGGTTGGTCACTCTAAATTGAAACTGTGAACGTAAAACCAAAGAGCAAATTAGTTACTCAAAGGACCAAACTAAGGGAGTCCAAGTAAGTAGCAGAATCCCAGGCTAGAACCTAGATTAGCAGAGGGAGGGTGGCCTACCACCCACCAGTGGGATGGTGGCCTAGTGGTTAGGAACAGTGGTTCTGGGTAGGGAAGACCTGGGTTTGAATCCTTGCTCTGCTGCTAGATGGAGAGCTTAGGCAAGTTACTTAATTTCTCTCTCTCTGCTCTACACTTTGATTCCCTTATCTGTAATATAAGATGGCCTAATACCCTGGAGGGTTGTAATGAGGATCAAATGAGAACATCCACATAAAATGATTAGCTCTGTGACTGGACTTGGTTGGCTTACATGGCATTTAACATTGTCATGAGATTTTTCCATGAAAGCCTGGATCTCTGACATATTTCTGACAAATCAGCAAGTTCTACCACCACCCACGGGAGCTGAGTAGCAGATGCTCCCCTTAGAAGGCATGTGTATTCTCCAAGAGGACACAGCCCCCACCTGGCCCTCTCTACTTCATGGGCTTGGTCCTTTGGAGACACTGAGTTTCCATTCCATGTTGTAAGTCTCCTCTGCTTGTAGTGCAGTCCGACCGCCACTGGGAGCTTGTTAGAAATGCAGGGCCCCTAAGGGCCCACCCACAACCTGAGGCATGAGAATTTTCATTTTAATAAGATCCCTGATGATGCTTCCTGGCGATGAAGTTTGAGAAGCACTGTTACAAACCACAGAGCGTTATTCCTAACCACGGTGAGCGTCAGGATCATCTGGGGAGTTTTTTGCTTGTTTGTTTTCTAGCTGTGTCCAAGGACCTATCCAGACTTGCTGAAATCAGAGTTCCTGGGTTGGAATGTCCAGGCTGCTAAATTAATGCTAGTGACAGGATTTCACTGTGAACACTTGAGAACTATAGATTTCACTTTAGATGAAAGATAGCTAATTATGTTATCTTGTTGGGATCCTCAGTTAAAAAAAAGTTTTACTAATAATGACGATTATATAATCTGAATATATTTGAGGTTGCAATTTTGCCTATTGATTGTAACTTGCTGGATGAGGCCTGGTTGCCGGCAGATTGACTTTTGGTAAGGGTGTTGCAGTGGTTTGAAGGGGGTATGTGTTGGTACATGTCCTTAGTCATACCACCTGAACAGTTTCAAGGGAACTACATCGTTTCAGAAAATTTTCTTCGTTATAATGTAGTCTTACTGGTTTGCAGGAGAGCAGTGAGATTCTAGAAACAGTGACCCTATTAGCTGATTTTTTTCCATTAAAAATATTTTGGATAGCTCTTAGGGAAGTCCTTAACTCATCATTGCCTTAATAGTTTTCTGATTGTCTCAAACAGGGTGTGCCTTCAGACCTAATAGTTATTATTTGTTAAATTACTTTTCCAAGGCTACGCATTTGCTTCTTCAGTGCCCTTAGTGACTTAACCTCCCTTTGTATGGTCAAACCAACCCTCTTCCAGAGTTTATTTGGCCAAGATATCAGAGATGCTGTATTAGAAATTTCTAGTGTTAATACATTTTTTAATATAAAACCTTACTGTATAGTAAGTTTATATTTGATTAATTTACATTTTCAATTTACTTTCAACTAATTTTTCTTTAATTCTTCTTAAGGTAGACTTTTCATATAAATATTTGCTATTGATCATTTTCTTTATCATTTTGTTTAGCAGTATGAAATGAACAAAGGCATGCTTGAGAGTTTTGATATTTAATTGTAATGTCCTTATCACTTTATCAATTATTGGAAACTTCTGATTCTGTTGCTTCATTCAAATTGGGTAAAGTAAAAAGTTACTGAAGATCCGCTATTGTGACTGTAAACTAGATCTATGGACTAGTGGTGTCAGCATCAGCTGGAAGCTTGTTAGAAATGTAGAGTCTCAGCCAGGCACTGTGGCTCACGCCTGTTATCCCAGCACTTTGGGAGGCCCAAACGGGCAGATCACCAGAGGTTGGGAGTTTGAGACCAGCCTGACCAACATGGAGAAACCCCGTCTCTACTAAAAATACAAAATTAGCCGAGTGTGGTGGCGCATGCCTGTAATCCCAGCTACTCGGGAGGCTGAGGCAGGAGAATCGCTTGAACTTGGGAGGTGGAGGTTTTGGTGAACTGAGATCATGCCATTGCACTCCAGCCTGGGCAACAACAACAAAAAGAAAAGTAGAGTCCCAGGCCCACTGCAGACCTACTGAATCAGAGCCTGAATTTTAAGATACCCCAGCAGGTGATTTGTGTGTATGTTAAAGAGTGAGAAGCTCTGGACTAAATGATTTACTACTTACTTCTACTTTAGGATGATCAAAAATAGATGGTGGTGGTGAAAATAATGTACAGAAAGTATCTTCTTTCCCGTCTGCTGAATCTCTGCTTTTTTCTTCTTAAATTTCTTTTTAATGAAGATACTGCTGTATCCACATTGTCTCATGATCTCTCCAACCATCCATGTTGTCATTCTTTTGGGCAACCTTCCTCTTAGAGCAAGCTTGCCCTGGGGCCCTCCTTTGAGTTCTCTACTCTTTCCTCATTAATATTTTATTTGGAGACACATATAGCCAGTGAGGAACTATCTATGCTTTGCATACTTTTGATTGTCCAGTCTCTCTACTTGCATCTGCCTGGAGCCAGTCTGTCATTTAAGCTATACTGAGTCTGTTCCTTAGCTGGTGCTGCCTCTTACCTCTGGCTGCATGTTGGAACCACCTGGTGAGATTTAAAACAGATTAGCACCTTGGTTCCGTCACAGATGAATTAAATCAATTTCTAGAGGTGGGTTCTGGCAGTGGTCGTTTAAGTCAGTTTCTGAGAACAGGGTCTGGGTGATTCTGTTGTGCAGCCATGCTTTAAAACCCCAGGGCCCCATGATATTCATTCTTCATCCATCTACCATCCATTCATTCATCGATCTACCCCACAAACACTTCATGAGTTTCTACTGTGTATTAGATGCTTTTCTAAGTTCCAAGAGTTTTTCAGCCTCAGCACTGTTAGCACTTTTAGCTGGACATTTGAAGGACTATCTGATGCATTGTAGGGTGTTTAATGGAATCCCTGGCTTTTACTCACTTGATGTCAGTAGTGACCTCTGCAGTTATGACAAACAAAAATCTCCCCAGAAATTGCAAAAAAAAAAAAAAAAAAAATTCTTTGGGGCAGAACTTCCCCAATTGAGGACCATTGTTCTAGGTCTATTGATGAAAAATTTTATTACTCAGTCTAGGTCTATTGATGAAAAATTTTAAGTGCCTAAAGACAGACGCTTAAAACAGGTAATTACAGTAGGGTAGGACAAGCATAGTAAGAGCTTCAGGACAAAGTACATAGACAACACTACAGAGGGATGGGAGTGGCGTTTAAGCTGAGCCTCCAAGGATTAGTGGTTATACGCTGGGTGTGCAAAAAGGAGAACACTGCATAGTGAGAATAGCACTTACGAAGATGTGGAATTATTATGGGATATTGTGATCCACTTTTCATTCATCCCACCTCCCTCTACCTGCTGTTTAATAGTTCTCCTTGTGTTGACAGTATCACTACATTTATCACTTTGCTATGAAACTGCAAGTCATCTGCCCTTAATTACAAGGTTGAGTCTTCTTTTAATAACAGCTTTATTGAGATACAATTTATATATTTGTATTAGTTTCCTGTGGTTGTCACAACAAATTACCACGACAGAAATTTATTCTGTCACAGTTTTGGAGGCCAGAATTTTGAAATCAAGGTGTCACCAAGGCCACACACCACCTGGAGGCCGTAGGAGAGAATGCTAGAACGCTTCCATGCTTCTTCCAGCTTCTCCTGGCTATGGGCACTCCTGGCTTTGTGGCCATGTCACTCCAGTCTCTGCCTCCGTCTTCACATTGCCTCCCTCTATCTGTGTGTGTTAATCTCCCTCTGTCTTTTTTGTATAACAACACTTCTTACTGAATACAGGGCGCACCCAGAGAATCCAGGATGATCTTCTTATCTCAAGATGCTTAATTTAATTGCATCTAGAAAGACCCCTTTCACAAGTTACAGGGATGAGGATGTGAGTTTTTGGGAGCCACTGTTCACCAGCTTCCTACAATTCATCCAATTAAAAGTGTACAATTCAATGGTTTGTAGTATATTTACAGAGTTGTACCTCCATCACCACTATCAATTTTATATTTTTTTCATCCCCCACAATGCAACATTGTAGGTATTAGTAATCACTTCCCATTTTTCCCCAACCCCAGCCCTAGGCAATCACCAGTCTTTCTGTGAATTTGCCTAGTCTGAACATTTCGTATAAATAGAATCATACGGTATATGGCCTTTTGTGACAGGCTTCTTACACTTAGCATAATGTCTTCAAGATTCATCCATGTTGTAGCATGTATCCATACTCCACTCTTTTCCGTTGTTGAGTAAGTCTCAATTATATGGATATATCACATTTTCTTATCCGTTCATCATCTGATGGACATTTGGGTTGTTTCTACTTTTTGTCTATTACATACAATGTTGATATGAACACTTGTGTACAAGTTTTTGTGTGGATGTATGCTTTCATTTCTCTTGGGCATATACCTAGAAGTGGAATTGCCAGGTCTCTGGTAACCTTCTCAGGAACTGCCAGACTGTTTCTAAAGCTGCTGCACCATTTTCCATTCCTACCAGGTGTGCATGAAGGTTCCAGTTTCTCCTGTTTCTTTTTGTCTTTTTAAAATTTAGTTCTATTGTCAATTCTGCATTTTCTGATAACCTTCTCACCAAGGGTAGAAAAAGATTTCCATTCCATTTCTGTTAATGTCACAATTTTTTTTCTCACTTTAAGAAATGAAAGGCGATCAGCTCTTATTTATTCTACATATAACGTTTACTTTTGGTCTCACTCTACTTCCCGAAAACTTAGTAGAAAGCAAAATATTAACTTCTGTGTGTGTCTCCACATCCATAGTCATTTTAGCTCCAAAACCTGTAGTGTTCTCCCTGAGCTGTAAGCTCAATGAGAGTAGGCACCCTGATTTTCTATTTTTCTTGTAAACTCTCTGCAGCTTGTGGTGACTATTCAATAAGTATTAAATGAGAGTGTGATTATTGCCTCATGTGTAAAAGGATTTAATATTTTACAGGCTGAATTATTTTTCTTAATTATGCATACATTTGTGAATCTCTAATAACTGTGGTTATTGTTTTTATGTGCAGATGAGCGGGAGACTAAAGATGCAGCAGAAGAATTTAAAGAACCCTAATCAAGGACTTGCTGGGTGTGCTTTTAAGAAAGTTGGTAATTAAGTTAAATTACATTTTTGATGGAATTATTTGAATTCAATGAATGCATTGTAGAGACTATTCTTTACTGATTTTGACATTTGGAGTCGCTCTTTGTGGATTATATTTCCTTGATACTTTTGAGACTTGGGGTGTAATTGTTCAAGGGTTTTTGCTCATTAAAATTTCTGGGACCATTGTTTATAAATTTATTGCAATCCTACAATGTTAGGATTCATTATAAAAACCGACATTTTAACGTATACTTGTCAGGGTAAAACTTGTTGAACTGCTGTGATTGTCCTGTATTCAATTTTGTATGTTTCACCTCTACTGGGATTCAGACAGATCATGGTGGTCACTGGGAATTTTTGCTGTGGCCCTGCTTTTCCTTCTTCCCACCTGTGTCATGTCTGTGAAATTGGTACAGCCTGCCATTAGATGAAATGAATTGCCTCAACAAAGCAATGTTAGAAGAGCCTTTACTATCTTATTGGTGATGACACGTTTCTTAAGTAGGAATTTGACTGAATTATTTGATATATTACTTTGTTAATAATAGCCAACAATAGTTTATTTTCTTTCAGAGTTTGGGCCTTTTAGATCGCATCAAATAAAAATGAGCTACTTAAAAGAAAGTCTGCAGCGCTATTTTAAGAGAGATAATTTAGTTACAAGTCAGTAACTTAGACTCACGAGAAAGTGTTATGTTGACATTCCATAAGATGAGTTGGCATTAGAATTGGAAGTCCAGTTTATTTCTGAATCAAAAAAATGAGCAGGCTATTGTGCTGCCTTTAATAAAATGTGGAGTAATGTATACATAACATTATTTTTGCTGGCACATGTTCATCCACTGATAGTGAATAACATTAATGATTGCTTATATGGAAGTTCCTTGACTTTTTAAAATGAGGAATTCTATAGCTGCTGTTTTCAGAGGTATTGATAGGCAGTTTCTTTTTCCAGACACTCTATTTCAGTTTACTATTTGTTCATTTAAAATAGCAATTGTTCATGCTGATGTCAATGTGCTACGTACAACTTATCTTGATGCCAAGAGTTTTGCTGTGGGATGGAAGCGTAAATTAAAAGTCATGATTTTAGATTCTCAAAGGAATGAAATGAGGTGCACTCTGTGTTTTAGAGTTTGGGTGGGAAGAATCAGAGGGCAAAAGTGATATGGGTGAGAATTTGTTGTGGGACAGAGAGGGGCCAGTGCTGTCTGTCAGCCTTTCAGAGGAGTTCAGCTTTCTAAATCTATGCTTTTCTGGTATTTGATGTTTGTATGTACGAGAGAGAGAGAGAGAGAGAGAGAGAGAGAGAGAGAGAGAGCAGAGAGAGGGGGAGGGAGGGAGGCGGAGTGGAGGGGAGGGAGGGAAAGAAAGGGAAGGGAAGGGGGAGAGAGAAAGAAACACAGAGTAATTACTTTCTAGACTTGCATGCAAAGGGCTTATGACTTTATAGTTTGCTTCTGCCAATGATATTTGGGACATAGTGAGCCTTTCTGTTATATAGGTAAGGGAGAAGAAAATAGTGTTTTAAGTAATGAATTCTGCCTTAAAAGAAGTGAGACCATTCCATCATGTCAACGGAAGTAACTCTAACAAGGACTGGTAACTAAATCTGTAATATAATTCAACACGAAGCTTCTGGATTTTTTTTTTTAAAGTCATCCTGATTTAGAGAGAAAGTGTTCTTATTAAAATAAGTGTTTTATTTTGGTTTTCCCTTTAAAGCTTAGTGTTTGACCAGAACAAGGTGAAACCCCGTCTCTACTAAAAATACAAAATTAGCTGGGTGTGGTGGTGCATGCCTGTCGTCCCAGCTGCTTGGGAGGCTGAGGCAGGAGAATTGCTTGAACCTGGGAGGCAGAGGTTGCAGTGAGCTGAGATTGCACTCCAGCCTGGGTGACAGAGCGAGACTTTGTGTCAAAAATAAAAAGAAAAAAATTACAGAAGAGAGAGAGAGAGCTAATTAATTTAAGGAATGAATTTTAGGAGCTTAAAATTGGAGGCTTTTCTACATGTGACTCTTTAGAAAAAAACTACTGGCACCACCTTTATTGTACATTCCTATAAGACCTAGAGTTTATTGCTCTTCAAGTTAGCTCTCCCACAACACATGACAATAAACTGTTGGAGGAGGAAAAAAGCTATCATCTCAATGACATAATTTTAATTTTTAACAAGTCCTTTATTTCAGTACAACCTGATTATTTGAAGGTCAGCCCTAGGGTGAAGCTGGAACATGCCTGGAAGAAAAGCACCTCTTTCCAGTCGCTTTTTCTGTCTTATTTTGGTATTTTCAATCAGTTTTGCTTCACTGTCCAAGAATGAATTAGAATGATCTCCCAGCACTTCACACGTTGAGCTCGTCTGAGAATGAATGATGCTATTTAATTCTTTGCCATTTCAAAGAATTATTTCCTTTAGATCAGTTTTCCTAACTCCACAGCGATTATCAACACTTTCTAGTTCTTGCTTCTTCACCTTGGTCCTATAAAATGATTTGGCAGTTTCCATTTATATGTGATCATTGCTACTCAGAAAGATGAGTATTTATAGAAGGAGAGTGAAAATCAACAAGGAAGATTTTCTCTCACCCAGCCAGTCCTTTCTAGTGTTTAACAGACCTCAAAGCCAGACCTTTAACCTACTCATAAAATGTCTTCTTTGATCTGTTTTCATTAAAACTAGAAATTTGTACTCCACATTCATGATGGGCCCATCCAAAAATCAAGGTCTGCTTATTGGTACACTTGGGCCTTTTCTTCACACGATAATTTGTATTTAGACACACACGCATTTATGCAGTCCTTCCAAATTGTACATTTTTTAGTCATCTTTTCTGATTAAACTTATTATTCCTTCTTCAAAAGGTGGTATCTGTAATGCTTGGCTCAACGTTGCAAGGACAGCTTCTCCCTCGTCCACATTTACTTCTGAAGTGTCTTGACAACATGCAATTGTGTTGCCCACCCAGTGCATCATTCCTGGGTCAGAAAATGTCACTGCAAGAGTTGCGTGTGCTTCAGTGTTTTTCCCTTTGTTTTCATACTGCACTTTGAAAAGGATTCAGTGACATCTAATGACATTAATATGAAATTGTATTCTTATGGGGCCCTTGACTTAGGGATAATTCCTCTTTTATATGTTTCTGATATGGCAGTCTAATGTATCATTTTGTTCTTTTATTCCACAAACCCAGCAAATTCTAAGCCTAGGCCTGAGCAACTCAGTCTTTCTAAATCACATACAAACTGTGAATGTTGCTATGATTTACTGTAATTTTTTTGTATATGCTATATTGATTTATGAATGGTATTTACCCATATACCTCATGACATAAAGCCAGTAGAGAACAAATAAGCATGGATACAGTAAGTATAAATATAAATTTCCATATGATTTATTGTTGTTCCTTGTACATAAGAAACAGTAATATACAACTTACACTGCTTTAGAATGTAAAATGGATAAAAATGTGTACAAAAAAAGCACATTCCTAGAAAAGGTATTGGCAAATAGTAAAATAGGGGAGGTCAAAAGCAAAAAAGAAAAAAAAAAATCAAAAAAAAAAGAAAAGACCAACAATTCTTCAATTCAGTGTGCAAACATTATATAAAAATAGAAATACTAACTCTACAGGCAGTATTTCCTGATAAATTATTTAAATAGCATATCTACACAATCTGAGATATCTATTCCAATGGCAATGAGAAAATAATTTATAAAAATAAAGCAATGGTATACAAGATGATAGAAAAAAAAAAACACATAACTTTCAGAAATTGTATTTAACATTTCAATGCTATTTCCTTATTGGGAATACTTCTCTGCAGAGTTTTATACTATGTACAACATTGACTTTTAGGTACTACAGTAGCTTTAAGTTTGTTAGACACTTAAACTCTTTCTGCTTGATCCAAAAATTCTTTACTCAGTCACACAACAAATGAGGTAATATTTGTATGTAAAAGTTTCACCTTTGTCATTTTTTTCTCTTTTGGAAAAATCAAAGAAAAAAGTGTATATGCTTTCCTTCTCCCTGGAAATAGGCACAAGGGATGGGGTAAAACAGTATTGAAGCCCTCATGGCTTTCTTTGCAATTTAAAACATTTGCAAATGGATAACCAACTAATTCCACTTGAAAAGATAAAACAAAGAAAAAAGAATCCCATAATATCCACTCTGGGCACAAGGGGCAGAGCAGCTCATTAGGCTGATTTTCCTTGTGCTGTTCTTGCAGGAGATTTGCTGATAAATGTCAACTACTTGCTCTCAAACACTTTCCATATGAAGCCTAAATTCCAGGCAGAACAGAGTTAATAAATAATCTGTATTTACAATCTTACAGTCACGAAGACCCTCAACAAAGATGACATGGATAGTCTTTACGCTTCTTCCTGTTCCATGAATAATCCTTCAGCCAGATCTTCCAGAATAAGTAAAAAATAAATATTTTACATCGTAAAGCATTTTAAAAAAATCTACACTCCAAAAGAGAGAATTAGAAAACTCCATGATAATTCAGGAAAAAAGAGAAAAGGAATGTTTTAGTTAGGTTGACAATAATTTTGTGCCTTTGTAACCATTAAAATACAAGCATGGCTGCCCCTCCTTTGGGAGGCAGCTGGTGCTCACTGAGATGGTAGGTTTTCCTATTTTCCTGCTACATCTGCATAAGCTACATCCAGAATGAAACCACCAATTTCAGTGTGACCAGGCAGTGGCAGCCAGCACTGCCTTACACTGGTTTGATTCGGATTCCCTAATTCTGGCCACTGCAGGTGACAAGTAAGGGGTGGGGATCAGGGAGGAAGTCCAGAAGCCAGTCTTTCTCTCCCTTTCCTGCTTCTATTTAAGTGTCTATTTACATGGGTTAATCAGCTAACACCAGTCAGCATCATGAAATCCAGCAATAGTCTTTCAATCCCCTGAAAATGACTTAGTACCGAACATGTAACAGTTCCTCCATATTTTCTCCATACAATCGTCTCAGGTATGCGCCCTCCCCTTAGTGCTTTGGCCTCTGCTCCCCGTGTTCCTGAAGGAGGATGTCAGGGTGGTTTTGTTTGCTAAGTCTAGTGAGTCCTCCCTTCTCTGACATGCCTGAAAATGCTTTTGAGTCCACTGCTCAGAGATGGCCTCACAATCGCACCCTGCTCTGTGACAAAGGCAGAGTGGAATGGGCACCTTCCCAACTGAAGCAAGTAGATGCTTTTTCAAAAGGAAACCAAAGCAATTGTTTATATGCTTGGAAGATGTCTTATTCATTAGAGGCTGCATGCTGAGTCTGTTTTCGAAAACTGCATTTTCTTGAGGCAGGTCGCATGTTCTAGGAGTCCACACTGATGCAAGCAGAGAAAAAAAGGAAGGCAAGGAGAAGTGATCCTGGGGGTTTTCTCAAGCCCATAGTTCCAGAAGGTGCAATACCAGCATTGGTTTATCATCAGTCTTTCAATCGACAATTTGATGATTAGGGATCTGTTAAACAAACAAATATAAATAAATATACAAATGAAAACTCATTCATAAAAGCACAGACATCTTAGTATCAGTTAATAAGTTAAACCATATAGGAATAGGTCTACTTTTCTAATGACAAAAGCCTAATTTAAGATTGTTCAAGCATATTACCATTTAATTTTATGAGCTGACATTTATGCTAGGAGACCAACATGGCATGAACCTTCCAGAACATATATTATGCTTTCCAAGGCTTTCAATGTTAAAAGTTTAGGGAGTCTTATTTTAAAAAATCAGACTCAAAAATTACATTAATAATTTAGATTTTTTTGTGTGTAAAATCAACTATCTTTCTCTACTCTGATTGATCTTTTCGGTATCTGGCCTTGGCCCAGTAAATATATATTAAGTGCTTATTTTGTGGTAGAGCCAGTGTTGGACTCAGCAAGCTTAAGTAATCACTGAGTAAAAAGAATGAAGGAAAAAAAAAGCTAAGTTTAATAGTAAACATTAATTTAACATGCCAATATGAAAGCAACATTCCTCTCCCTTCTTTGTATACAGGGAAAAGTTGGGAATTCTAACTTGTGCTCTGATGGCATGAATAAAACACCAAGCAGTAAGATATATAAGTACATAATTGTAAAGAACAGTATTATTAATGAAGTCCAAATTGTATAGGAGCTTTTCTGCAGTCTACCTTTGCACTGTGTATGAGCAGTGCAGAAACTGCTAAGCAAACTAATATTGTAACTAAGGACTCAGGAACTCATAAGCCACAGTGCCTAGGCATTATTCCATTTTTGTCCTTGTGTCCTCACAAGCAAAATAGAAATAACCCTGTCTCCAAAACAGTCTTTACATTGGACTCCCCCATGACTGTCATCCTTGATATTAGTCTGCAATAGAGATGTCCAGTGTACATTCATGGTGATGTTGCTCTTACCTCTACATTCGTATTTCAGGTCGGAGAAGAACACCATTTCTTGAGAGAAGACAAACAACCCTAGTCTACCACCAGCATAGGTTTTATCATAGATGGGTCCTGAGTCAGCCATGATTTTCTTCCCTTCATACATCACCACTCTGCAGGGAAAAAAAGTCTTGTTTAGTGACAATGCTATTTAATACTTTTGTCTTTTTGTCCATTAGTGTGACTTGAAGTGAAATTGAATCAGTACGACCATACCTAATGAAACCCGTCTTTGGCCTGTGGCTGAGACGCCATCTGTAGGCGGTGAAATCTTTCCAGCCTATGTGACGAGGGTCATGCCACAGGGTGCGCACCTGAAGGAAAAGGAAAAGGAAAGGTTGAAACACAGCTCCTTCAGGTAAAGATTTCTGTTTCGTTCCGTCAGAAACAACGCTTGAAAGGTACCGAGCTGATCTAAGTTAGAGGGCTACAATGGGGAATTGTTCCAAGCCCTCTCATATTTGTTGTGTGCCACTGAGTGCGCACATAAAGCAGACAGAGAGGAGGAAGGAGTTTTTTGTTTGAAAAGGCTGAAGGCACCTTAGGATCTGTGGGGCAATTCTTGGTCAAGCTCCCTTTTCAACACTATTATGTTTTCACAAGGCAGAGCTCAGTGCTGCAGCTGGTGATGCTGGGAACTTTCTAAGACTCCCTGGTCAGAGTCTTGGTCAAAGCACAGTGTCCCCATCGCTAGTCAGGCACCCATGAGCTCTCTCTCTGCTGTAGGGCTTTGCTTCTTACCTGGCCAGGGGTGTTTCCTGTGTGCCACAGGGCATTCCGCAGGTGCTCGCCAGGCCCCGTGGTGGAGTTCACAACTTTCACAGAAAGGCCTGAGTACCCCTGAGCCCTGGTGGGGTTGGTGTCCCAGTAGGACTGGGTGACTTGCTTCCACATCACAACATAGAAGCGGCTGCTGGACTGGTAGCCAAAGACAAATCCAGCATAGTCATCGTCCCTTTCGGTGTTGATGAAGAAGGTGCCACTGAAGTCCACAGCATTAAACTCGTCATAACCTGGAAGATGAGCCCAGAGCCAGGTTAAAACCTGCAGCCTTCAGAAGGTTCTCCATCATGTTCCCAGACATCCTCAGCACCCACAGGGATAGGTACAACTGCCAGGTTTTCTATTTGTTTTTCCCCATGTATGCATCAGCCTCTTGATCTAAGAACTCACTACTCACCTACAGCGAGTCCAGGATCACAGTTGACAGTCTGGACGAGTTCTTTGCCCTGATGGCGTACAACCCAGTTAGGGTCATTTTGGGATGTCCCTTTGGGATCCAGAGGAATCATCTGGAATCGACGGAAATCGGTCTCACTGATGTCAACATTCTCAGGACAGATGTCATCAATGTCTGGCACATTGTCATGGTCAAAATCATCTTTGCAAGCATCACCTCGACCATCACCTGAGGTCAAAAAAGCAAGAGTTCAGCAAAATTCTGAAGTGCTATTATTGTTACTGGTGTCAGAAATGTCACTATCTTGTCTAAGTTGGCATCTGGTCCCTTCATCCTCTCAAATGCTTTGAGCCTTGTTTTCATTTCCTCAATCTACACAGCCGTGTCAGCAGTCCCTCTCTTAGAAAGTGGCTCCCCTGACTCACCGTCAGAGTCCTTCTGGTCGGGATTGGGCACGAGTCTGCAGTTGTCCCTGTCATCAGGAATGCCATCGTTGTCATCATCGTGGTCACAGGCATCTCCCTTGCCATCTTTGTCATGGTCAGCCTGGTTGGCATTGGGCACATAGGGACAGTTGTCCAGATTGTTCTGGTGGCCATCTTCATCAATATCCTGATTGTTGTCACAGGTATCTCCAATGCGGTCTGAGTCAGAGTCCAGCTGAAAGAGGGATGTAAACGGAGGGTAAATTGCACTATAAACCATTCATGTTAACGATAACTTATGCCCCCACCACAGGGAAAATTCTTCATTGTTTGATAGAGCCAGTGGGGTGTCATGTCTATTTATATACTCCTGCAGAAAGATAGCAGTAGTAGCAATTACATTTTAAACGTTTTTTCCTTTGTCCTTGTTTTCTTACAAAAATCTGAGAAGGGATAATTTAAAATGTTTTAAATATAAAACTTTCTAAAGAAAATCAAATAGAGTTATTTAATTTTAAAGATGAAATGTTAACTGGTAACTGTTGTTAAATGTTTAATGTTAAATGAAATTCTCTGGATACTTTAACAGAGAATTTCCTTAGAAGGTTTCAGTTGTAAAACTGTTGACATGGCAATTTCTCTAAGTCCTGAAAAGATGGCAAAAGATGGTCTCTGCGTTGTATACTGTCTGGGTAGCGTTAATGACAGGGATAAATTACTTTGGCTTTTTCTTTTAGGCATTTGATTTTATACACCTAGTATCTATAGGGATTGTCACCTGTAGGCTCAGGTAAAGTCAAACTCTAAATTTTTCCAAAACAGTTTTTCTCAGAGTACTTTATTCAATATGCATGAGATGCTTAGGGACTGTTTATATACACACTGGAATTCTTCTTGCCAGTATTTATGGTCTTTGCTTATAAGATTTTTACATCATGCTTGCATTTTGTTGTAAAATTTATTCTTATCTGAGGAATCAAAAACTCATCCAGTGAGGTTACATGATATTGAAATTTAATTTATGGTAAGTTTCAAACTCAAAATAAATGATTATCAATGCCATCTGATCAGCAAAGCTAACCCAGACCATTCAAGCTTTTGATGGCCCCAGAGCCATTCATCCTATTGTTTTATGCTTGACAAGACTCCACAGGAACAAATCTTAGGAGGGAGAAGCTGGATTTCCTTATTTCTTTAATCTTATAAAAATTTACCATTTAAAAAAAGCTGGTTTCTAAGCTTCCAGAACAATTCATTTTAGGGGGAAAAAAGCCTTAAATTTTATCCTTAGAAAATGATGGGCAGTTACACAAGAAAGAAAGACTTTCAGACAGAGAGCCTGTTCTGTGTAATGTTGATGTGTAGCACTCCTTAGCATAGGTAAAGAATGTTCGTGATGCCAGAGACTTTTGAGGAATGACAAAGAAATGGGGTTTCTCCAAGTTTTGGACATATCCTTAATTTGATGATTTTCTTAGAGCTAGATTACATCATTAGCCATGAAAAGGGTTATTTTGCTTGTGCACATTTATTTTTCCATCTCTTAGTATTACATATGATTAATATTATTGTACAGTTGTCAGTCACAAATCTCTGCTTTGTATAATTTATCTTAACAATGGTAGACCATGCTGAGCAAGTCCAATAGCCCTTCTTACAGAAGGTAAGGCTAAAGTTATAAGATCCTCATGCTAAAGATCTGTGAGACTCTGTGCAAGGAGCTCACATCAGGCAAATTATTTACATGAACATATCCCAGTTGGCTATGAGAACCCAGGGAGCCACGGTAATGAAAATGGTTGAACTTTGTTAAGCTCATTTTTCAAAGGCCATGAAAGGACTATTCCAACAGTTTACTGAAAGACTCTGAAAGGAGTCCACCTACCTGATCTGGATTGTGTTCCAGGGGGCAGTTGTCACACTGATCTCCAACCCCATCCATATCAGTGTCTCTCTGGTCCACATTGTAGACGTACTGGCAATTGTCCCGTTCATTGAGGATACCTGAAGAGAACAAGGGACAAATAAGAGCTGGGCTCTCCAGCCTTGGATGTGTCCACCAAAGTGCATACTAATAGCCAGGACTAGAGAGAAGTAAGTTTGGAAAGCAGTGCATGTCCCTGGCTCCCGCGGGCCCGTTGATCAGGCAGCACCTTACCGTCCCCGTCAATGTCTGCAGCACAGGCGTCTCCTTCCCCATTGCTGTCTGTGTCTGCCTGATCTGGGTTGTGGTTGTAGGGACAGTTGTCACAGCGGTCTCCCACGTCATCTCTGTCATAGTCATACTGAGCTGGGTTGTAATGGAATGGACAGTTGTCCTGCAAAGAGAAGAAATGGAGCACTTAACAGTGTTGTCCCTGAAAACAGCTCAGGCCTCAAACCATGTGCATAATATGTCTAAAGCTGTGAAAATCGGCAATAATTACTTTCTACTTTGTGGATAGGCTAATTGAGTACTCAGTGTAAAATGATCACTACAAAAGTTAAAAGGACATAGTTAAAATATGGATCCCTGTGGGTTAGAAGTTAGTGAGATGTAGAATATAATCCCATCATCTCAGTTCGTAGTGTGCCCAAAGTCAATTTTACTGTCATTTCGATGTGACATTTGAAATGAATCTAGGGAACAAAGTGACATTTGTTTATGCATTATAATTTCTCAAGTGCAGAGAAAACAGTTCTGATGAAAACAAAACCCTCATTTAAAAATTTTCTTGGCAACATCTACATCCTTAAACTACTGGAACACACTGAATAATTTCTAATTATCCTGTGTATTGATTTGGTATATTTTTTGCTATAGCCATGTAATTTCCTTGAATCCTGAAGTGTTTCAGGCTGTTGCTGAATTAGAAAGATGAAAACGGGATGGAAAACTGTTTTTACCCTGTCGTCTGGAATTTTATCATTGTCATCGTCATCATCACAGGCATCACCAATTCCATCCTTGTCATAGTCTTCCTGGCCTGAGTTGGGGAGGTTGGGGCAATTATCCTAGGACAGAGAAGACATATATCACTGCTTCAGTCGCCTTCCTCATGCTCAGCTCATGCACGAGGAGTGCACCTGGAATTCCAAATAGAAACACAACAGAATTCGGCTCAGTAACAGTGTATGTTTTTTTATGGGAAGACAAGAAAGTAACACTTTTCTTGGGGGATATACCTACAGAATTTGTGTAAATGCTCTAGGCTTTATAGATGTTGTGAACACAAGTCATGTTTTGCTGGTGTTTGGATAGAGTACTGAACTTTATTTTGGACAGAAGAGTTGACTCTGGAACACAGTTGCCCAAAAGAGCCTGTTCATGTTTTTGGCACCAAGTGATATGAATTGTAATAGGAATCACTGCCCCTCTACCTTTGGGAGATTTCATCTTTTAGTTTCATGTCCAGACTTGAAGTATTTAAAATTCCTTAGCCTGTGTTTTGATAAGGTGATGGGCCCTCTTTCTGGAGGCACCCAAGGGACCTGGCTCTACCTTTTTGCAGTGGTAAGTCGCATTGGCCACGCACACCAGGTTCTCATTGGGCCAGCCATCCAGATCTGTGTCCTCCCCGCAGATGATGCCGTTGCCAGCGTAGCCGGGCTTGCACTCGCAGCGGTACATGGGGTCGCTGTAGTGGCCCAGGTAGTTGCACTTGGCGTTCTTGTTGCAGTCGTGGGTTCCATCCGTGCAGGGGTTACGGGGCTTGCACACCTGAGGGCACACCATCCTGCTGTTACCCAGAGCTTTCGAGAATCCCCAGATTTCATGGAAACAACAGTCCAGATCCCTGTCATCTCTGAGCAGACAGAGGCTCCATTTGGAAGAGCGTGGGTTACCTCTATTCCTCCCCATTCTCCCTGAGGCCGTAGGCAAACTTTGCTTTATGTTTCTTTTTCTTGAATTTGCTCCGCACCTAGGCGTTTACAAATCCATCTGCTCACAACTTATTCCAGAGCAGCATTTTTAAATATGGTAGACTATTTTTCCCCTGCAGGATTTACCATGGATTTTCTAGTCACATTTCTAAAACTAGACCATACATTCATCTCCTCACCCTTTTTTTTTTTTTTTTCGTGAATGGTATGAAATTACATTCCTCCCTCTCCTAGTTGTTTTGGTCAAGGACAGCTCTTCTCTCCTCTGGTTTACTCGTCTAGCTGACTGTACCTGTTTGTTGGCTGTGGCATATTCGACGCCCTGGCCAAAGGGCTGTGAGCCGGTGAAGCGCGGGGGGCAGGGCAGGCAGTTGTAGCCGGGGTCCGTATTCTTACACCTGTGCTCTCCGTTGTGGTTGAAGCAGGCATCAGGCACTTCTTTGCACTATGGAGGAAATAAGAGCGTGCTTTGTGTTCAGAAGTCATTGCCATAAGGAAGCGACTGCACGGGTTAGCTGCTTTCCGAGATCCAGAAACTCGGAGCCACATCAGTTCCTCACCTCATCAACATCTGTGCACTGGATGCCATTTCCACTGTAACCAGGGGGACAAGCACCACATTTCCAGCTGCCATCAGGGTAGCTAGTACACTTCACACCGGCAAAGCAGGGATTGGACAGGCATCCATCTGAGACAAGGAGAGAGAGACGGGCACAGTAAATGGTTAGTCTAAGCTGCCATACTGCCATGCTGAGCACTTAACACAGTGTAAGATATTATAGGGTATGGGGAACTGATAACTTGTTGGGATTATGTTGTCCACCTGCATCTTAGCGCAATCAGATCACTCAGGACTAACCAAGCTGGAATCTCCTCGAATGCTGACTGCAGCATTCAGTAAAATAGCAAAGCTCCTAGGTCATTTCATCCTGGGCTGCGTGGCTCACCAATTGGACAGTCCTGCTTGTTGCAGATCTGGTTTTCTGTCACATCACCAATGCAGTCCTTGCCTCCAAACTGGGGTGTGGGGTTGTTGCAGAGCCGGCTACGTTTCTGTACCCCTCCTCCACAGGTGACAGAACAGATGTCCCATGGTGACCAAGGACCCCAGCCTCCATTGACTGTAAGAAAATGAACCACAGGCAACAATGAAGATCAACTTTCAAATCCCTCCCTTGTCATAGACTCTCCTAGTCCCGTTCAAGAAACCTCTGCTCCTCTGACACATGGAAGGAATGCTGGGGAAGAGGGTGAGTTTGTTTTTCATTAAAAGAAGTTGCTGAGCATGCAGGACTTTACTTCTGTTTGTTTCTCTAGTAGGTAACCTTCCTGCTCTATGACCCACTGAACTGCAGGCTGCAGATGCCAGGCAACCAGCTGGGCGGAGCTGCCGCCCGTGCTCAACCTTGCAGCTGAGCTCACACTTACTGGGGCAAGCGTCTTTCTTGCAGGCTTTGGTCTCCCGTGCTTCGCCTTCACAGGGTTTCCCATTCATCTGGGGGCTGGGAGAGTTGCAGAGCCGGATCCTTGTGATCACACCGTCACCACAAGTCACAGAACAAGATGACCATGGGGACCAGTGGCTCCAGCCACCATCCTGTTTAACTAAAGTACAAAGTTGGTGGTCACACATGGTTTTGGCTTAGAGATAACCAAATAGAATCCCTCATCAGGAGCACACACGTTATTTCCAGGAAATGGTCAATGGCAACTAAACCCAGTGTACGGTAGAAATTGGCTCCTGGCCACAGGCCCAAATGTCAACATGGAACGTTTTCTACCAGAGAACGGATAAGTTAGCTGTTTTTATGGGTTGCTGTTAATATCCTAACATTTACAGGGTGCTTACCATGAACCAAACTCAATGTTAACTGCTTTTCATGCAGTAGCTAAAGAAAATGCTCAAGATAAACTTATCAAGAACTATCATTATCTCCAAGTTGCAAATGAGAAAACAGCCTCAGAGAGGGTAAGCTGTGCTCAAGGGTGCACAGCGAAGCAGTGGGATTGGGATCCAGAAATCCTAGAACCCGTGTTCTTAATGTCCATGCTGTGGAACTGCCCTCGGTGATGACAACAAGGACAGGTCAGTTCTCCACGTCCCTAAGAGGCCAAGATGCTCACATCTCTTGTCGCACTCCTGAATGTGGCAGGTGCGTGTCTGGACCGAGGAGCCCTCACATCGGTTGTTGAGGCTATCACAGGAGCGGCCGCGCTGCTGAATTCCGTTGCCACAGCTCGTAGAACAGGAGGTCCACTCAGACCATGGAGACCAGCCATCGTCCGCAGAGTCGCTGGCTGCAGGGGAAACAGGTTCATCAGGTACATGATGGTTAGGACAAGCTGTTCTTCAGAGGGCTCTGTTCAGGGCCCTCCACTTGCCAGAGGGTGAAAAGCAATACATTTCTTTCTTTTTGGCTTTACTGAGGTGTAATTGACAAAGACGATAGACATTTAAGGTGTATAATATGTTGTTTTGATACACACATATATTGTGATTACCACTGTCAAGCTAGTTAACACACCTCCATCATCTTACAGTTACTTTTTTTTGATGACTTAAGATCTACTCTCTTAGCAAATTTTAAGAATACAATCACTGTGCTGTACATGAGCTCTGTAGAACATAGTATGAGCTGGCACAAAGTTGCAGTTATACAGGATGAAAAGCAACATACTTCTTAGGCCAGCGGCCCAGGGATTTACCCCAGGTCATGATGTGTACAGCAGTGGGGTAATCGGATGCTTTGCCTGGCTCAGTACAGCCAGCCTTCCCACAGTGTATGCTCTGCTATTCATTGCTTTTCCTTTCTCCTCTCAGCAATGCCAATGAGTTTTCCTCTACTGACTTAAGATAATCTAGGTAGGCATTTCCAGTCTCAGAATTCCAGGAATGCGTGAGTCTGAAGAAGCTTATAGGAGTCGTTTCTGTCAGGGGAGCCATACACCATGTGTTTGACAGATGAGTTTGAAGGCAGCCGAGCTGTTGGCTCTGGCTCCAACTCGGCCATGAGTTAGTCAGTTTGTTGTTCCTCTCACCCCAGCATTTGGGGCCTTCTCTGCACATACTGTCATAAGAGGACAGCATGTTTGTTTACCATCTGCCCAGGCACCACGGCTACAATCACATCTAGCTGTATCTGACAGAAGACAAAGAACTTATTTTCTTTGGACATTAGTTGTAAGTTTTCTTAGCAATCCCTGATTCAAGTTCAGAACTTTGCTACCTCCAGCTAGCTTTGTTCCTTTTAACGCACATCTCAAGTGAATGCGGAACAGAAAATAGGTGTAAAAACGATCATTACCGTGCCAGTATCGTGAATATGATCCCTGGATGGAACTGGTTATTCTGAGCTGTGACAAGGGTATGTGTGTGTGTGTCTGTGTGTGTGTGTGAAGGGCACGTGCTGTTTTTCTGTTTTCTTCCTTATCTAAGTTGTGATGAATCACTTTTATAACTTGTACCTGCTACATTAAATATTGTCTCAGCAAAGTCATTAATTTTACTGGTAACAAAAGCCAGGGATAAGGTGCCACGGAACAATATCATGCCTTATTTCTTTTGGTGCTCTGGAGCTCAAATTGCTGTTATTCTCTTAGGCCTTCGTATCCCTACAGATAAAAGGGGCAAAACTTCCAGGCCCCATCAGGCCAGCTCACACAATAAGCCTGTCAGTATCTCTGGTGAGCAGATTTTTCTTAACTCTGTGCCACTAAGGTCAAATTCTAAAAGCAGTCAACTTAGAGCAGTTGCTGCCACGTCTTCATCTCTTTTCCTCAAAGCAAAAAATCAGAATTAATGAGCTATACCAAGATCTTCACTGCCATTACTGCAATCCAGATGGGGTAATTATGATGTACTGATAATGGAGTTTTTGGCTGTGTACAGCAGATAAGCTGTCAGTTAACCAGCTGCTGCAGCCAGAAACTGAATGAAAGCATGATGGAGATGGGGGTGGGGCTCCAGTGTTGTGCTCGGCTCTCTAGGATGTATGTAGAACTGATCTAGTCACTGAAGAATAGTTACGCCATTTGAGGAACTTACGCCAACAGCGAGGGCAGCATTCTCCATCAGGAACTGTGGCATTGGAGCAGGGCATGATGGGACAGGACACCTTTTTGCAAATGGTAACTGAGTTCTGCAGGACAAGAGAGTGAGAGGGGAACAGGCTGCTGAGCATGTTGCGTTCAGAAGTCTACATCCTGTAACATTTCCTTTACAAGCCAAAACATGGTCAGGGCTGTCAATGCTCTAGTGGAACGATTTTCATAGAAGATCTGTCTCTGTCATATTTGCAACCACCACTATCGTAGAGACAGTTCTAGTGCTAGTTGACGTGTCACTCCATGGCTTGGAAAGTTCTTTTTAATTGCTACTTAGTCAAGGGTGGAAGTTACAGTACGAAGAATGTATAGCAGAGGAACCAACCAACATCATGGGCCAAATCTATGTCTGAAATCAAACTCAGGAAATTCAGCCAGGACTTTGACATTTTTATATTATGTGTTTGGGGGGAGGAAGGAAGATCTACAAGCATTTTTTTTTTTTTCTCATCTATAGATCTGTGATCTGTCTCTATACTGGAAAAGAACGGGAATTTAATGAAGTTGGTTTCCAAAGCCAGTCATCTGTGATTTGTATTTAAGCAAATTCAAATACCTTGCTATTAATAGATAAGCCAGGTGAACCTCCAAACTCACTGGCCACTGGCATGGGGGAATGCTAGAGTGAATCACACACAGCTGGCAGTGCCATCTGAGCCAAGTAGACAGTAACATCCTAACAGTGTCAGGCTAAGTGATTTGAAAAACAATTGCTACTCTACCAAGAGAACCTATGCCAAAACTGAATATAAATCGGGGTTGAGGAAAAAAAAATGAATGTTCCAACCAGGTTTTATTTACCTGACATTCAACACTTAGTCTTTGAACTAAGGTAGGTAAATTATTCAGATGTCTTAGTAGATTCATTCTCTTAGATACTTAGCCTGGGGTGTAACTAATACTTTGATAAACCATCTGAGAGTTTCAAGAAGAATTCATAGATGCCATAATTGCATCTTAAAGAAAAAGAAAAAAACACTTTGGTATCAGGCCATGGAACATAAAAAGAATCTCTGTGGCGATTTGGGTATTTCCCCAAAGATGTAGGTTCAAACAAAAGCTGTCAATTCTTATTCTGGTTGGTGAAGACTGCTTACCTGACAGCGGCACTCAGTGCAGCTATCAACAGTCCATTCCTCGTTATTTCTGTACTGAACTCCGTTGTGATAGCACAGGGGAGGCCGCCTCAGCTCATTGGCCAACTCTTTGTTCTCTTCAGTCTAAAAGGGAGAGAATATCATTAGTGTCCACCCCCATTTTCAGTCATTTGGGACCATCTGTTGCAAACCTGCCAGGGTTCATGCTAATGGGCTGGGTGCAGAGGTCACTGACCACTTTGCGGATGCTGTCCTGCAGCGTGGTAACAATGGTGCGCAGGCCCCTGAGTTCCAGGACCATGCTGGACAGCTCATCACAGGAGATGCCGCAGATGGCTTGCAGGTCCTTTGTCTTGTGGCCAATGTAGTTAGTGCGGATGGCAGGGCTGGAACCATTTACCACGTTGTTGTCAAGGGTAAGGAGGACACTGGTAGCTGGCAAGAAACAAAATGAAAACTTCAAAGAGAGACTCTTACCAACCAGCCTCTTGAGTTCTTAGTGGTAGAAGACATTTCATTTGGTGTGAAGGATGCACGTAGAGGGGTGGCGTGTATGCGCACATGTGTGTATACGTGTGTGTGTACGATACCCCTTGAGGTCACTTTTGTATGCCTCTTAACGATTTTACTAGGGGTAATTTATGTACAACCACTATTGCTAAATTCCTCAGCCTGTTTTTGGTGGAATTTCCCCCCGATTTCCCTATGTGCCCTAAAAATAGAGGGGTACTCACAGCTGGAGCAGCCTTTGTTCCTGAGGATGTCTTCTGGTGTGGTTCCAAAGACAAACCTCACATTCTGCAGCACCCCCTGTGGACAGAGGATACACATCACTTGTAGAATGCTGAGGGGGGTGGGGATG
>NW_016803181.1:737064-742774 GCF_001698545.2 Rhinopithecus bieti
GTGGGGATGGGGTTGGGGGGGACTGTCTCCATGCTAGGAAAAGCATACAAAAGATGTTCTAAAAGCTTCAAAGAGCTGTCTTAAGATCACTATGTCAAAATAACACAGCAACATAAATTGCCAAACAACTTCAAAATCTTAATTGTGACTTCTGCCAAGTCTTGAGTATTTTACAAAGAATTCAGTTATCAGCCTACTTGGGTACACAGGAAATGGAATCTGATCCTAAGCCCAGAGGATATAATGACACTTTCCAGTGTCAAAGAGTTAAATGTGGGAGTTCAAAGCCACCGTTGCAAAGATATAGAAGTTAAGGCACAGATGAAGCCGTAACAGCAACAACTAACTGCTATTTTAACCTTTTACGTGAGACCAGCTGCATCCCCATGAGGAATGCAATAGCAAAGTGGTACTGATTCTGCCCATAGAAAGTATCCATTTCAAACAAGATTAAAATTGGGGGAATGCATTTGAAATAAGCTATTTTCTTAAGAGCCTAGGGAGTATATAAGGCTTGAACAGGCTGATTGCTAAAGGAAAACCATTTCTTGTTTCCTTGAGTAGTTTTCAGAGTGTGCTTTCCAGACTACCAGCATCAGCATCACCTGGTACTTATTAGAGTTGCAGTTTTACAGAATCCCAAACTCTGGGGCTGGGGTGCAGCAGCGTGAGCTTTCACAAGCCCTCCAGGTGATGCTCATGCTGCCTACAATCTGAGAACTGCTGCTTTACAGACAGGATTTCCTATAACCCTCCTGGCAGGTCACCTGTCTAGCAGATGATCCCACGGAGCGGGGCTCAGAGAAGAAGCCTCACCTGGAAATTGTCATTGACGCCCCCCTTTGCGATGCGGAGTCTGGCGATGCTGGCCAGGTCTCTGGTGAAGACGCTTTGGATGGGGACGTCCAACTCGGCATTCTCCATCTTTTCACAGTCAATGTACAGCTGGGCCCTGTCTTCCTGCACAAACAGGGTGATGCTCTTCCACTGGCCGGTTGCCAGGAGAGCTTCTTCCACAGACACCACGTGCTGCTTTCCTTGGACGGTCAGGCTGAGGTCCAGGGTGCCCGCCTTGCCATTGGACACCACGCTGAAGACCTGGCCGGAGTGGTCTTTCCGCTCCAGGGCCAGCAGCGTGCCCCGGGTCTTCTTCATCTGCCTCAGGGAGGCCAGAAGGAGGAAACCCTTCTCTGCCCGCACAGCATCCACCAGGTCTTGGAACTTGTCATCAGGCACAGGGGGGATCAGGTTGGCATCCTCGATGCGGAAAGCTGGGCTGGAAGGGTCAGGACCCTTCACCAGTCGGCGCCCAGACCCCTTGCGGGCAGCCCCGGTGAGTTCAAAGATGTCAAACACGCTGTTGTCTCCCCCAGACTCTGTTAGGCAGGAAGGAACACATAGTGAGCTTTGGAGGCTGGGACCAGCGGTAGGGGGCTGAGTCCTTAGGGGTGGAGACAAAGGGCTGGGGTGAAAACTGGCAGCCACTGAAAGAGCTGAATAAACACCAGGATCAGAGTGAAGCTGCGTCCTGATGTCCAGTCAGGCTCAAGAGCAAAGGAGCTGGGAGAGGACAGCATGTGAAGGGGCACACCCGGGGTAGCCAGCCCCTCTTCTTCGTCCCTCCTTCCCCTAAAGGTGCCACACAAACTCACCTGGAATGCGGTTGGTGCCACATACATGCAACAGGAACAGGACGCCTAGTCCCCAGGCCAGCCCCATGGTGGAGCTGTTGGTGCCCAGCAGGAATCCTATAGCAGGAAGCACAAGAGCCCAAGGTCAGAGATCAGTTAGGCAGGGAGGGTGGGCAGAAACCGGGCTGGGCATGGGCACAGGGCCGGGACCATCCCTCTTTGATCCCGCGTTTGCTGAAATGAAGGACAACAGGATTACTTTCCAGAGAGCATGAGAGAGAGAGAGAGGGAGAGACAGACAGACAGACGTGGAGGAAAGAGATGCTGGTTTTAAAGTGCGGGGGGCGCAAGACCAACAATTTGGAGGCTTTTGGGAAGTCGAAGGTGAACAAGCTCAGGAATGCAGTCTGGAGTTGCAGGGAGGGCACGGGGAAGTACAGACTCTTCCCTGGAGTGCTGATACAAAGGCTTTAGGGGGACTTCGGAGAGTAAAGAAATCTTGGGGGGTCCTGATGAGTTGGTTTGTGAACCCCAAGGCTGGAAAGGATGGCTCTGGGAGCCTTGTCCCGAAGAGTCCTCCAGCGGCCGAGAGGGGCGGGCTGGGGCAGGAGAGCGGGGAGAGTGTGGGTTCCGGGGTCCACCAGAGGGACTGAAGCCTCAGCGCTCCAGGTGGATGTCCCCGGCAGCTTTGGTCCTCGGCGGCCGCCGGGGGCGACTTACCTGTGTGGACCGGAGCGCGGCGGCCGGAAGCGGTGGAGAGGGCAGCGAAGGCTGGAGGGGCGCGGGGACCGCCTGTGCGTCCGAAGTGGAGGTTGCGCCGGGAGAGAGGCAGGAACCCTGAACTCGAAGGCCAGCTCGGGCGCAGTGGCTGGCAAGGCGGAGGAGCAGCGCGCTTTTAAAGAGGGGCGCTCGCATTCCTGGGGATTCCTCCGGCCAATGGGCGGCGGCCGGGCAGGAAGCGGGAGTGGGGCCAGTCTGGGCTCCTCTCTCCGCCCCCCGCTGCCTGGCGCGCAACTTTCCAGCTAGAAAGTGAAGGGGGCGGGGGTCGGGGCTTGGGAGCCCTGGAACTTCTCAGAAAAGTCGGTGCCCGCCCACGCAGCCTTGGCGCGCACTGGCTAGGCGCTCGCGCTCTTGCGCCACGCGGGCTCGGAGTGATCAGCGAGCATCCCGAGCAAGGACGGGGCTGGGGCGACCACCCAGGAGGGCCCGCGGGGTGGGGCAGGGGCTTTCGGGCGAGCCGGTCTCCCGGAATGCCTGGGTGATGGCTGAAAGGTGAACACTAGAGACTGCGCCCGATTTGTAAAAAGAAAAATGGGCCGACGGGGCGCAGGGGACCGCAAGAGAGCCATTCGTTAAAATAGCTGCCCCTCGGGCCCTCGCTGACCTTCTTCCACCGTCCCGGTGGGGTGAGGACACACGTCCCCCTAGCGCCTGTCCTGAGTTGGCCCCACGCCCGCCCCCGCGGGAGGTGAGCGCGGCGTCGGCTGGGTCGGCGGGTTGTTGCGCCGCGCTAGCCTTCGCTGCCTTCGGGCGCTTTCCTGCCGCGGCTGCCGGGCGCCCACAGAGGCGCCTCTCCCGCTGCCGCGGCGCTCCCTCGGCCGGCCGCTTGGGGGCGGTGTGCGTATTCTCATCAAGGGGCCCGGGGAGGACAGCTGCTTTCTACTCGAATTTTAAGGAACCTTACTCGTATCCAGTTTCCTCAAGCCAAATTGAAATTGTGTCTTGAAAAACAGTTTTTGTGCCCACTCGTGCCTCTTAACGTGACTCCTGTTTGGAGAATTTGCAGAACCATCTGGCTCCAGAGTCTTCAACTATTTACAGAACAGACCCATAGAGTAATAAATTACTCTCTGCCTATTATTGTATTTCCCACTTTCCTCCCTAAACGTTCTTTTCATTTTTCGGCTCCTGAAACCGAGGTGTGGGTTACATTTCTGTGGGTGCACACATTGCCATGAGTGCCGCTGCCTAGTGCTTCTGTCATTGAAGTCTGGTCTCCAAGCCACTGTCCCAAGCCAGCATGACTCCAGCTGCCTGGAATTCCATTCATGTCTTCGGGATGGGACGTCAGCAGCCTCGCTCCCTGTTCCCTGGTCCAGCGCTATCGGGCTGGCTCCGAGGCCAGGGCATAGGTAGAAGCTTGACCAAATAAGGATCTCAGCACAGCCAGGGGGAAACCCCTGGGGTTCACTTCCCATCTTAGCAGTTAAATCTGGCAGGACTCCCAACTGCTGCAAACAGCCAAGGGTTTACATTCATCAAAGAGCAATTTCGCCTTTCTTGCGTGGGAGTGTTGTATGACAAGATGGTGTGTGTGCGTGTGTGTGTGTGTGTGTGTATGTGTGTATGTATTACGGAAAGAGTGTTTTCTAATTACTCAATATGCATATCAAGTGCCTCTAAAAGATGACCGGTATGTTGCTAAGGCACATGTTTGTTTGTTGGATTTTAGATGTTGGGAGGCAGTAAGAAAAGTTTCTGTTGGTTGATGATAAAATTGGATTCTTGTCCCGCAAATCATAGGTAATGATTCATCCAAGCAGACCTAAAGATTCTGGAGTTGACATTCATCCATCGCCCTCCCCTTCCTTCTCCTTCTACAGCATTCACCTTGCTCTTTGAAAAGTGATTGGGTTTTTTTTTTTCTTCTTCTTTCCACTTGCTCCATGATATTGGACAGAGACAGTTCTTGGAGGGATGGGCTGCTGATGGCTTTGGGTTCCTCTGGCCCACTTGATCATTGTGTACAGATCAGATGAGGGCTTGAGGGCTGCAAGAGGCCCACAAAAGTAGGATGCATCTTGTATGAAAAGATTATCTCCCCTAGGCTTAGCTGTGCTGAGAGAGTAGAAGCCAGCACTCACTGCCCCTTCAGGATTCATGCTGCCATGGCTGAGGGATTGTAGGAATGCCTCTGGAGATTTCTTGGAACTTGGCTTCTTTCAACAAAACAAGGAAAACAGTTTCCAAACTTCATCATGCTTTACCAATGAGACCTATATGGTGGCAGGAAAGAGCTTTCTTATTAGAGAAAGCTGACAGGTATAGGAGCTGCTTATCTCAAACACAAAGCCCTTCCTCTTTTCATGATACTCCATTTGTTCTGGGTGGAAGGGAAAGGTCATAGAAGAGGGGGTGTCTGTGCACCTTAACAGAATTCACCCAAATTCTTGCCAGCCAACATGTGCTGCAAATATTCCCCAGAAACCTCATATACCTCTGTGCAGCTTTGAGAGAAGCAGGGATGGGAAAAGGGAAAAGGAAACCTATCCTCTTTAATGTGAGGGCAATAGTCCGTTTTGAGTGTGTCTCTACAACCTGGAAGCTCTGTGATTTTAAGGCAATCAATTAACATGGGCCGAAGTGATGGACCTTTCAGGGAGCTGGTCCAGTTCTCTTTTTTGCCAAGTTGTCATCCTTGAGGATTAGTTACTGAAAATTGTAAGGCATATGGCATTTCACCGTAGGATTTCCTTTTTCTAGGTTTCTCTAATTGGAGGTGGGATTGACCTAAATACATTGCCAGTAAATATGAGGAAAGGACTGTCAGTTACAGCTCGTTTTAAAATTGCATGTAATTAAGGAGAGCAACAAAATTGAGAAAAAATATTTCGTTTATTTAGCAAAGAACAGCAAGGTGGGCTGTGATTTTGTGTAGGAATTTTTTAAGTATTGCCAATTTTCAGTAGTGGAACATTTCTTACAAGTGCAAAGCAACCAAAACTCATTGTATTCTAGAATAGCCTAAAATCATAGCATCTTCAAATTGAAGGCATCATAAATTCATTTCTCTCTGAATATGTTCCCTAGATCATGGTTCTAAGTTGCTTTACTGTAACTGCGTCAGAGGTCAGAGCCAGAGGGAAGTTACAACAGCTTTTTCTTGTCCTTCAATCAAATACCAATTCAAGCTCTCCCTTCTCCATGAGGTGTTTTCCATCTGCTTTATGCTATGTGGTTTCTTCTTTCTGTAAAGTTTTAAAGCATACATTATCTCTATCCTATAACTTATCACCTCACACTCTTTATTATTTAGTTTTCAAAAATCAGCTTTTATCTTTTTACATGTAAAGACCAGA
>NW_016803181.1:745269-748339 GCF_001698545.2 Rhinopithecus bieti
TTTTTTTTTAAAAAATATCTTTTATTTTTTTACTTCTAAAGACCAAATTTTTTTTTTTTTTTTTTTTTTTTTTTTTGTGACAGGGTCTTGCTCTGTCTCCCAGGCTGGAGTGCAGTAGTGCAATCTCAGCTCACTGCAACCTCTGCCTCCCGGGTTCAAGCGATTTTCCTGCCTCAGCCTCCTGAGTAGCTGGGATTACAGGCATGTGCCACCACCTCCAGCTAATTTTTGTATTTTTTTAGTAGAGATGGGGTTTTGCCATGTTGGCCAGGCTGGTCTCAAACTCATGACCTCAGGTGATCCACTCTCCTTGGCTTCCCAAATTGCTGAGATTACAGGTGTGAGCCACTGCACCTGGCCAAGGACTAGATTTGAAGTGCCCAAAGCCTTGGGCTTTGGAAGAGAGAGTTCTTATGTTTAAATTTCCAAATCTCTTTAGGTACAAGTCAATTATGTCACAGAAGGATGGGACTACTCACCATTTCCCTAACCAGCTCTACTATTTTACTCAGTTATCCTTTAGCTCTTGGGGTAAAGGTGGTGAGTGACTCACCAACATTGTACCCGTCTTCAAAGAGCTGAAGCAATACTTTTATGGAATTGATCTCAGTGGGCAGGGGTAGGCATATTGGTTAAGGGTAAACACCTCCTCCCCTTCTCCCCACTTCCCTGCCAGTGACTGATTTAGGAATTGGCACGTGATCCAGTTCTGGCCAATCAGAGGTTTGCGGAAGGCTTCTGGGAAAAGTCCTTTGTTGCTTTTAAGGAAGAGGCATGTGAAATCAGGCTTTCTCCATCTCTTTTGGATACCAACAAGAATGCCGATAAGTGCTGTTTGATGCTATTGGCCACTGGGGAGCCAAGTTTAGTGTGAAACCAGCTGGAGAAGGAAGAGCAAAAGCATGGAAAGAACTCGTATGTCAGGTCACATTTTTGAGCTGCTGAATCTCTCAACCCTTAAGGGCATCCTACTTCTAGATTTCTCTGGTTATGTGCTTATTATTTAAGCCAAGTTGTTGTTTTCTATTTCTGAGAACCATAGACATCGTAACAGCCCCTTTTCCTCTGTTTGGATTGCCTTTTCACTCATACTTTGCTTAAACCTCTTCTTATTTCTTTAGGATAAAAGAAATAAGGATAGGTCATAGGATAAACACATTGTAAAGGCACTTCACCTATATTACTAAGATGGTTTCCAGAAAATTTGCACTGTTTACTGTCCTGCCCATGGCATGCGGCAGCCGTTCGCCCTGTCTCTTTGCCTGCAGCCACCCTAGTTCCACACACTCTTCACTGCAGGCTGGTGAGGGTGAGCATTATTTCTGATTTTGTTGTGTCTTTGTATCCCTCTTTTGGGTAACTTTCAGATGTAGTCCAGCAGGTTCACACAGAAAATAATAACCAGGATGGATGGATTCTAGTGAAGGGGCAGGGACATTGACCTGCTAGGAAGCCAAGGGTATGGAGGAAAGAAGATGGGAAAAGGAGATGGTAAGGTCTCACACTGGGCCGAAAGATGGAAATGGGGAAGAATAGCAAGGTAGAAAGTGAGGACATGGAGAACAGGCTCTTAGCATGTAATAATGATAAACCCCCACAAGCCATCTTTGGCAAAAGTCTTTTTCATACTTTGGTCGACAGGTGTAGGCTAATGCAGTGTTGCTGATGGGGAGGTCTGTATTTGGGAGCAGCCTCTCTGACTCCGCCAATGTTTATCCTTTATCATCTTAGTAAAACATGCCACCTTATCGGGCATCGTAAATATGCTCTGGTTTGGGTTTCAGTGTGGAAACTTTTTCAAGTGTTTGCCACCTTGCAGGAAGGCCACACACCCAAAGGCAGCCTTACAGATCGGGATTGGGGGGGACTGGAAAGTCACCTTTGATTTAATTTGATGAGTCCTAACCATACCTCTTGCCTCTCAGTTTCTTCTCTCTCTACCAGTGCTTGAAATTCCTTCAGAAATGAAATCACAGAATTTTTAAGCTAAAAAGAGCCATCTGGTTCAACCACTCAGTTAATAGATGAAGTCGGTTCAAAGAGGTGAAGCAGCTTGAAACAGGTCCTGGAGACTGTTGGTGGTGGAAGTCCAGAAGACAGCACAGGTGTGCCGAATGCCAGCCCACAGTCCTTCTCTTCATATGGTTCTGCTCCTTGAGACTCATTTTATAAGTTCTCAATGATGTTTCAGGATTAAAAATCAGCAGAAATGTTTACTAGTTTCCCAATTAAGAGCAGGGTACGTGTTTCAGATAGTGAGACAGAGAAAGGTGGGGGGCTCAAGAGTGAGGTAAGGAGGCGGAAGGAGAGACAGAGGCAGCAGAAACTGGACATCGCCTATCAACCAAGGCCAACCCATGTTATCTCACACCCTCTTCTCCCCATCACATGCAGCCCTAACCCCCCTAGTTCTCCAACTCTCTTTTGAGCCTCCTCAAACACTTGCTGTTGCTCCTGGGGACAGTGCTGTGTTCGGCTTACCATTGGGGTTGTCAGTTGCCATAGAATTACACTGTTCCTTCACATTTACCCAGCCTAGGACGTGATGGAGCATCTCTTAATTCTCAAACAGGTTTTATAGAACTGGAAGCAATCTGGCCTCCCAGGTTTCTAGGCACTGTGAAATAATACTTCATCTGGCTGGCACCAACCAGAGTGAGGTGTTTAGTTGTTCGGCCCACAATGGAGGGGCCCAGAGAGCATGTTGTTATGTACAGAGTCCACACACATCATTAAAGGACTGAAAAAGATATAGACATGTTAGTTTGCAGAAGAAGAGAATGTGGGCTGGGCGCAGTGGCTCACACCTGTAATCCCAGCACTTTGGGAGGCCAAGGCAGGAGGATCACTTGAAGTCAGCAGTTTGAGACTAGGCTGGCCAACATGGTGAAACCCTGTCTCTACTAAAAATACAAAAACTAGCCAGGCATGATGGCAGGTGCCTGTAATCCCAGCTACTCAGGAGGCTGAGTATAAGAATCACTTGCCTGGAGGGCGGAGGCTGCAGAGAGCTGAGATCACGCCATTGCACTCCAGTCCGGGCTACAGAGTGGGACTCCATCTCAAAAAA
>NW_016803181.1:748829-798719 GCF_001698545.2 Rhinopithecus bieti
AAAAAAAGAGAGAGAGAATGAGAGAATGTTCCTTAATTCTTTTCCTTTTTTATTTTATTTATTTATTTTTGAGATTGTAAAGGTTTTGATCTTGTTATTTTCACAAAGGTTGTAGAGCAGTAGCAGTATCTTTGGAAATAATGAAGGATTTCCTAAAAGCAAGGATTATAACACATTGGAATGCTGCTGAGATAGGTTGTGAAATGTTCCCTGGGTGTCTTCACCAGTAATATGGACTAGGCAGCTCATCTGGAATCCTGGGCTAGGTGTGGTCTCACCCAGTAACTTGGAGATTCATTGAGAGACCTCCAGAAGTTTCTGACAATAAATAAGGAAGTCTGTGAGTCTACAAATCTGTGAAATAATGGAGTTTCCAGGACTTCCATGACAGAGTCTGCCTCTGATTCTAACTAAAGGCATTCCTCCTAAAGAATTTAATTTTCTGAGGTTCAACTGGTGCTTCAAGTCATCCATTTGTGAATTATAATTTTTCAACTTTTCTAAACAGTCTTAACATGTGCAGTACAGATTAAGTGATATTTTCAAGTTTTCTGCTATTCCTTTTTCCTTGGAAGAAAATTATGAGTGTCAGTCAGTGAAAAGACAAGCAAACATAAAGAAAATCAACTCTTCCTGGAAAGTGTTAGAATTGTACAAAAGATTTTGAAGATTGAACATGACATGGAGCTTGGCATCGGATTGCAGTCTGGGTGAAAGGCTCACATGCCACTGGAAAACATGGACAGCAACCAAATGGCTGGCCCACGGGGCATTCGCTTGAAGTGATAGCCATCTCTTGGGAGGTTGCTTTTTCCCCTTTTCCTTTTTTTAAGAGTGAGATCATGACAACTTGCATTTTACAGAACTGAGCCAAAAGAAATTGTCACTCTTTCTAATTTAAGAGGATGAGTGTATAGTCTGAAAAAAGGCTTTTAATTTTATTATGACACCAAAGATAAACCCTCCTGCTTCCTAGGGAAGAGGAGTTCACAGAGTAAACTTTCTCTTTTTTCTTTTATCTCTCTCTGTCAGCTTACCTTTTCTTCTTAGCTCTTTTCCTTCTCCTTCCCTTTTTCTCTTTCACTTGATCACTTTCTCTTCTTTCTCTTCTTCCTCTGTGTCTCTTCCTTCCCCTTATTATTCTCCTCCTCCTGCTCCTCTTCTTCCTCTCTTCCTTCTTCTTTTTCACATTCTTCTTCCCCATATTCTCCTTCCTCCTCCTCCTTCTGGTCATCACCCTTTCTCTCACCTTTCTCCTTCCTCTTTTTCTTTCTTTTCTCCTTCCCTCTCTCCTTTTCCTTAGGGTGGTAGTGAGGATGAAGCAGTAATCCATGTGAAGCACTTAGCTCATGGTTATTCAATGAGCTGGTGTCCACTTGCTTGAGTTCAAAGTCCCGGCTTTGCTCAGAACTCTAACCCCTCCCTCCATCCCTCTTTGTCCCAAGACTTGAAGGCAGAGGGCATCTGTGTGATTTACTCTTCCTGGTGCCTTTGCCAGTTTGTCCATCCTGCCCTAAGGCATGGTGCTCAGTGCCTTGAGCCTCATTGCCTTGCTGGACGCAGAAGCTTGGGGACCGGAATCCATGGGAAGATGTGTGGGAGGAAGGCAGAGGTGGGATTACCAAGAAGCTGATGAGGCTTAGGTGTCAGGGTCCCTTACATACCTGGGTTCCTTCCCAGGCCCTAGAGAAGCCCTAGTGATGTGTTCGTGTGGTCATGTTTGGCAACATTTGCACAAGTAAAACATGTTAGCTACAACTGCTTACGTCCTCTGACTTTTCCATTTTAACTTGCCTCAGTCACACTTCTCTGTTAGAGAGTTAGAGTGACTACAGGCGATTTTTGGATCTAGCTAAGGGGCCAGGGTGTGAAGATATATCTGTGTGGTTCGCAGTCACTGTGTGAGATAATGGCTAGCCCTCCTTGTGTTGGAATGGCTTCCATTCATCTTCCTGTTGCCCACCTGCTGTCCTGACCTGAAGATGCAGTGCTAGAGGTCGTATCATGATGGTCATGTCAACCTGCAGTGGGTGTCCCTGGATGCATGTGGGTCATGGAGGAGAGACAAAGGTTGAAACATACATGGCATAGTCAGAAGGCAGTCCGTGGACCAGTGCTACAGAAAGAACTATCTAATACGTTTATTTCGAGATTTGTTTTTCCCTTAGATTTTGTGATATTTGTTACTTTGTTTTGTAGCTTGATGAGACTTCTCATTTTAAATAAATATTTATTTCTACCTAATTTAAAATTTTTTTTTTTGAGATGGAGTCTTGCTTTGTTGCCTAGGCTGGAGTGCAGTGGTGCAATCTCAGCTTACTGCAATCTCTGCCTCCCGGGTTCAAGGAATTCTCCTGCCCCAGCCTCCTGAGTAGCTGGGATTACAGGCATGTGCCACCATACTTGGCTATTTTTTTTGTATTTTTAGTAGAGATGGGGTTTCACCATATTGACCAGGCTGATCTTGAACTCCTGACCTTATGATCCATCTGCCTTGGCCTCCCAAAGTGCTGGGATTACAGATGTGAGCCACCGCGCCCAGTAGAATTAATAATTTAATATTTTTTTTGAAAATAAGAAACCCTAAATGGTATATGTTTCAGTCCCATCCAATGTGAATCCTCCCCTGGAGGCAGGGGAAAAGAGAGAGAATGAAGAGGCAGAGAGCCTAGGAGTACTGGGGAGCACCACCCGGGGCCATAGCAGAAGCAGGGGTGCGAAGAGGCAGGCGAAACAGGGTGCACAGGATTTTCATCTTTTGCTGCCTGTGCTTATGTGTGTGTGTGTGGCTAGCATTAATAATCCATGGTGTGGGGAACACAGTAGACCAGACACTTGTACACATATTAGAGAATAAATTAAGCCAGAGGTGGAAAAGGAAAGTAACTTAGTTGTGCTAATTATTAAAATAACATACATGAATTGCTTACATCTAATACCTTGTTATTATGTGGCAGAATAATTATGTACACTAATTTTTCAGATGAACCTGTCTAAGTTTTGTTTGACTGCAATCTCAGATGTTCTCTAAGTGTAATAATCTTGCAAAGTGAGGAGTATGCATTCCAACAGCTAAAGCTTTAATGAGTTCAAGGTTTCAGTAGCTCAAATTGTGTGTGTGTGTGTGTGTGTGTGTGTGTGTGTGAGAACATTCTATTCTGAAATGCTCCTCACTGTTAAAAATAAATGGCTCCCCACCTTTAGTGGGTAGAGTTGGGAGTTAACTTTCGGCAAACTATCTCTCTTTTAGCAATTTGGAAAATGTATAGTGTTACATATAGCATGTGGGATAGGTCATTATTTCTCTTCTAGTATAAGTCAGTCTTTTTCTGTTTAAATATGTGAACTTTCCTTTATGTATTATTATTATTTAAATGTACACCGTGGGTATTTTTCTTTTATGTTTTCCCTTAAATTCATATGTTGAAAATTGTATAAACTGTGTATTACAGTCCTTCCGAAATCATTTATGAAGGGCGTACAATGTGCCAAAGACACCCCAAGTGTCCACCAGGCTCATGAGGGACGCTGATAATGAGGCTGGGCCATGAGAAGTAATGCAGGTGTGTGGAAATGCTAAGAAAGATCTATGCTCTAGCTGGAGTGGTTTTGTGTGTGGGGTTGGGGACAGAGAGGTCACAAAAGGTTTCCTTGAAAAGGTAGCGTCTGAGCTGAGTCTTGAAAGACTCCATTCAGAAAGGCTTAGACTTTTGGATACAGAAGAAAGACCAATTAATAATGTTCACATTCACAACCACCATTTTTGTTTCCGCTAAGCCCTCTTAGGATCTGGGCAAGAGGATCTGACCAGTCACAAGGGCCCTGGAGAAGAACATCTGTGTTTTAATTCTCCCAAGTATATTTTGGAAGGATGGCTCTTTCAGCCCCTTCTTGCCTTCTCTTGCCTTCTGTGCCAGGAATGCAATCCACCAAAGCCAGTAATTAACTTTCTCTTTAGAAGGGGAGAATGAATTGTGATTTCCTGGCCAATGAAATTTTCTGTGGGTTGTTCTGCCTGGTGTCTTCTTTGTTGGCTGTTTTGCCAAATAGATGCCAATTTCCTCAGTTTTAATTAGTCCAAATGTCAGAAGCTCAAATCATGGTACCTTCAACGTGTGTGTTTGTCAACATCCTGCTCTTAAATGCTCCAGGCTTCTTCCTGTATATTTCTTTTAGCACAGTGCCTTGAACCTGATAGATACACAGTCTTTTGTGAATGAAGGAGTATAGGAATGAATGAATTAATATGCATGATGAGCTTTATTTACATGAGTAAACCTCAAAGCCTGAGGATCATATAAGAAATAGTTAAATGATTTTCTTTTTTTCTTGATCTGCTTAATTATGCTAAACTTCCTCTCCTCCACCACCCAAAAATACTCCACTCAAAAAACACTTTAAATTCCAAACAAAGGGAGCTTAAGAAATAGTTCTTAATCTATTTTTAAGCTCACAGGGTTTTTAAGACTAACTCTCTGTGAAAATGCATCTAATGGAGAAAACATGCTTGGTCAAGGGATGAGAACAACATGCATTTTCTTCAAACAGTTTAGGTTTGAACACACAAAACTCACAGGAAAACAATAACAACAACAAACCTACAACCATAAATATGACTGGGTGGCAAACACAGAACAGTGAATTACCCTGGATGTCACCCACAACCAAACAGCAGTGCCTCTCTCCTGTCTAGCCTGGTCTGGTTAGGCTGGGAGATCTGGTTGCCCTCTCCATACCCCAACCAGAGAGGCCGCCGCAGCAACCTAAACAGATGCCAACCTAGGCCGGGCGCAGTGGCTCAAGTCTGTAATCCCAGCACTTTGGGAGGCCGAGACCGGGGGGATCACGAGGTCAGGAGATCGAGACCATCCTAGCTAACCTGGTGAAACCCCGTCTCTACTAAAAAATACAAAAAACTAGCCGGGCGAGGTGGCGGGCGCCTGTAGTCCCAGCTACCCGGGAGGCTGAGGCAGGAGAATGGTGTGAACCCGGGAGGCGGAGCTTGCAGTGAGCTGAGATCCGGCCACTGCACTCCAGCCCGGGCGACAGAGTGAGACTCCGTCTCAGCAATAACAAAAAAAGATGCCGACCTAAAGCCTAGCTGAACTGTAGTCTGAAACAGAGAGAAACAAGCCCAGCTGACCCTGTAGTGACTCATTGCCGAGGGTGGGGGATAGGTCGCTCTGCAAGCCCACCTGGGTTCCAGCGTGTCTCTAATGAAGACTTGGCTGTGCTGCTTTTTCCTGACATTGTCTCTGCCATCTTGGGTTATGGGTTTAAACAGAAATGGAAAATTGTTCTCTCCTGAATTACAACCCCAACAACTAGGACCACCTATTATATTCATCTTCCAGGCTGACATTAATAGGTTTAGTTATTAAACCTAAATAAAAATAGTCCGTAGGCTGAGAATTGTTACAGGGGTTATTTTGAAACATCCTTTTCAGGGTAGGGATAAAAATGGATGTGGCCTGGAGCAATCTTTTCTCTCTAGGACTATTTCTTCATCTGTATTAGATGATTGCTACCCTCCCTTCTAGTTCCAACATGATATGACTGTAATTCTCCTGCTGTAGGTGTAGAGATGTCTAAATTAGGCAGGTCAACTGGTCAACCTGTGATTCCCTGGTTTTATGAGAGAGGAGATCACTATACCATAACATATCTTGCATATGCTTTCTGAAAATCTAAGGATTGGTAACTGTATCAGGTGTCTTGGCTGCAAAGAAATGAATTCTGGCTAGTTTAAGCAGAAAAGGGATTTATTACAATAATTATCTGTGAGGTAACACAGAATCTTCAGAAGACAGAGAACCAGTTGAAATAAAGACATATGGTCAAACCCCACCCAAGGCTGCTCCTATGAGGACACTACTCAGTTTATAGGTATAAACGGAGCATTTATTGAAATCTTCTGAGCGTTGCTGCATAAGCAACCCTCTAGTGTACATTCTCTATTAAGACATTTGGCTGCCCTTAGTGTTGAAGCTGGCATACAGATAATATCACACTGTCTATGCTGAGATATGCAAAGAAATACAGATACTGCAAAATAGAGCCCAATTATATGAGACCTTTCCTCCCAGGATAAAAGCCAAAAACATACTTCACCAGCCTCCCTTGCTATTAGGCTCAGTCAATCAGATGCCCTTGCACCTGACTGTTTATGGAGCTAGTGATGTAAGGAAGTGAGTGAGACAATAGCAAAGACATGGAACCTATCTAGGTGCCCATCAGTGGTGGACTGGATAAAGAACATGTGGCACACATATGCCATGGAATACTATGCAGCCATAAAAAAGAACAAAATCATGTCCTTCACAGCAACATGAATGCAGCTGGAGGCTGATATTCTAAGTGAATTAATGCAGGAACAGAAAACCAAATACCACATATTCTCACTTATAAATGGGAGCTAAACATTTGGTATACATGGGCATAGAGATAGCAACAATAGGCACTGAGTACTACTAGAGGGGGAAGAGAAGGAGGGGAGTAAGGAGCCGAAAAACTACCTATTGGGTACTATGCTCCTGTATCTCAGTGATGGATTCATTCATACCCCAAACCTCAGTGTCACACAATATACCCATGTAACAAACCTGCACATGAACCCCCACATCTAAAAGGAAAGTTGAAATTATATTGAAAAAAAAAAGAAGTGTATGAGACTTTGCTAGTTAGCATAGTGAATATCTGAAAGGAGTCTTCACTGTGGAAACTAATGACATTAATTAGGAAAATGAACATTAGATATGGGATATCATTTTGATAAAAAATCAATATTTAGGATACTCGTATGGGCTGAATTGTGTCCCTCCTACCAATTCATATGTTTAAGCCCTAAGCCCCAGTACCTCAGAATGTGACTATATTTAAAGATAGGATCTTTGAAGAGGTGATTACCTTAAAATGAGGCCGTTCTTGTGGCCCTAATCCAATCTGACTGAAGTCCTTATAAGATGAGGGGATTTGGACACTCAGGGACACCAGGGATGTGCATGTACGGAGAAAAGGCCATGTGAGGACACAGTGAGAAGATGACCATCTGCAAAACAAGGGGAGAGGCCTCAGGAGAAACCAAGCCTGCCAACACCTGGATCTTGGCATTCCAGCCTCCAGCACTCTGGGAAAATAAATTTCTATTGTTTAAGTTACCCAGCCTGTGGTCCCTCACAAACTAATACAGCTACCTTGATTGGCTAAAAGATTAGAGCCCTTCCCTGTTTTTAATGAAGAGGGTATAAGGTTCCAGCAAAGACTGCAGCCTTTTTCTTAGGGATAGTGCCTGAGACTTGATGGCTAACTCGCCCTATGTCCACCCACTTAGTTGGAGAATTCCAAATTGTCCAGCATGGCCTAGGAACCTTCCAGAATCCTGCCTCGGGCATGTTGCCATGTCTGCCTTGAGGAAATGTTTCAGTCAAGGTGGTGCTGAGAGCCCCTAAAAGGACAGAAAATGGGACTTCTTTGAGCTTACTGAACATGTTGTATGAATTGTTAATGAGCGATTGTAAAGTAAATATCTGTATATGGAGCAAAAAATTGGTTTAAGGCTTGGCTTCCTTCTTTGGTAGTGCGATGACGGGCATGCCTCGCCTCATGTGTGGCCACACTGGTTTGGGTCAGTTCACGGCAGGTGTTCACAGGTGCTGAGTAGCCGTTACAATGACAAGTCTCTATCTTAGTGACCAAATGGGGACATGAACTCCATGACAAATCTCAGGCCTTAGTTTTCTGTGACCCAAATAATGGCCTCTATGTCAACTTTTAAATGAGGTTGTCCTTTCAATTAAGCCCTTATTTTTTTCTTTCCTTTGGAATTGAGATTCTCAAAATATGTGCCACAAAACATTCTCAAAAATAGGTTTCTGTGATTAAATAAAGTTGGGAAACAGTTAAATACTCTCTCTCCTTTCTTGGAGATACAGAGCCTATCAGCATCACGTTAAATATCTAGAGAAGTCAGCTGGGTGCGGTAGCTCATTCCTGGTATCCCAGCACTTTGGAAGGCCAAAGCAGGTGAATCACCTGAGGAGTCTGAGAACAGCCTGGCCAACATGGTGAAACCTCATCTCTACTGAAAATACAAAAATTAGCCAGGCATGGTGGTGCGCACATGTAATCCCAGCTACTCGAGAGGCTGAGGCAGGAGAATCACTTGAACCTGGGAGGTGGAGGTTGCAGTGAGCCGAGATTGCACCACTGCACTCCAGCCTGGGTAACAGAGCAAGACTCCATCTCAAAACAACAACAACAACAAGAACAACAAAAACAAAACAAAAGACAGACAAAGAACCAAAAACAACATCAACAACAAAAAGATCTAGAGAAGTCTATGGTAAAGGAGCCTGTTCAAATTTACTTAAGCTGGCATCACCCAAGTGACCACAGATCATTTTTTTTTTCCCTTTCAGAATACACTGCTAAGTTGGGGGCTGGGAATGGGTGGAAATGGTTAATGGGTATACAAAATAGAAAGAATGAATAGGATGAATATAGTCTATAACTTAACTGTACATTTTTAAATAACATAAGGAGTGTAATTGAATTGTTTGCAACTCAAAGGATAAATGTTTGAGGGGATGGATAACCCAGTTGCCATGGCATGCTTATTTCACATTGCATACCTGTTTCAAAACATCTCATGTACTCCATAAATACATACACCTACTATGTGCCCATAACAATTTTTAAAAAAGAAATAAAATTTGCAAAAAAAAAAAAGAGAGAATACCTGTTAGTATCCTAAGGAACTGTTGTTCTATGGGTCACTCTTATCTAAAGCGTGGTTCTAGAAGGGTATTTGTGCCTGTAATTAGATTTGCTCCTTTTTTTCTTCACACAGTATCTTTCGCTATTCAAACATGCAGTCAAATTGAGCTCAGCAAGACATAGTTTTAAATCTATGTGACATAAGTAATTGATGAAATGACTCATATACCATCTCCTTTGATTCAGTGGTTTTTCTTTGAGTGGTCAAGAGTTTGCTTGGAAGTCACACAATGTGTGATATATCAGAACCCAGGAAGACATCCTTGCAGGCATGCTGGAAAGGTTGGTTTCAGGCTGCTTAATGATTTCAAATGGCAATCCCAGGCTCTACATGCAGTAATCCTACTCCTAGTTGTTTAAATTCAAATACTTATTCTCTTAAATACTCATTATTTTCTAAAATTCAAATGAAATAAAGTAAAAGTATATAAAATTAAAATGGCACAAACCAGAAATTTCTGGATGTAGACAAGACAAGAAAAACAATGAAGGAAACCCTCTTCGTTGTTCCAAAGGCAGGGGCATGTGTTTGGACTTGTCCTTGAAGATGGGCACCTGGTTAGTATTAGGAAAATCCTGGACTGGCAAAGGGTAGTTGCATTTCAAGTAAGAAATGTGTTCCAAAGAAAAGAAAAAGAATAGCCATTTCTCGACAGTGCTGTAGCTAAGGCTTATATAAACCATGGGGGGTAGGGTGGCATTTAACCATGTTTCCATGCCAGATTTCTCCTCAGCAGTGTGTGCCTTACTTTGATATACCGAAGCATTAGCAAAACCCCAAGCAAACAGCTGACTTCAAAGCCCTAATTGTGGGTCTCCCATGACAGGACAGTATGAAAAACAGCAAGAGAAAGAACACCCTCCTCTAGGACCATGTTTTAAATATGTGTAGATACATGTGCCTGTGTGTATAATTATTTGTTTAATTTGTAGATCGTGACCACAATGTGTTTTATTCTCCTCTTGGGAACACACATCAACCTACTTTTCTCATATACATAAATGCCATCAGGGCAGCTACTCAAGCAGAATCCTAGTAACCACCCTGATTACTGCTGCTTCTCCACCTGCTACACTCAGTCTATCAGCAGCTGCTGTTGCCTGCAGAGTGACCCCAGATCCACTCATTTCTATTTCCACTGTTATGACCTAGCCCAAAATACCAACACCTCATGTAGATCACTGCAGTTCCTAATTTGTCATTCCGTAATGGCAGAACCAATTCAACGTTGTCAGTAACAAAATGATTAGCTGTTCTTCAATGCAATGGACCCCCAGGTTGCTGATCACATTACCTGAGCATGCCTAAATGAACTAAGGGTGCCCGATTCAGGACCCTGGAGCCAGCTGGAATAAAAAAGTCAACCACGTGTGGAACCCAAGTGCTCAGACCAAGGAACAAGGGCCAAATTAAGAAGCAAGGGGTGCCCTGTTTTGCTGCAGGATGAACTTAGCCAAAGACCTGGCGTCACTTCTTTGCATGATCCAATCAGATCATGCCTTGTTTCCTTTTCCTGTCCCTTGCATTGTTGCTGTTTGCCTCGAAAACCTGCTCTCAAACCGCAGTTCAGGAAGACAGATTTGAGTGTTGGCTCGTGTCTCCTTGCCAGTTGACTTGCGATAAAGCCCTTTCTTTTCTCAAAAGCTGGTGCCATAGTACTGACTTCTGTGTACCTTGGGCAGTGAGGCCATTGTGTGGCAACATTCCTGCTGATGATTTTGGGTAAAACAGCTACTCTCTTGACTCAATTTGCTTCTGGTAAGATAGGGGTAATAATAATTTCTACTTCTTAGGATAGCAGTGAGGTTTAAATGAGAAAAGGATATCCAATTTTAGCAGAATGCCAGGGCTATGGTGACTTCTCAACAGATATTAATTTTTTTTTTTTTTTTTTTTACCACTACTACTATATATCCTCAATTCCAAGGAGAATTTCCGCTGGAGATTTTAGTGTCGGTAGTTAAATCTCTTAAGGAGCAAGTGATGTAATATACCTTATTTTTCTGTGTAGCTAGTAAGATATTAAGTGCTATGATTGTATGTTTACAGACTCATAGTTCACTGACATGTTTTGAGGATTCATGAGAGAATTTCTATAACTGAAGTTCAGGAATGACAAATGCTAAATATACATAAAGTATCACTCCTAAAATGTTACCGTCTTTCACCGGGGAGTAGTAACTAATTCATATATTGACTTTTGCACAGGCAGAAGCCAGGTTGAGGATTAGAGGAGTTTATATAAAAAAATTAAGATAAACTGGAGAACTCCGAATTAAGGGCATCTTCCAAATGCTACTCACTATGCATCTATGCATCTTTATTATAAATTTAGGATTCTGAGGCTAACAAGATTCCAAGATCCTAACTCAGAAGTCTCATGATAGGACTGAATTCGCAAAGCAGTATCTACTTCTTGGAAGAGTCTATTGGTTCTATAAGGGACTATTCTAATGTTATCTTGACAACTTCCAGGGTTAGGAAATTGCAAATTACATGCTTATCAGTTAAACTCTGAATCCTGTCAGGCTGCCCATGTTTTGAAGATCTGATAATCAGATTGTTGTTCTCCTACAGTCCAGATTTGTTCTGAGAAATGTGTCCTTAGGCGATTTCATCTTTGTGTGAACATCAGAGAGTGAACTTACACGAACCTAGATGGTATAGGCTATTACCTGCCTAGGCTATATAGGATAGCCTGTTGTTCCTCAGCTACAAACCAGTACAGCATGTTACTGTACTGAATATTGTAGGAAACTGTAACACAATGGTAAGTATTTGTGTAGCTAAATATACCTAATCTTAGAAAAGATACAATAAAATACAGTATTATAATCTATGAGTCTACAGTCATATATGCAGTCCATGGTTGGCCAAAGTCATTAAGCAGCACATGAATGTCTTTTGCCAGAGGCCTTGCTTGTCTAAGGTGGCATCTTGGCATTTCTAAGCAACTAAATTGATGATAGTTTTCAAATGCTGTTCCTCAATGAGGATGGATAACTTTGGTTTATGGACTGTGGATAAATGATGTCAATCAAACCAATTATGAGTTTATTTAGTGTTTACTCAGAGCTCTGTAATGTAAAATAATTCAATCTTAAAGAACAAGACTTTCGATCAATTGATTTTATTTTATTTTTTGAGATGGAGTCTCATTCTGTCGCCCAGGCTGGAGTGCAGTGGCGCGATCTCGGCTCACTGCAAGCTCTACTTGCCGGGTTCACACCATTCCCCTGCCTCAGCCTCCCGAGTAGCTGGTACTACAGGCACCCACCACCATGCCAGGCTAATTTTTTTGTATTTTTTAGTAGAGACGGGGCTTCACCACGTTAGCCAGGATGGTCTCGATCTCCTGACCTTGTGATCCACCCCTGTTGGTCTCCCATAGTGCTGGGATTACAGGTGTGAGCCACCGTGCCTGGCCTCAATCAATTGATTTTTATCTCAAAATGCCAAAAACCCATTTGGGATATTTCTTATCTTAAATTGACTGGTTTAAAAAATTGATGTATTGAGTACATATTTTGGCTGTTTACTATGGATATCAGAAGCCAGAAAGTAAGTTCTAGGACATGGCCATACTATGGCCTAGCTCAAACAATGCATGAATGAAGCTTGGTGTTGCATATTGATTATGGAGCAGAGAAAAGAAGAAACAACTTCTTTATTTTGATACATTTAGAAAAAGCACACAGACCAAGCCCCTGGCTAGGATGATCTATTGCATATTCACAGGTTTAGAGGAGGTACAACTATAATACTGTTGACAGGATTGTTGTGTGTTTATATGAATGGCCCAAATGCTAATCTGTGTATTAAAAGCAATTCCTCGTGTTCTCATTACAGAGAGGTAGAAAATGGAGATATAGGGGCACATGAGTGAGCTTATTGCACACTGCAGACCAGTGCACTAGTTCCTGACCTTCTCCATCCAGAGTCCACTTTATGTGATTTCATGCCCCAGGCCTGCCAACAAGGGCCTGATGGAGACCGTGGCGGAAGAGCCTGTTCTGTTTGGGCTGGTGAGGATCGAATGACTCTATTTTCTTCACAGTAAAGAGTTGCCTTGTGTAATGTATTAAACAGGGTTCTCCAGAGAAGCAGAACCAATAGAATTTCTCTTTCTCTCTGAGGGGTGTATGGGAGCTTTGACTCACGTTATTCTGGAGGCGGGGAAGTTCCATGATATTCCAGCTGGAAGCTGGAGAACCAGGGAAGCTAAAGGTATAATTCAGTCCCAGTCTAAAGGCCTGAAAACTGGGGGAGATGATGGTATAATTCTCAGTCCAAGGTTAACAGCTTGAGAATCTGGGGGGTGGGGGACACTGGTGTAAGTCCCTGAGTCCAAAAGCCCCAGAGCCTGGAGTTCTGATGTCTGTGGGCAGGAGAAGGTGGATGTCCCAGATCCAGGAGAGCAAATTCACCCTTCCTCTGCCTTTTTGTTCTACTTTGGCCCTTGATGGATTGGATGATGCTCACCCGTCTTGGTGAGGGTGATCTTCCTCACTCAGTCCTCTGATTCAAATGCTAATCTCTCAGAAACATACTCAGAAGTACGATTTTACCAGGCACCCGATTATCCGTTAATCCGGTCAGGTTAACACCTAAAATTAACCATCACATATAAGAAATGCAATACACCTCAAATGAGGACAGATTGAATGATACCTTTGACGGTTGACACCATTGAAAATGATTTACCAGGCTGAATTATTTAGTAATTACTTACTATTTATTGAATATATGGCCATTTTGTTATTATTCAATGTTATAAAAAGCAGTGTCTTTTCTAGACCATAGATTACCCAAATTTTGTGAAATGGGTAAGATTTGACAATGAACCATTGGCCTCTTAGGACTTGTTTACACTTACAATTAAATTATTAGCTATGCTGTACATGATTATAAATCTAAATCTGGAATTCAGCCACTAGTAATCATAGTAAAATTTAGTTAATTTATGCTTTCCAAGGGGAAGAGAAGAATTAAGTGAAAGCTCTTAACAACTCATGCATTTAAAAAATTTAATCTTTGAGTTGACTCTAATCTTTACAAAAGGTGAGTATTATTGGATGAGAGTTCATTTAACAATCATCTAGTGAATCTGTGCAACTAGTTTAGATCACTCTGTCCCCTCCAAAAATCCAAGACATATTGAAAACCTATCACCAACAGTGAAGGAATCTCGTCTGTACATAACGAATGTGTGTGCTTTAGTGATAACGGTAACTTATCGGCTCTCTCCACCCATATTTCCAAGTTGTTCTTTTAGGTAAATGATAGGAATGAATTTCTGTGCCTTTTTGGAACATGGCTAAGTGACTTGATTTGGCCAGTAAAATGTGATTGGAGATGATGAGTGTCACTTCTGGACAGAAACCTGTAAAAGCCAGGGCAGAGTTTTCCAGCTTTCCTTCCTCTAGCTTCAGTCACAGTAAATGACAGCCTTTGATTGTATAAGCTCTGGTGGAATGGGCCTGAATCTTGGTGACCTGACCTGACCTTTCCAGGGCCCATGATTGACTTGTAGCTTAAGTGATAAATAAGTTTACATTGTCCCAAGCTTTTGAAATTTTAGGGTTGTTTTACTAAAGGCAACATAGTTTAGCCCATCCTAACTAACATAAATGATAACAGCAACTGCAGATGTGGCACGGCCATGCCCTTTAAGAACTAGAAAAGATAGATAACAATTATGATTAAAATTATAAATAGTGCTAATTATAAAGCCATCACAAAGGGAAATGGTGGCTTATTTAGATGAAATAAAATAAGAACTCTAATAATAACATATTATTTGGAAGTAGAAGATAAAATTATCAACATGAATCATAAAAATGATATCATTGTCCATCTAAAAACCCGAGACCATCAACTAAAAAATTACTAGATCAACGAGATGAATGTAGGCAAAATAAAGGTTCAGAAATCAACAGTTTTCTTTGATATCAACTGTAAACAATTAGAAAATTTTATGAAAAAAACAACTTTTTCAAAATGCAATACCATGTACCAATTCCAGAAAGATCAACTAGATAATTGTTTTAAAGTTTGCAAAAAGATGCACTAGAAGGATCAGTGGGACACAAATCAAATTAGTTCCCTACAGGGGATGGGGACAAATGAGGTGCAGACGGTAGGGGCAGAGGCAAGGCCTATCGATGTATTTCTATCTGTATAGATTTGACCTTTCCATCATGTAAGCACAAATAAACTTGGATCATCCGGGGAAATAATTTCAGTATTTAAAAACATAGGGATAAACTAAAAGGCAAAAACTGGATAGATTTGACTGTATAAAGCTTAAAATTTCTGTGTGTTAATACCATGAACCAGATAAAAATTAAATGGCCAATGATGAAAATATTTACAATGTGTAAATAACCAAGGAGGTATTATTATATATTCACAATCTTTTCAACTCAAGAAAACTATAAGCAGTCCAGCAGAAAAGTAGGTAAAAGATGCAAAAGATAATTAATTATGCTTACATATAGATAAAATACAAGTAGCCATTAAATTGGAGAAGAGTAAAGACCAATTTCAACAGTAATCAAATAAATAAAATTAAAATGAGATATAATTTTAATTGAGCAATTTGGCAAGGATTAAGAAGAAAGCTAATATTTAATATTGAGAAGACTGTGATAAAATAATTTGATAATAGAAAAGTGAAAAGTAGATTACAAAATATTTGTAAATTATTTTCAAGTAAAATGCATGCATATATATTTAGAATTTAAAATCTTGGACAGAAATACATATTACCTTTTAATTTTGATTTCATATTAAATTTTATTTTTTATATCTGTATTTAAAATTTTAATGTATTTGCCAAAATTTCCACAAAAGCATGTAATATGTTTACAAAGAGAAAAAATTTTAAAGAATGTGAGATAAAATCTAAAGTCCCTGTGAATCCAGTTTCCTCATGCTTTCTCCAGAAATCTTTCATTAAATTCTAATTAAACATTATTTCCCAAGGATGTCATCACTAAGGATAACTGCTCAAAAATATTTTTGAGTTATTTTAAATGTCATTATAATAATGTAGCAGAAATGTTTTCCTTGTTTTTATGGCACATGTGTATAATTTTAGCTATATTATGAATTTGTTAGGTTTAGACTACACACCTGATGACTATTTACAGCACTGTCCCTTTGGAAAATGTGTTCTGACCTCTAAACTATGAATTTAAAAAGAAAGTTTTGAGCTACGTATCTTGTGCTTCTAGATCTTGTAATTTGAATTTCTCATCATTTATTGTTGTTTAACATTCTGCAGGCGACTTGACAGGTGTCTTATGATCTCAAATGAGACTGGAAACTGGTCTGAAATGACAGGTATACACACTGCTAGGCAGGTAGGATCATTTCTTCACACTTCCAAGAGTATACAGTATAGGCACTCAACAAACACTCGTAGAACAAAATAGAAGAGAGTCTTGGTTTGGAAGAAGGCTGAGCATCAGGTTGCTGCGGAGAGCTGAGCCTGAGGCTGACAGACTGCGTCCAGCACAGGTGAGGGCGGGGCATTGTCTTCCTGGTTCCTTGGCCTAGATACAGGGTGCAGATTGCGTTCCACTTCATTGGCTTTAGGTTGGGAGCTAAGCTTGCTATTAATAGTTCCCCCTCAGTCCTATGTTTGGTTTCTTCACTCACACACCTGGTGAGACTCCTTCTCCCGAGAGGGGCTGTTTCCTGAACTCAGAGTTTTGTGTGTCTTGGACTTGGGCTTCCAAGAATGCACCCCTGTTGGGATCAGTCAGCTTTGCGGTGGATGCCGCTCAACTCTGAAGACAGTTCTCTCTCCTTCTGTTGGAGCACTCAGAAAAATGTCTCTTATTATTTTGTGCCTCCTAAAAACCCACCATTAGAATTAAGTCAGTAACAATGTAAAATTATTTTTATGATGCTTTGCAGCATACTATGCTCTCAGTTTACCCATATTTCATAATAATGGGGGGATTGAACCTGTCCCCTTTCTAAAACTAAGCAGTGAAAACCTCTATGTTTTCCAGGAATGTTCTCTCCAAGGGACACATGCTTTTACGCAGAAGGCTCTTACTTCATGTGATAGAAATTTTAGTGGGGCATGGACTGGTTCAGATATTGCTACTCCCCCTTTCTTACCACTAGCCCACGGGGAGCTTCTCTTACAAATAAGCCCTTTGTGGATGAGTGGGCTTGCCTGTCATCCCCGCCAGAACATAACATGGCACGTAGGTCTTGGAGGCTGCTGGTATCCATTCGTATTTAAGAGGCTAAAGAGACCCCCTTGGGGGAAAATATGGCCAGCATGTTGATCATCTTTGAAGCTCAAGGTAAGGCAACCATTAAGTGGGACTTAGAACAGTTGTTCCTTAAAACGTGAACCACAGGCCACCTGGATCAAAATCATCCCAGGAGCTTGTTAGGAAAGCAAATTCCTGGGCCCCACTCCAGAATTTCAGTTCCTGGAGAGGGAGGCCTTAGGATCTGCGTTGTTTTGTTTTGCTTTGTTTTGTTTTTTGAGATGGAGTTTCACTCTTGTTACCCAGGCTGGAGTGCAATGGCGCCATCTTGGCTCACTGCAAGCTCCGCCTCCTGAGTTCAAGCGATTCTCCTGCCTCAGCCTCCCTAGTGGCTGGGATTATAGGCACGCGCCATCATGCCTGGCTAATTTTGTATTTTTAGTAGAGACAGGGTTCATCATGTTGGCCAGGCTAGTCTCAAACTCCTGACCTCAGATGATCCGCCCGCCTCGGCCTCCCAAAGTGCTGGAATTACAGGCATGAGCCACCACACCTGACCAGGATCTGTGTTTTTAACAAGAGCCTTGGGAAATTCTTTTATATACTCATTTAGAGGCTGGATGCCGAGTCTGGTTCTCTTTCTACCTTGTGGGATGCCTCTCATCACTGTGTGCCTCAGCAAAATGCATTTTCCCTGTCTTCTCTGGGGTAGACTACAGTGACCCAGCCACCCCTTTGAATGCACACTTTTATTTTTTCATTCTGCAGATATTGTGTGAGAATCTACTATGTTCTACATATTGAAAAATTGTGAGAAATCCAAAATGGCATCCAGAGCTGCCTTTGGGGCAGTAGCTATAGTAAAATAGTGTATACAATCATTTAGTTGGCTTGTCCAACCCACCTTATTTTGTTGTTCTTTTATTTTGTTTTAGGCTTTTAGCAGCCTGAAGTCATGGTTTTAGTTTCTCTCTCTAGTGATAAATGGAAAAGAGGGACGAGGAAGGGGCTTTACTGGCCCAACCAGAAACAGCAACTAAGAACCTGTGACTGTATTCTCTCCCTTGGAAACCCCTGAATTGTTCTCTGCCTTTGCCATTTCTCATGCTTGAGCCTGTGTGTGGCAGGAAACCCTTCCACGTGGAACCTGCCCACTGAGTAAGCAGGACCCTCATCCAGTTCTTTCCTTGATGGTCGAACACTGCTCAGGTCCCACCCACCTTGTGTTTTGGCAGCAGCAGCAGTGGCAGCTGGCCTAAGTACTGGGTGTCTGATGCATGGTGAGATGTGATGGGTAGTGGGCCGGCAGGCTTGTTTGGGCTTGTTTTTCTGCTTGGGTTCAGGCATTCGGTGTTTAGATTTAATTTTTCAATATCCAACAGCTTCTCAGTTTGCCCAGAGGTCTAAATCATAGAAATGTTATCTAAAGTAGCCCAAAATCATCTGTTATTGCTGGAAATGTTCATATTGAATGCTTTGGAATCCAATTTTATGGTCATTTCTCCTTCTTCCCCACCCCACAGCTCCTTCCCGTTTTGTTCCCACTCAAAGAAGTCCATTGCTTGCAGCCACCCAACTTCAGTGCATGTTTTGCTTGTTTGTTATCTCTCATCTACTTGGGGGAAATGGTTGCAAGAACAACTTCTGAGGTACCTTAGTCTACACAAGACAAGAGAAGCAAGGACTAGTCCCTGGATAAGTGAACAAGGGAAATTAAGTATGTGAAAGTTCTTCATCTAGAGATTTGAAAGTGCTTCCTGAGGCTCCTGGAATCTTTGCCTCTGCTCCGTTTTGGTTTCTCTACCATCCACTGAGCATTACTAAGTGCTTTACCCTGTTGCTCACTACGACCTATTTTGCGGATATGAAAACGAAGGCTGAGCGAGGTTAGGCGGGTTGCCCAAGTGCACACAGAACATGCTGGGGCCAGGATTTACACCCTCATCACACTCGAGCTCCAGCAGGGGCACTCCTAGCTGCTCTGCTATCTGCCCTTCTCAAGGGGTCCTGCGTTTTTCTCTATGGCCTTTTAAATGTCTGCTGGCCGTAGAGCTCCTTTTCAATTCCTTCTACCTGATTCTTAATCCAGGGGGCCAGAGATTGACTCACCAGCAGTTGGAAACCACAGAATTCTACGCAAAGCATTTCCAAGGAGTAGGATCACTCCCAGAAGAAGGGGATCTTTGCCCTTCCTGACTCCACAGGGAGCTAGAGGGACAGTGAGATAGGTGGAGACTGCCACGAACATTTCTGTATAAAAGAAAAGCTTGCTTATTGGCCAGGCCCCAGTGAAAGGGTCCGTATGCCAAGGCTGTCCAATGATGCTCTCAAGGCTGTTGAAGCACAGAAGCAGAATAGAGGGCAGTGGGGAGCTAGGCGAACTGGGGAGAAAACCCTCTTAAAAAGAACAGAGGGTGATTGAGCAATGCAGGGAAATAGCATAGACTGAGAAGTCCGAGGGACACAAGTTCAAATCCAGGCAATTGCATTTGCTAGATGTGTATGGAAGTCGCTCAGTTTCTCCAAGTCATAAGTCTAATAACTGCCTCACAACTCTGCCATTGCAGTTAAAGCGAGCAATATGAATGATGCGTCTCATACAGGGCTAGACCCATACCGGGCACTCAGCTCATGGTGGCTGTTATTAGCCCAGGGGCAGATACAGGGAATGAAAATTCCTTTCTCCCTTTGCCACCAACCCAACCTCCCCTTTTTCTTTGTAGATTAGGCTGCTGTAGAGATATGGATGTGTTTCTGGTTTTGGCTGTTTGCACATGCTAATCAAATTATGACAGTAGTGTGAACTTCACCTGAAATTAGAGAGAGAAACCAAATTATGATAGCAGTTGGGTAAAAAGATCTTCAAGTGGATTATTTGGTTAATAGACCTTCCCTATAGCATTTCATTTTGTTTTTTCTAGAGCGAAACCATCGATAGCTATTAATGAGTATTCTGAATGTGCTTTGTCTTGGCAATGCCTCTGCTGATCCTGATCTGAAGGTGGGTTGGCTGCTTCCTGTACAGCCTGACCTCCTCTCCAGGGTGCTGGCCACTCTTACCCATCTTGATAGTTGAGACATTTTTGTGGTCTGTGTCCTTTTGTTTCTAAAATATAAGGGGTTCTAGTGGATTTTCCTCTAATGAGCTAGTTTGCCTTTTTATAAGTAGTCTCAGCTATCTGCTGTTTTTGCCTATAGATTAAGCCTTGTGGGCTCACCTGTCTCATTTTGCTCTTCTCTCTGGGGGTTGCCCTCATCCCCCTTTGCAAGTCTTCTTCTGGCATCTTTCAGGGATCTTTTGTTCTCTCTTGCACATGGTTAATTAAATAGAATGCAGAATCCAATCTGGCGTGAGCAAGCGCTGACCTCAGGGCACCCTGCTAAGCACCTCTTCTTGCTGGAGATGTGCCACAGAGCCTCACCTTTCCTTCATAATCTTTTGTTAGTGTTCAACCCATGTGACTTGCTCTCCCTGCCAATTTGAACCTTTAAATGTTAGCAATTAAAATTTCATGAGCTGTTGTATGAAATGCTGCAACTCAAGCCCCAAACACAGCATCTGCTGTGTTTCTTTTGTCTTCTCGTGTGTTTACCCTTTCCAAAACAAGATATCATGTTATTTTGGATTTTTTTATCCTTAAGAAAGCCTTTTTGCTTATTGCTTGAGACATTCCACTGTCCTTGATACATTTACGAACTACATTTTTAGCCACAACTATCCTTACTTTGCTAATTACAGATTTACAGGTGCTGGTTAGTTTCAGAACAAATGTCTAGACATTTTCAGTTTCCACTCCCCTCCACCCATCTGCTCCCCAGTAAGTTGTGAGAAATAATGAAACTTTTCACTGGTTTCTTACTCAGATCTTTGAATACCCCAAACTACTTATTACCTGGCCCCTTTGGTTTGTGGATGTTCAGGTTGTCCAACTACTACTTTTTGTATTATTTTCCATCGGCTCTGTTTATAGAGTCTTTGAAGTCATGCCATAGTATCTAGTTTCCTTTTTATAGAAGAGTTCCTACCTGTGAGCCATGGTTTTCAGCTAAGGCCATGCATTAGAATCCAGGGTGGAGTCTTTAAAAAATTCAGATGCCCAGGTACCTCTCTTACCCCCTAAGGAAAACTGATTTCGAAGGTTTGGGGTGGCAATATGAGCATCTGTATGTTTCTAAAAGCTCCTGAGTTAATTTTAAGGGCACCCTGGTTGACAGTCACATTATGGACTGAGTCCCAGGTCTGTGGTATCCAGACCACCATCCTGACTGGCCCCAGCAGGTCCCAGGGCCTGGTCTATGGACCCTGAGCTTGGGCTCTAGCTTCTGTTACCTCTGCCTGATGGAGAGGGTCCATTTGAGCAGGGGCTTGGCTATGTGGAGAAGGTTGATGGGAAAACATGAAAGGAGGGCTTGGTAGGTGGAGAGAAGAGCAGGATGAAGTAGAAGCCTGTCTCTAGTATAGGGAAGACACAGCTGAGTTATAACTTAGCCCAGAATGCCTGAGAGAGAGTGGTGGGAGTCCGGGTTAATGTGGGTTAGGGCCTTGAATGACAGACTTTACATGTACTTTGCATAAAAAGCAGTGGTAGAGGCCAGGCCTAAGGTATTGCCAGGTAATAATAGATGGTGAATTCCCGTAACGTCACCTCTGTAAATAAAGCCAAGTTTTGTCTTTCTTCTCTTCATTATTTCCAAGACAGATTATTTAGAACCCAGAGCTCTTTGAAATAATTAAGAATGCACTTTGCTCTTCATGCTCTTTCTTAGGAGGATTATAGAACCCATGGCTTGTTCCACACATTTTGCCTAGAGGCCTGGGTCCTGCCCAGGCGATCCCCTGGATTTCTTCACATTGCACCAGGAACCTCCTCACATCTCCCAGCGAAGGCAATCCATTGCAGCAGACTACCGAAGGTGCTCCCTATTCATGATGGGGTTTCTGCCAATGCTTATAAATCAATAAAATCAATGTCTTTATTGTGTTTTTGCTGAGCTTTATTGGTTCCCCTTACGAGATGAGGAAGGATAGGATAAGCGATGAAGAACTTGTTTGTATTTAATCTTCCCAAAATATATTTGGGCAGGCATTATAATCTGCATTTTGTGGCCAAGAACATTGAGGCTTAATCGAGGTTAAGTAACTTGCCCGTGGTCACAAAATAGTAAGTAGTGAAATGGGGGTAGAAAACCAGGTCTTTCTGGCCCCAAACCCATGCTTGCTCCATTACACCACCTCTTCCTGTCTGGGTAGATGGTCTGCCAGGGGATGTTGAGGCATCCCTGGTAAGGTTGAACCTCATGTACATTTTAAACCAGACACTAGTCTAGAGGCATGTCTAGGCAGATTGAAGGATTTGGGGCAGATTTAGGGTAGGCTATGTGCATGTGATGTCTGGGAGATTGATAATGGGCTAAAGTTGGGATGGTTGCAAGACCAACTTTGGCTGCTTTGCAGTTTTGCCCAGAACTGTAGTAGCACCCGGGGAGCTGGTGCTAAAGCTGAGATACTAGCCCCTCTTTGGAGTTGTTCTCCAATTCAATGTTGTTCTCCTGCTTGGCAGAGGAGGAGAGGTAAACTGATGCACCTGGGCAGATTTTCCTGAGTTGTTCCAGGTAATCTTTTCACAGGATGTTTCTGGCTGGTATTTCACTTTTTTAGTACTCCTGGAAACATGTAAGGGATGGGTAAGCACACATCACTACTGTGCCTGACACTGTTGTGCAGTCTATCCAGTGTTGTGGGACAATCTTCTGATAAATCTGAGTTGCTGGAATATAATTTCCATGAGGGCAGTGTCTAGGTCTACGTATATTCAGCATTTAGTACAGTGCCTGATACATAGCAAGTGCTTTAAAAATATTTGTTGGATAAACCCAAGTGCTCTGGTTTCACGTGAGCTTTTCTTCAATCAGTGGTTCTACATCAAAGAGATTTCCCCAGTGCTCTAGACAGTATGGAGAAGAGTTCATTATACTACCTTTGTTTTTTCACTGTTAGGTTTTTCTTTTAACCATGAAGTCATTTTAGGGTCTCTTTGTTTTGTTTGTTTGTTCGGTTTTTAGTTCTCTAGCCAACTCCTCTTGGGATACTGCATTTTAATCACGTATTAGAGAAAAACAAAGTGAAAAGGGAAGACAAAGCTATCAGCACACTTTGATGACCTCCTGAGAACACAAAACCTTGGGCTCCATTTGCTCTGAGGACTTCCACATCCGTGGCCAGGCTAGGACATCTGTGGTTAGAAGGGGCAGGGCAGGACAAACAGGTGCTGACACTCTTCACTGAAGGAAAGGCCACAAAAAATGCAAAGACAGGGCTCATCTCTGCATGGAGCTTAAATGTCATCTCCCCTGTCTATAGCATGGGCCAAGTTACCATGTGAGTGTGGAGCAGTGGTTGGGGAAGGAATGTCTTTAATCTTAAATTTCACTCCTTTAAGCCTTCAAATAATCAATTTCAGGGGTTTGAAATATGTTGGGTGGGAGTAATAAATTGGGAAAATGAGAGTGCTTGGTTTGCATTTAGGTCTAGAAAATGTTAAGAGGCTTGGTTGTTGGAAAGGAGTCAGATTCTTTGACCTGCTTTGGTGTGGTTGGACTCTGATGAAAGCGAGAGAATGTGCACCTGGGATTATTTAAACATGTGACATAACAACATCACAATTAGTTTGTCTCAATATACAAGTCTCAATATACAATCTTCTTTTCTTTTCTTTCTTGCTTTTTTTTTTTTTTGAGACAGAGTCTCGCTCTGTCGCCCAGGCTGGAGTGCAGTGGCGCCATCTCGGCTCACTGCAAGCTCCGCCTCCCTGGTTCACGCCATTCTTCTCAGCCTCCCAAGAAGCTGGGACAACACGCGCCCGCCACCTCTCCCGGCTAATTTTTTTGTATTTGTAGTAGAGATGGGGTTTCGCGGTGTTCACCAGGATGTTCTCCATCTCCTGACCTCGTGATCCGCCCGCCTTGGTCTCCCAAAGTGCTGGGATTACAGGCGTGAGCCACTGCGCCCGGCCACAATCTTATTTTCTAAAAGCACTCCCCTTTCCTTAATAGTGGGTCTGGGTTACTCCTTCCTATTGCCTAGAGATACTTGTAATATCATCTTACATCAGTTTCTTTTCTTTGAATTCTTTTCCTCTATGCTTGTGATAAAGGTCTAAAGGTTGTAGGGTTTTCAGGTGGAGATGATCAAACAAATTCTTTCTCACCGAATTGTCAAAGTTAGCCAAAGAAGTCAGATGTCTTCAAGAGTTAAGTTGTTAACTAAGAAAAAACAACCAAAGCCAAGCCAGCCAAGGGAAAGCAGAGGCAAGCCGACCAAAACCACACATCTCTAAGACACCCACTGCAGAATGGAATTCCAGAGGGCAAAATGGTACCTTAAACATTTTAAATTCATGCTTAATTCCACTCTACAACAAGCCAAGTGTCATTTAGCTCTTCTTCAAATATCTAGTGCTAGAGAATTTACTATCTTTATTTTACCTAAAAATAGGTCTGGCTATGAGATCAAATTTTACTCACTTAAACAAAATTTGACGATCTCCTTAGATTTTTAAAATATATTTACCACTTGGGTCTTTGAATTTCTCTTTAGGGTGATAGTTCTTTCAGTAATATGTTTGCAAACCATTTATAATATTATAGTTCTGTATCCTGCTGTTTTGACTTAAAATTATAATTGTGAACATTTTCCTATGTCACTATATTCTTCAAAAATATGAATTGTAATGGCCGTAAAGAATTCTATGCCATTATGTTAGCAATTTCTTTCTTTTTGAACATTTAGGTTCTTTATAGTTTTAAAAAAATTATGATGTTACAACAGCAAACTCAAAACTGTGATTTAATCTCTCATTTCCTTATACTATCTTAGGTATGAGTGTACAGGGCTAAAGTGGATGAATATTTTCAGGGATTTTGATATATACTATGTCTTAGATCATGTTCCAAGGAAATAGACTCAGAGACAGAGAGTCTCTGTGTGGGAATTATTTAAAGGAGTGCCCTCAACTCCCTTGAGAGAGTGAGGAGGAAAAGGACTGGGCAAAGGAAGAAGATGAACTATGATGTATTGCAACAATGGCCTCAGCTGATCCTGAGGAGCTCTGGAGTTTGGAGGTCTCTTGTGAGTTGTCCCAAGCTGAGGCAAGGGGGCTGAGCTTTTGTGCTCTTGCATTGACCTCTCATTGGATGCAGGTTGTCTCCAGGGAGAGGTCATGACCTTGGGTGAGGCATCTCCCTTTGGCCAAGGGCAATTCCAAAAGAAAGACTCAACAGCTAGCTGTCAGCAGATAATACATCTGGCAGCTGGGGGAATGAGTCCTCAGAACTGAAGAGGGGAAGCTTGTGGTGCATCAAAGTGTCTATTTCAGTTACCCTTTTCAACTCTTGGACCACATATTTCTTATTTTTAAAAATCACCCTATCTGGGAAGAGCTCCTCTAGAACTCTGGTTTGCTTCTTTTCCTAGGGAAAGGTAAAAGAGGGAGCTTCATGGGATAAACTGTAGCTCTCAACAATGTAGCTATTCTCGGGGACACAACTGATACTCATCAAATCTCTTCTTTACGACCCAGTGTAGAGTTCCCCCCCGCTTGGCTGAAAGCTCTGCTCCAGGTGGCTTACCTGGTGGGTGACCCAAACCTTCATCTATGAAGGATCTGAGTCTGTAGTCATCATGCCCTTCTCAAGCCATGACTACTACTTTTATCCACTTACCATTACAATTGGCTAGGGCATTAACAAGAGATGCCCAAGAGGTCCTTCTGGGAGCCAAATGGTCTTTTCTGTCACCCTTGTGTAACAATAGGTCAACGTTCTCCTGATCAATTACTACTGGCAAATTGGTGATGCCTTTTTTCACCTGTTGACATTTTGGCACAAGAAACATAAAGTGCCAACAGCAATACCTTAAAGTTTAATGGGATTCTTGTAGTGTCCCTGGTATAAGTGTTTCTGTTCTTGGAACCAGACTCTCTAGAGCTGCAGAGCTCAGAGTTGTGGGGATGGAAGGGATGAATTCCTCGGGTAGGTTATTAAGTGAGATGGTAAGAGGGACTAGTCCTATTTCCACCCTGAACCATGTAATCTATACAGAGTACCGTATAATAGTCACTTATTATTAAGAGTGGACACTGCATCCTGGAGAATGCAGGATGCTTAAGCACTCCATCCTTAAGCATTTTCTTGAATGTGGTACTTGAGCAATACTTTCAAAAGGGTGTTCATTTACCCTATAAAGTCAGCAGCTTCTGGATGGTACAGAAAGTGACAGGACCAGTGGACACCATGGCCCTGTGCTCCTTGTTGCACCTCTTTTGTTCTAAAGTGAGTTTCTGGGTACAACATGATGTTCTGTGGGCTCCTGTGTTAGTGAATTGTGCATGAAGCAAGTCCTTAGATAATGGTGCTGGCTGAGGATCTATGGGCAGGAAGGGCAAACCTGTATCCTAAGTATGTGCTGATTTCCTTCAAGATGAATTGCTGACCCTTCCATGGAGAAAGAGATTTAATGTAATTGCTGTGCCACCATGTGGCCTATTGGACTCTTTGAAGAATTGTTCTTTGTCAGGGGCTTGGCAGTAATCTCTGTTCCTGATAGTCTGGACATTCAGCAGCAGCAGAAACTAGATCATTCAACTCCATGCCTGCCACCATGACTACTCTGTTCATATGCCTGCTGTGCTAGCACTGGGGTGATTAATGAGAAAGGCTGTCTGACATCACCTGGCCAAATCAGTCTGTCCATTTGATAGAAAGTGCCTCTTCCATGGTGGGCGTTAACATGGTATACAAAGATCTTCATGAAGCTCTTTGCACTCCATGTCCACTTCCGTATTCCTCTTCCCCAGACCTCGTTATTCCTCATCTTTCAGTCTTTCTCCTTCCAGGCCACTAAGCAACCAGCCAACCCATTTACAATTGCCCATGAGTTTAGATATATTTTACCTTGAGCCACTTTCCACACAAAGTGGGTGGCCAGGTGCATCACCTAAACTCCATTGGGAGGATGTCCCCTCATTGCTGTCTTTTAGGGTTACTCATGAGTGGGACTGAGAACACTAAAGACTTTTTTCTGGTTTGTATTCCTACATCAAACTGGCCCATCTGTTTTGAACAAAGCTTGGCTTTTCCCCTCCTCTATCAACTGAAATAAGTGGTCCCCATATAGCCATAGCTGGTGCAACAGTGGTGAATGACATGAGGACTTGGGTCATTAGCTCATGCAATTTTTTTTTGTTTTTTCCCTACCACTTGTATTGACATATAATTGACAAATAAAATGGTATCTATTTAAGATGTACAACATGATTATTTGATGTAAGTATTTATTGGAAAGGAAGGATGATTACAATTACATTGGTTAACATATCTCTCACTTCAGAGAGTTACCACTTTTGTTTTTGTGGTGAGAACACGAGATCTATTCTTAGCAAATTGCAAATACACAATACAGTATTATTAAATATAGCCACCATGCTGTACATTAGATCTTCAGAGCTTATTCATCTTGTATTCGAAAGTTTGTATCCTTTGACCAACATACTATTATTTCCCCTAACCTCCAGCCCCTGGCAACCATCATTCAACTTTCTGTTTCGGTGAGTGTGACTTTTTTAGATTCCATATGTGAGATAATACAGTATTTGTCTTCATTTTTCTGGCTTATTTCAGTTAGCTTAATGCCTTCCCAGTTCGTCCATGTTGTTACAAATAGCAAGATCTTCTCCAATTTTATGACTGAATAATATTTCACTACACGTACACCACATTTTCTTTATTCATTTGTTGACAGCAGTTAAGTTATTTCCATGTCTTGGCTATTATGAATAATGCTGCAGTGAACACAAGAGTGCAGATATCTCTTCGAGAAATTGATATTATTTCCTTTGGCTATGTAGACACAGAAGTGGGATTGGTGGGTCATATGGTAGTTCTTTTTTTACTTTTTTGAGGCAGCGCCATACTGTTTTCCATAATGTCTGTGCCAATTTACATTCTACCAAGGGTACACAACTTTTCTCTTTTCTCTACATCCTTACCAACACTTATTTCTCGTCTTATTGATAATAGTCATACAAACAGGTATATGGTGATATCTTATTGTAGTTTTGATTTGCATTTGCCTGATGGTTAGCAATGTTGAACACCTATCTATGAACCTGTTGGACATTTTTATGAATTTAGAAAAGTGTCTATTCAGGTCTTTTGACTATTTTAATTAGGCTATTAATTTAATAAATTAAAATTACTTGGGTTATTAATTTAATAAAGTGAAATTTAATTTAATTTTAGTTAAATAATAATTATTATTTGCTATTGAGTTGTATGAGTTCCTTATATATTTTGGAATGGAACACCCTAACAGATACATGGTTTGCCAATATTTATTCCATTCTACAGGTGCCTTTTCATTTTGCTGATTCTTTTGTCATGCAGAAGCTTTTTAGCTTGATGTAGTCCTATTTATTTGTTTTTGCTTTTGTTTCCTGTGTTTTGGTGTCATATCAAAAAAGTAATTGTGAAGCCAATGTCAAGAAGTTTTTTCTATGTTTTCCTGTAGGAGTTTATGGTTTCAGATCTTATACAGATCTTATATTTGTGTTTTCGATTTTGAGGTTTTTTTTTTTTTTTTTTCAGTGCTAGAAGACAGAGGTCCAGTTTCATTCTTTTGCATGTGGATATCCAGTTTTTCCAACACTGTGTATGAAAATGATTATTCTTTCCCCATTGTGCATTCTTGGTGCCCTTGTCAAGTATTAGTTTACCCTATATGTGTGGGTTTATTTCTGAGCTCTCTATCCTGTTTCATTGGTCTATGTGTCTGTTTTAATGTTAGTTCTATACTGTTTTGATTACTATAGCTTTGTAATATGATTAGAAATCAGGACATGTAATGCCTCCAGCTTTGTTCTTTCTCAAGAGTGCTTTGGCTTTTTGGGGTCGTTTGTGGTTCCACACAAATTTTAGGATTGTTTTTACTATTTCTTTGAGTAATGCCCTAAGAATTTGGATTGGAATGGCATTGAATCAGTAGATTATTTTGGGTAGTATAGACATTTTGATAATATTAATTTAAAAAAATCCATGAACACGGGATACCTTCCTATTTATTTATTTCTTCTTTAGTTTGTTTCACCAATTCCTTACAGTTTATGTACAGTGTACAAATCTTTTATCTCTCCTTAATTAAATTTATTCATAAGTACTTTATTGTTTTTGACTCTATTGTAAATAGCATTTTTTCTTTATTTCTTTTTCTGATACTTTGTTGTTATTATATAGAAACACACTGATTTTTATGTGCTGATTTTGTGTTCTGCAACTTTACTCAATTTGCTTATTAGTTCTAATGTTTTTCTGGCCAAATGTGTAAGATTACATCATCTGCAAACAGAGACAATTTATTTTTTTTTCTTGCCTAATTGCTTTGGCTATAAGTTTCAATAATATTGGTAGTGGTGGGAGTGGGTGCCCTTATCTTGCTCCTGATTATTCATCATTGAGTATAATGTTAACTGTGGGCTTGATACATATAGCTTTATTATGATGAGGTATGTTTCTTCTGTACCCAACTCATTTAGAGTTTTATTATAAAACAATGTTGAGTTTTGTTGAATGCTTTTTTTTAAACATCTATTGAGATGGTCATAAATCTTCATTCTGTTAATGTAGTGTATCCCACTTATTGATTTGCATATGTTCAACCATCCTTGCATTCCAGGAATTATCCCACTTGATTATAGCATAAAATCCTTTTAGTGTGCTATCGAATTTGGTTTGCTAGTGTTGAGAATTTTTGTGTCTACGCTCATTAGGAATATTGACCTGTAATTTTATCTTGCTGTAGTGTCCTTAACTGGCTTTGATATTGGTATAATGCTGATCTCATTAAAATGAATTTGGAAGTGTTTCCTTCTCTTCATGTTTTTGGAAGAATTTGAGAAGGATTGATGTTAATTATTTAAATGCTTGGTTGGGTTCACCATTAATGCCTTCTGGTTCTAGGATTTTCTTTGTTGGGAGGTTTTCGATGATCAATTCAATCTCCTTAGTTGTTATTGGTCTGTTTAGATTTTCTATTTCTTCTTGAGTCAGTCTTTGCAGGTTGTATATTTCTAGGAATGTATTCATTTTTTCTTGATTATCCAATTTGCTGGTGTGTAATTGTTCATCGTAGTCTCTTGTGATCCTTTGTACTTCTGTGGTATCAGTTTTAATATCTCTTTTCATTTACAATTTTATTTTTTTTGAGTCCTTTCTTTTTTCCTTGGTTAATCTAACCAAAGTTTTGTCAATTTTGTTTGTCTTTTGAAAAAACCAACTGTAAGATTCATTGGTCCAACTTGCCCAGCTCTATTATCTGCCCCCTTTATGCCCTCTAACAAGGGAAGGATGATGATGCTTCAGTTCCCTAGATATCCATGTTATTTTTGACCCTGCCTCCATCAACCTCAAAGTGTCAGGATATTCCCTTTTCCTCAGTTTAGAGTTACTTGAGTAAATGGCTATAGGTCCTTTAGGCAAAAACTGAGGCAGTCATTACCTTATACACTTGCTGTGGCACTGCAGAGCTGTTCTTTCTGGGTACCTGGTCTCTCCTTCAGTCAAACACTGGAAGATCTGAAAACTGGTTTAGTCCTGGAAACTGGGTAAGAGATTACCACTTTTTAATTTTTATAATCAGCTTGGCCTACAGAGGACAGGCACCACTGAGTTTCTTGATGCTGTTGCTGCTGTGTTCCCATTACATCTGTCATCATTCTGGTGAGCACAATGTCTTTCTGATATGTCTTAGAACATCATCTGCTGGTAGGTTTTCCAGCTTCCATTTTATCTCTACATTCTATGCCCACCCCTTCGAGCCTTTTGGTTTCTTCTTTTATAATTTATTATGGTAGAATATGGTAGTTTCCAAGGGCTGTGCTAGCAGAATGTTAACCACCATCTGCCTGGGTGCCTACCAGAGTTGAACCCTGTATTGTAGGAGAGTATCTTCACAGCAACAATCTCTCCCTTATTCAAATTTGTATTCTACTACCCTTGATCCAGGCTTCTCAGGCTTTAGTCCCGTTTACAGTTTACCGACCTCTGCTGGCACATTTTGGCTGGGACCTACAGCCCTTTTGGGGTATGGGCGCTTTATTTTCCTAGCTGACTCAGCACTTTCCTGGCCAGCTTCTATTGCAGCTGACTCTAGTGGGCAGGAGGGTAGATATGAGCTAAATCCCAAGGGAAGACATATTGTTTTACAGGCAGAGAACCCTGTGTTGTCTTCAACTAAGGGGTCTTTACTTGAAGAGGAGCACATCACTTCTATAGGAGCAAATGGTTCTGAGGGGATCTGGAGTTTCAAGATTTGCTAGGATTGAGAATTCTACCTTTTTTTGAGTTGTACTACACTTATAATTAAGTCCTTGACTTGATTCTCAGATTTTTCTGCTTTCAAACTAGACAAGATGAGAGTCACCTTTTAGTGCTGACGAGGAAGTCCTCTGGCTATCACAATTTGATTTCAATAGACAATTGATCAACTCACCTTTCCCAGATTTTGCTTCTTTTTTCCCAGTACATAGATAATACTCAGCATCAGCAATCCCAGTTTCCCCAGAATGGCTCAAATGTCAAAGATATTGCATCTTTTGGTGCATTTCCTTCCACTTGTATCCCACCAAGGAATATTTTAACATAGCAGTATAACATATGAGGGCCATATGTACTTTAGTTTTCACTAGTGATGGGGTCCTCATTGTTAATGGGCTAGCAGGTGCCCATCTCCTAAGTCCTCTTTTAGAGTCAGCTTCCTCTGACCATTCCTGACATCCACTGCCTTAGGTTGGGTTTCCCACGAAACACTTTGAGACAGAGATTTGTTACCTGGAAGATACTGGAGAGAGCTCTTGAGAACAAGAACTTGGTGGGACCTAAAAAAACAAGACTAGTCATGAAAAAAAGCTGAATTTTGGAATACATTGCAGCAATGGCTTCAGTTGTTTCAAGGGGACCCTGGAGCTGGGATGGCTAGTGAGGAATGTTCCATACTGAGGCATTGGAGGGGCTGGGCCTTTGGGCCTTCAATCAGCCAGTCATTAGATGCCAGTTTTTCCTGTGGAGCATAACCTTGCCTGAGGCAGCTGCTTTCAACCAAAGATAACTCCTGGGGAGAGGCTCAGCTGTGAGCAGCTGTCAGACATGGTGGGTAGAATAACAGCCCCCAAAGATGTCTATATCCTAATTCCTGAAGTCTATGAATATGTTAGATTACATGGCAAAGAATAATGAAGGTTGCAGATGAACTTAAGATGTAAATATTATACTGGATTATCCAGGTAGGTCCAGTGTAATTACAAGGATCCTTATAAAGAGGAAGGCAGAAGGGAGAGGGTGTCAATGATGTAATATAAGAAAGATTCAACTTTGAAGATGGAATGGGGCCATGAGCCAAGGAAGGCAGGCAGCCTCTAAAGACTGGAAAAGACAAAAGAAAAAGAAAGTTAAAAAAAAATCCCAGAAAACCCCAACAGAAACAAACAAAGCAGATTCTTCCCAAGAACCTCCAGAAAGGAATGCAGCCCTACCAACGTCTTGATTTTAGCCACACAAGATCCGTTTCAGACTTCTGATGCCTAGAACTATAAGATAGTACATTTGTTTAAAACAGTTTTAGCATTTGCCTAAAACATAAGCCATGAAATTTGTGGTACTATTTGTAACAGCAGCTATCAGAAATCAATGCAGCAGGCTATCCTCTTGCAACTAGGAGAATGGCTCCTTGGTTCTGAAGGAAGAGTCTGATGGTACCTCACAACACTCACTACATGTTTTCAATTACCCTCCATGAAATGTGTACCATTTTATATCTGTGCCTACAGTTTGTGAGTAATGCCATCAGCAACACAGAACATTATTTAGGTCTATAACTACTTTGTCTTCCCTTCTCAGCATGTTTGCAATATTTCAATGTTGAACTCCATTCCAAGAAGTTCTGGTTATTTATTTATTTATTTTTTGAGACAGAGTCTTACTCAGTTGGCCAGGCTGGAGTACAGCGGCATGATCTCAGCTCACTGCAGCCTCACCACTCAGGTTCAAGTAATTCTTGTGCCTCAACCTCCCGAGTAGCTGGGACTACAGGTGTGTACCATCACGTCTGGCTAATTTTTGTATTTTTAACAGAGATGGGGTTTCAGCATGCTGGCCAGGCTAGTCTGGAACTTCTGACCTCAGGCCAGATCTGCCAGTCCCGGCCTCCTAAAGTGTTGGGATTACAGGTGTGAGTCACTGCACCTGGCCACTGGTAAAGCTTTTGAGATCAGATTTTCCATTCAGTGTTGGAATCCTGTTTTTTGTTGTCCATGCTCTGACATTGGAACATAGAGATCTGAGTTAATTAATATTGTTTGTGCCTGATTTTTAGTTATTTCTTCATGTGGTTCACTGATCACCTTTCCAACTTTATATTTCTTGCCACATCTCTTATTCTTTATAGTTTCTCTTCATTGTTTTGTCTGGTATTTCCTTCGCATTTGTTAAAACTTCTGGATTAGTTCATTTGGTCTCCAGGCATTGTGAGAGATGGTCCACTCTTAACTACAGGCAGTACATTTAGTGTCTGAGATCCAGAACCAGAAATACACAACTTGTTTTGAATTCCATTTGTCCACTGTCCTTTGTTTCTCATCCCTTCCTTTCTTGTCCATTATACCCAACTTTTCATTGCAAGAATCAGTGGGTAAAGCCACTGATTATCTTATGCCATTTACATTTTTTGTCTCTAGAGAATGTGTCTCAAACTTCTTCTACTGGTACTCTTTTATCTCGGCATGAAGAGGAAAAGAGAATAAATTAAATCTAAAGAACATCTATTATGTTCCAGGTGCCATTTCATTCTAACTCTGTAGCCAAGATTGAGGTAATAAGTATTATTCCTGTTGTATACACAAAGAAAAGTTGTGTCTGTTTGACTTAAGTTTATACTCTTTTCATTACAACCATTGGTATAGAAATACCTAAGCACATCTATCATTAGGGGACAATAGTACTTTGCTAAATGATGGCTGCCTCCTTATCACCTCTCAAAGGACAATATACCTCCTCATTGTCTACAGCATTCAGAGAGCCAACTTCCCACCTGTCTTCCAAACCTCCTCTCCCACAGCCTGCAAGAGGTGAATTATCATCATGGTTCCTCTTCAGTGGTCTACACATCTTTTTCAGAAGGACTGGACTTAATTTCCAAAGAATGAGGCTCAGACCAATTGTGTATTTCCGAGAAAGCAAAATTTCCTTTTTTCTCATTTCACTTCTATGCCAGGTGTTTTCATTCATCCTTGTCCTATCTCTGGTTTTGATTTCCCTTTGCCTTCTTGAAAGTTTGACTTCCTGTTTTCCTGATATATTATTTTGTGTATTGCAGACAGTAACTCTTCCTGCTCTACAATAAATCAGAGAGAAGAGAGGCCTTCCTCAACTCTTTCACCTTCTCTTTCGATAGGATGACCTACTTTATCTCTCTCTCTTTCTCTCACGTACACACACCCCTATCTGCAGTCCTGATGAAAACAAATAGCACATACCTTGGCAGGTTGCTGGGGCAATTGCTCAGCACCCATACCCTTTGCCTAGAGTTGGCTTCTCAAATGAAATTACCACTCTTTGTATCTCTAATTGACACCACCCTTGGCTAATTTCCCTATGGCAGTAGCAAGATACTTTTGGCTGCGCTGTCCACTTCAACTTTATATTGCTAAGGGCACCAATAAATCATTTTTTACTTTGCTCCCTTCTTTCTCCTTTCCTGGTACCTCCCTTTCTTAGGCCACGTACTGCTATTTGGAAATTCTTGGAAAATTGCTGCCAGCCAGCTAGCTCCTCCAAACAGCTATTGGTTTGCTGCCTATCCAATAAATAGAAAACCTGGAAACATTTAGGGAATTTTTCACCTTTTCTACCTTCCAGCCTCTGTAGCCAGGCCAAACTGGGATTCCACTCTTGAATCTGAACACAGGAAATAAGCTTAGGAACCACCTATGTCTGTTGGTTCCTGGGCATTCTTGGGATTGGAGAGTGTTTCTGTCTCGCCAAAAATGCTTGACTGGCTACAGGCCTTGGAGGGCAAAGCAAGGACAACTTTAAAGACAGAAGCAAAACTGTACCCGGAGTTCTGAGTCTGCCATTAAAACAAACCAGGAAAAGGCACACATCTTTCAGGCCCGGAGTTAATTCTGTGTAAAGATGAAGCACTGTAAAGGCCACATATTCACAAAGGAACTTTCTCCATGAGCCGCCAGACTTCTTGTGGTTGCCTTTCTGTTGAGAAAGTTAAAGTTCATTCTTTGGGATATTTGGGTGGCCATTCAGCTCAACAATACAGAGTCTTTGTTCTTCTCATTTATGTTTGCCCTTGTGGTCTTTTCTCAAGACGGCAATTCTGTTCTCTCTCTGAGATACCTAGTTTGCCAAAATAATAGACACTTTTCCCTCTGGGACAAGGCCACAGATTATTTATGGGACACAAACAGTTAGGAAATCTGAAGATTAATTTGCTTCTACAACTCTTTTTACCTCAGTACATTTTGAATCAGTTTTGTTTTTTCTTTTCCTGGGAGAAATAACATGTCGCCCTATTCACAAAACACAACCTATCTGGGAAGACAAGAACATTTTAATATATGTTGGCTTTCTCCTGCTTAGAGGGTTTTCTCTTCCCACAAGGTTTTCAGCCGAACTTCAAGAATCTGGAATCCTGTGGGACTGGCCCAAATCCTGGACAAACCCTTATGAAAAAGGTCTCCTGAAACCTCTCATCCTCGTGCAAAGGAGGCAGGGCCATAGCCCCATGAGCTTTCTCATAAAGTCTCTGCTGCCATCCAATGATAATGAGATGATTATAAGGAGGGAAACAGCTGTGGGTGACTCAGGAAAAGTAAAAGAAACAACGGGGACCCCAGACAGACACTGTCCGCAAATCTTTATCAATGAGAGGTTTTTGGGAAAGTGAAGAGTGGCTTTTCTACAATTTTATACAGTAGATACAATAGATAATTCTTACCTATCTTACTTTCCTAGCCATTGCCACACTCTTCAATCTAGGCTATAGATCTCCAAACCTCCAAGGACTGGATTATGGCTGGTGACTGCTGACCAGTCATAGCTTCTCTCTATCACAGAAACTTAGCATAAGGTAAAATTAAGGAGATATAAGACTTGACAAGTTTCTGTTGTCTCTTTGCTTGACTAATTTGAGGCTGTGAGGTAGGGGGCTTATGGACATCTGTGGGACTGCATCCCTATGAGACAGACCCTGAAGATATTCATACCTGGCAGTCTTCATGGATCCTCCCACGGCTCAGATCTGTAGCAGCATCATTTATTTTACTATTATGAATCCTGCTCATTAGTGGGATTTTTGAAGACCTACTGTGTGAAAAGCTTTCTCCAGGCATTGTGGAACATGAATATGGAATTATTCTTGCCCTTAGGCAGTTCACAGTCCTCTCTGTGTGTGTATGTGTGTGCACAAGCACTTGTGTGTGTGTGCACCTGTGCATATTTGTCTGAGAAATAGAGAGGTTGAAATGAGAAGAAATAAACTATGTAACTCCCTAGTGCATCAAATTTGTCTTCTACCAGTGAGAGTGCAGTGGGGTGTTCAGAAGATGGGTTCTTACATGGAACATGATTCCCTTTGTTCCTTTTGTTCACCACAGTGACTCAAAGGAATCATGTTCCATGTAACATGTGATGAGCCTAAGCAAGTTGGGGGTCATGTGGAGACCAGACTGCAGAGTATTCATTGATTCTGAATCCCCAAAGGCTTTGGGGCCACAGACGAAGCTCAGCAAGAACATGCCTCCAGCAACCTGGCTCAGGTGAAGATCAGGCCAGGCCACCAAAGTTCTTCCACTAATGCTCAATCTCACCAGACTTTCCCTTACATGTCATTTGTGCTTCAGCTTCTACCTTCCCATGAGGTTCCATCAAGATGTAGAAGGCTGTGCTTGCCTAGTGCTTCAAGTCAAAGATTACCTTTATTTGAGCCCAGAAACTACTGATCTCTCCCTTCCAAATAGAGTACTTGAGATTAGGAAGTATCCTGATTGAAAGGGAAGACATTATTGTTGATCTCAAAATGTGGGTTCTCCTAACTATTGCTCCTTATCTTCCATCTCTCCTTTCTGCCTTCATACTCACCCCATTTGTTCTTTCCCTTCATGAATGCATAAATTCTCTGGGACTGGAAAATTCCCATGGAGCTGCTGCCTGTGGAGGCCATACCAAGGTATAAGGATGCAAGGGTCAGGGGCAAGGTTGGATCAGGGAGCGTGATATATCCAAGGTGGCTGGAGGGAGTTTGCAAATCATCATTGTGCCATGAGTGGGGAGAGAGAGTGTAATAAGAGTCAAAATTGGAGTCGTATCTAATGTCACGTTCAAGGACATGGCAAAACCTTACCAGGGAAGATGGCGTATCAGAAGATGAGAATAGGAACAGGGCAAGAAGCTGAATGTGGGTCCCAAAAGCTGCAAGGTGAGAACTAACGCTGTGAGGGGAACGGGGAGCTGCAGTGTATTTTCAGATGGTATGAATTGCATAGAACATGGTCAGGCCTGCTGGAAAAAGGGGCTATGCAGAAAGAATTATGAGGGCTTTAAATCACTTAGTCCCGACCCTCTGCCTGCTCTGTGAGCTTTCTCTTGGCTGCACAGGACCCACTTTGTACTCTAGATTGCAGTTAACTGCTTCAATATTATCCAGTATTTGGGCTTACTTAACTAGACAATTTTTCTAAAGTGCTTTATGATTATATCATAAGCTCTTTGACAATAGAGTTTTGTCATCTTTAGAATTTCTCATAGAACTAGCATTATCCTTGCTGGGATAATAGATGTAGAGCAATTGAACTATGGCTTCCTTGCAACACCTATGCTTACTATAGTTTCTGTTGAGGCAAGGTAAAATTCCCTAATGGACCCATGCTTCTAAAGGACTCTGCCCGTTAACTGTAGATTTGGAGGGGCCAGGCCTCTTGCTTAGGCTCATGTCTTGTTTTCCTATATGTAATACAAACCTTATGCATTTAGGGTTTACCTGGTATGTGCCATCTGCTATACTATTGTGTGTGTCATCTGCCAGATCATGGGCTTCCAGAAGCTTCTCTGAGCCTTGTTCACCACAATGACTCCCTTGTGCCTTTGAACCTGTGCTTCCTTTGGGCCTCCCAACCTAACCTTTAAGCTGTGAGTGTGTTCATATTCATTTTTCTAGCCTCTGACCTTCAATTTGTCAGAGCTTTGAGCAAGCACATTCTTTTTAGAAATTACCTTGGCTAATATCTCCAGTCTAACCAACCTTATTCTACATCAGTGTCTCTTAAATGGCGATCCAGAGTCCATCTACATTAGAATCAGCTGGAAAAAGTGGAAAAATGCAGATTCCTGCCTGGTCTTCATCCCAGGCCTGCTGGATCAGAATCTAGGACTGAGCCTAGAATCTTCCTTTTAACAAGTTTTCTGATGGATTGCTGATACACCCTAAAGGCTTAAATGACCATCTGTTCAGTCCTACCCAGTTGGTGTGGCTCTGAGACATTGCCCTCTGTGTGTCCTGTGTTTCAGCTACTCAGGACCTGGCTGCTGAATGCCCTCACCGTGGTGCATCAGACCCCACTGCTCACGCCTGTAAGGAGGGCTCCAACCCTTTGGGGCACCTCTCACCTCTGGTCCCATGATCTGTCCTCAGCCACCCTTCAGGAACTCCCTGTTCTTGAATGTGTGCCAGCTGCTCCCAGAGAGTCTGGGAACTGCACACTAGACCTGCACTGCCTCAGCCACGGCTTTCTTTCCACTGAAAAGAGGATGGAATCTTGTGAGGTACAACAGGGTAACTGAAAACAGGTTGAAGTTTTTGCAGCTTCAGTCACAAGTGGGAAAAATTTCTAGTGTCCATTTCTGAATCAAAGAGTAGGGGGAACTGGTAATACAGCAGCCCAGTTGTTGAATGGGAGAGCAAATAAAGCAGCGCCTCCTCACGTTTCTACTTACTTTTGTGATTTTAAAAGGACAGTAAAATGTAGAGATTATAAAATAGTAAAGGCAAGCTTTGTAAAGGCCTTCTCAATATAAAAGACCTTTAACCATCTTTCATTCCAACCAGATCTTAGCACAGGAAGCAGGATGCGAGCAAGGCTGGAACCTCTCCTGGGATTTGTGCTGAGACTGGGCTGAGCCACAGGTCAGAGGCGGGAAGTGCACCTCCACTGCCTGGAGAGGGGAGAACAGACCCCTCTGTCAGTTCCTGCTGATGATATGCAGCCTGCGTGGGCAGACGTTGTGCATCCCTTGGCTGGATAGAACACGTGTCTCAATGCCTTGCTTGTTCTTCACCTTTGTGTAGCATGTGGCTTGGCAGGCGAGAGGGGATTAGGAGGCCTGTTGACAGAAATCCTGGTAGAATTCCATGTTTGAGAAACCCATCCAAAGGTGATAGCTTTGGGGCTTCATTAGGGTGGTTATCAGATCCAAAAATGTTTTCCAGAGTGTGGACCCCTCCCTCCATGTACCTGTTCCTGTCTCTCTAATCTCGTAAAAGTGGGGAAGGGCTAGAAACGCTTTCTCAAAAGAGACTTCCGCGAAATAGCTCCCAGACTAAACACTTTGCTGTGTTCACTTATGTACTTGTTTTCCAAAATCTGCCAATTAAAAGAAAGACAATTGTATGTGTTGAGACAAGTAGGGACACACAGGCTGATGGGGTCAGAGGGCCACGGATGCTGAGGTTGCTCAGAGACTGGGAAGGTGGCTCAGGATGGGGTGAGCCCCTGCTTCTCAGGGGTGCTGGCCTGGCCTATTTACTCCAGAACACTTAGGCCCATAGAGGCCAGGATTTTGGGGCCGCTGTGACAAATAGCCTTGGGAAGGTCATGCAGATGCATCAGTGGCATGCAAAACCTGCCATGAGTCTTGGATATAGTTGGTCTTCAAAATGTGATTCCTGAATATATACCATTGCCTTTTAGCGGGCTTTTTGTTTTTTTTAACCCCAATTGCAGAACTATGCCTTTGTTTCATTCATTCATACATATGGCATACATGAAAGAATAGGTGTCTTACTCTATCTTGCTCCTAATATTGAGTCAGAGGAACTCCAAGGACAAGATCTCTCAAAAGAGTGGTTCCCCCAGGTTCATGGACATATTATTTCTGTGCACAAAATGAATTAATGAATGTGCTAAGACAAGGCCAGCTATCTGGAGAGTATTACCTTGTTCCTCATAAGCTTCCTTTTGACTTTTGAAAACATGCTGCTTGTCTAGTAAGCGGTAAGTACTCATTCTCCTCTACAAAGGAAGCCTTAAAAACTGACTAGTCTCAAGGTGATTTTTCCCTCTCTTGCACTGGGAATACAAGCTCCTTTATCTCAAACATCTCTGGTCAGTTGAGGCTCACTTGATGTGCTGTAGCAGGGAGAGGTCAGGGCTGGAGATGTAATGTTGGAAATCATTAGTGGTTTTAAAGCCATGAGATGGGCGAGATCACCAGGGGGAGTAGATACAGAGAGAAAAGAGAAAAGGTCTAAAGACCAGGGGCACTGTAACACTAAGTGTTTGGGGAGGTGGGAAGAAACAGACAAAGGAGACCAGGAAGGAGTGGTTGGAGAAGTAGGTGCAAAATTAGGCATGTGGGGTGTCCTGGAAGCCAGAGGAAGACAGTATTTCAAGGACGCTGGAGGGGTCAACAGTGAGGAATGTTGCTGAGAGATGTAGTCAGCTAAGGGTAAGCTCTGCCACTGTTTTAACAATGTGAAGTTGTTGGTGACCTTGGAAAGGGCATATTTTGGTGGAGAGGTGGTGGTGAAAGCTTGATTGGCCTGGGCTCTAAAGATTCATTCATCTCTGCTGCTCCATGAAGTGGAACAAAACAAGAGCATCAGCAACCTCCAGTCAGGACTGATGATACCCCGTCCTGCCTGTATTATCTCCCCAAACATCCTCTCGGGAATTTTCTACACATTCCTTAGTTGATGGACATATGGACCAAGTTCCAATCAGGAGGAACTATGTTACCAAATTTTGGGATTGTAGCGGTTATTGCAAGTGTTTAAAATTAAAGCCTCAGCCTTTAGGTAGGACCACACATGGTTTAAATAGGAAGGTGCCCCTTACAGATAATTGAAACTGAGTCTCCCTATTTTACATATTGGGAAACTGAGGCTCAGATCTGGCAGATGACTCATGGAAGGTCATACAACCGCTCTGAGGCATTGCCCCCTTTCTTCCTCCCAAATGTACCTGGTGGATGAGAACCTGTACTTTTAAAAAAGATTAATGGGGGACAGATCTCTTATTTCTTTCATTTCCTTCAGACACCCAATTTGGGGCAAATTTTCTTTACAATAAATAAATAAAACTGCTCAGATTATAATATAAGCCAATTTTCCATATAAAAGATTAAGTCTACTTGGGTCCAAAAATCTGGGAAGGCCCTAGTCGGGCAGCCTATTCTTTGAGAAATGAGAGGGACCCTGTGGCCCAATAAAGGGCTCACGTTCAGCAAAGACTCTGGGCTGAGGCTTCCCACCCTCCTTCTTGGACTTTTTTTTTTTTTGAGACAGAGTTTCACTCTTGTTGCCTCGGCTGGAGTGCAATGGCACGATCTTGGCTCATCGCAACCTCCACCTCCCAGGTTCAAGCAATTCTCCTGCCTCAGCCTCCTGAGTAGCTGGGATTACAGGTGCCCACCACCACACCCGGCTAAGTTTTTTGTGTTTTTAGTAGAGACGGGGTTTCTCCATGTTGATCAGGCTGGTCTTGAACTCCCAACCTTAGGTGATCCGCCTGCCTTGGCCTCCCAAAGTGCTGGGATTACAGGCGTGAGCCACTGTGCCTGGCAGGACTTTTTTTTGATATAAGCAGAGCCCCTTTTGCCAGCTTTCTTGGGATCCCAGCCTCTTGCCAGTTGGTATTGTCATTCTTGGAGGGGGCCCAGGTTGGGCTAATGCTCATGTGACTAGAGCTTGCTGGTGTTGAGGGTGTTCATCTGAAGTTCATCACTACTAGGCTTGACCTAAAAAAAGGGACGGAGCTTAGCTCCTCCACTGGGGAGTTATCGATTCTTAACGAGGAGCCCAATACGCCCTTCAGGCTAGTCAACTGCCTGCTCTGCCCCTAGAATTCTCCTGTCCAGATACTAAAGGACAAGCCCTTGCTCTGCCCTCGGAGGGGAAACCAGGATGTGGTTGAAAAGCTGTCAGTTCCTGGGCTGGGCCTGTGTCTGCCACCACCTTCTGCAGACCTCCTACCTCCATGGAAGATAAAAAATATAAGCTCTGAACTCATTAGAGTTAGCAGCACCAAGCTTTGATTTAAAATCTTTTTGTAACTTGGTTTATTGAAAACAGAATGTTAACCATTCGACCCAGCAATCTTATTATGGGGTATATATCCTAAAGGTAAAGAAAGTTCTATTGAAAAGACACATGCAATCATACGTTCATTGCAACACTCTTCACAATAACAAAGATGTGGAATCAACCTAGATGTCCATCAACGATGCAATGGATGAAGAAAATGTGGTGCATATACACCATGAACCACTACAAGGCTGTAAAAAAGAACACAATCACGTCCTTTCCAGCAACATGGATGCAGCTGGAGGCCATTATCCTAAGCAAATAAACACAAGAACAGAAAACCAAATACCTCATGTTCTAAGTGAGAGCTAAACATTGAGTACACACGGATGCAAAGAGGGGAACACTGGGGACTACTAGAGTGGGGAAGACAGACGGGGGCAAGGGTTGAAAAACGATTGGGTAGTATGCGCGTTACCTGGGTGATGGTATCATTAATACCCCAAACCTCAGAATTATGCAATATATCCAGGTAACAAACATGTACCCCCTGAATCTAAAATAAAAGTTAAAAATAAAATTAAATAGAAAAAGAGAGGTTATAATTTGCTTTGTTCAATAACTGGAAAGAGAATCAATGAACAGATAGAAGATCCAAGTGGGAGAGAAGCGAAACATTGGTTCTCAAGCTATGCTCCCCAGTCGAATCATCTGAGGAGCTTTTAAAACCCATAGTACTTTGATCTCACCCTGTGTCAGTTAGATCAGAATTTTTGGAGATGGGAGGTAAGCATCAATATTTTTAAAAACTCCCCAGGTGATTCCATTTACACCCAGTTTGAAAAAGAAGTGTATCTCAAACTTGACTCTGTCTCACCATTGTCTGGGGTCTTGTTGAAATGCAGATTTGGATTCAGTGGGTCTGCAATGGAGCCTGTATTTCTAACAAGCAACCAGGTGATGCTGAAGCTGCTGGTGTAGGGCCCACAATTTGAGATCTGAGTAGCAGGATGCTAAAAATGCTAAAGTGTTTGCCGCTCAGAGTCCAGCAGCAGGACCTCAGTCTGCAGGGAAGGGGCTGTGTGCCCTGGAGCAGGTGGATATGAGAGGTAGGGGCTGTAGAAATATAGAGAGAAGTTGTAACCAACAACACACTCACCGAACTAGTTAAGGGATATTTCAGCCCTCAGCTAGAACGGGGAGAGAAATATCTGGCCTGAAGGAGGTGGAAAGCCTGTGCTTACTTGTTGTGCTGCCTTGGAGGGGAGTGCTCTTATGGGCTGAGCTCAGGGTCCTCACTGCCTCACTGCTGTTCTGGCTCCCTTGCCCTCTGGCTTCCATTTGCTTTTCCAGAAATGGTTCTGTGGCTTGAGGATACCAGTGCCAAGTCTCATGCACAGTCCTTGCAGGCCCTGGGGCTCTCTGCTGAGATTTGGCATGGGCTCCACTATCAGATCCTGATGTTATCACTTCCCCAAAAGCTGTTGCTTGCTTAGCTCTTGTGCTAACAGCAAGCTCCCTTTCACGATGCAAGAGGGTCATTTGGAGAATGCTTTTGATATGTGGTTGTTTTGCATGCATTAGCCTTGTGCTGTAAAAGAAGTGCACAGATTAAGGGGTGCTATGGTTTGATTTGTTTGTCCCCATCAAGCCTCATGTTGAAATTTGATCCCCAGTGTCGAGGTGGGGTAATGGGAGGTATTGGGGTTATGGTGGCAGATGAATAGATTGGCGTCTTCCCTGAAGGTGAGTAAATTCTCACCATTAGTTTCGATGAGTGCTGGTTGTTAAAAAGAGCCTGGCACCTCCTCCCTCCCTCTGTCTTCCTCTCTCGCCACATGACCCCTGCACATGCTAGTTCCCCTTCACCCTCCACCACAAGTGGAAGCAGCCTGAGACGCTCGCCAGATGCAGACACCCAAGCTTGAAGTTTTCAGCCATCTAAATCTTGAGCCAAATGAACCTTTTTTCTTTATAATTTATCCAGCCTAAGGTATTCCTTTATAGCAACACAAAATAAACTAAGACATTGGAGAATGGTTAAAATCCAGAGGCAGGTTGGGAGGCAGGAGGAGAGTACAGGAGGAAGAGCAAGATGGGCTTGGGGTTTCACAGGAAAGCACTCGTGAAAGGGATGATGTGATGGTTAATACTGAGTGTCAACTTGATTGGATTGAAGGATGCAAAGTATTATTCCTAAGTGTGTCTGTGAGGGTGTTGCCAAAGGAGATTAAGATTTGAGTCAGTGGACTGGGAGTGGCCGACCCACCTTCAGTCTGGGTGAGTACCATCTAATTAGCTGCCAGCACAGCTAGAATAAGGGAGGCAGGAGAAAAATGGAAGAGTAGACTTACTGAGTCGTCTGGCCTTCAACTTTCTCCCGTGCTGGATGCTTGCTGCCCTCAAATACCGGACTCCAAGTTCTTCAGCTTTTGTACTCTTGAATTTACACCAGTGGCTTGCCAGGTACTCTTGGGCCTTTGGCCACAAACTGAAGACTGCACTGTTGGCTTCCCTACTTTTGAGGTTTTGGGACTTGGACTGGCTTCCTTGCTTCTTAGCTTACAGATGGACTGTTGTGGGAGTTCACCTTGTGATCATGTGAGTCAATACTCCTTAATAAACTCCACTTTATATATACATCTATCCTATCAGTTCTGTCCCTGTAGAGTACCCTGACTAATACAGATGAAGTGGGGAAAATGGCCAGTATGGTCATGGCCACATAGTTGAGACTTTATGTAAGGTAGGTTTGGGTCAGAGTAAAGGTATCTACTCAGGTATATTGAAACCCAGTCTAACATTTGTGCAGATGTTCCCATTAGTGTTCACCTCATTCTTGATTTCATATCTACCTCTGTTCAGGGTTTAGATTTTTAAATGTTCCCCAAAATGTCCTCTCACTTGGTCTCTGTAACTCCATTTCCCTGTGTAGTAGGAACAAGGGCTGACAATTTTATATTACTAATTGGATGTGCAAAGAAAATGTAAATTTTATTTTCCATAATGGAGCTAATCTTGCTCCAGTACCCTCCCCCAGATGGGTAGAAAAGAAAACATGTTTCTAGTTTTTCAACTTGCCGATTAAAGCATCTCAGACTCACTCTTTTGGTTTGAAAGTGTCTTTCAGTTTAAAATAGTCACCTCTGTGGAAACATCTCCTTGGGGTAAATTCTCAACATTTCAGGCTCCTATCTCTGTTTTTCCTCCTCTCCAAAAGGTGGTTGTAGGGCCTTATTTGGGTGGGGAGGGGCCCCAGATGCATGCAAGCAGGCTTGTATTGATCCCTGTGTTCTTTCTGCTCTCTGTAGCCAGACCATAGATGGGTCTGGTCCCTGGGTTCCTATGCAGAGCCCTTCTAGCATTTGAGGGCCATCTACGGATAAGTCCATTAATCTATAATGTGGTGTGAATGTCTGTGTTCCCTCCAAGATTCACAGGTTAAAACCTCATCTCCAATGCAAGAGTGTTGAGAGGTGGGGCCGAATGTGAAGTGTTCAGGTCATGAGGGCTCCATCCTCATGAATGGATTAATGATTCTATAAAAAGGGCTTGGAAAAGTGGGTTTGCCCTCTTCTGCCATTCTGCCATGTAAGGAAAGAGTTCTTCCTCTCTGGAGGTTGCAACATTCAAGGCCCCACCTTGGAAGCAGAGACTGGGCTCTTACCACACCCCAGACCTACTGGCGCCTTGATCTTGGACTTCCTAGCCTCTGAAAGTGTGAGAAATAAATTTCATTCTTTATAAGTTACCCAGTCAATGGACTCACAATCTGGCCATTTGCTGAAGAACTCAGTCTTCCCATTTTCTCATTTCTAATTGGATGTGCAAAGAAAATATAAAAGTTACACAGGACCTTCTTCTTGGCTGGATTTCTAGAGCCTGTCTCTCTGACTGAATCCCTTCTCCTAGTGCCCCCAGTGTGCCTTATTCATGAGAAGATATTAATTCTGATGCTCTTTCCCTCCTTTAGAACCATGGAACTAAATTTTGTGGAAAGGGAGATGTTACAGGTTTAATTGTATTCTCCTCAAAAAAGATATGTTGGAGTCCTAACCTCTGGTACCTCAGAATGTGACCCTATTTGGAGGTAGGGTATTCACAGTGGCAACCAAATTAAAATGAAACTCTTGGAATGGGTTATAATTCACTGTGACTGCTGTCCTTATAAAAAGGGATAAAAGGGAGAAATTTCAGATGCAGAGACACACATACACGAAAGATGACTCAGGAGTTTGAGATAAGCCTGGCCAACATGGTGAAACCCCATCTCTACTAAAAATACAAAAATTAGCTGGGCATGGTGGCATGCACCTGTAATCCCAGCTACTCAGGAGGATGGGGCAGGAGAATCACTTGAACCTGGGAGGTGGAGGCTGCAGCGAGCCAAAATCTTGCCATTTCTCTCCAGCCTGGGCAACAGAGCAAGACTCTGTCTCAAAAAAAAAAAAAAAAAAAAAGAAAAAAGAAAAAAAAAAGAAAAAGAAAGAAAGAAAGATGACATGAAGATGCAGGGAGAAGACAGCCATCTGCTAGCCAAGGAGAATGGTCTAGAATGGATCCTTTCCTCACACTCCTCAGAAAAAAATCAACTCTCTGGACACCTTGATTTTGGACTTTTTGCCTCCTGAACTGAGACAACTAATTTCTGTTGCTTAAACTACCCAAATTGTGGTACTTTATTATGACAACTCTAGTGAACTAATACAGTTGACCCTTGACCCTCCAACATAGGTGTTAGGGGTGCTGACCCCCAGCTCAGTAAAAAACCTGAGTATAACTTTTGACTTTCCCAAAACTTAACTACTAATATCCTACTATAAACAGCTGATTAGCACATATTTTGTATGTTATATGTAATACATACTGTATTGTTATAATAAAGTAAGCTAGAGAAAAGAAAATATTATTAGGAAAATTATTAAGAAGAGAAAATATGTTTACATTCATTAGGTCTTCATCTTGTCCTCACAGTGAGTAGAAGAAGGAGTAGGAGAAAGGGGGCGAGGTTGATCTGCTGTCTCAGGGGTGGCAGAGGAGGACAAGGTAGAGGAAGTGGAAGGGGAGGCAGGAGAGGCAGGCAGACTCGTTGTAACTTTCATTGAAAAAACATCCATGTGTAAGTGGACCTGCATGGTTCAAACCCATGTTGTTTGAGGGTCAACTGTCTAGGAGGAATTGTCCCTGCTTTTTTTCTTTTAAACCCTGAGTAAAGTCATCCTCCAAATTCTAATATTCAGCTCTCCTAGCAGAACTGGGTGTTCTCAATACTGTATAATAAAACCTCCCCCTAGAAGTTTTGAGGGGTATGAGTGGCTAGAGATTAATATCTTTCCTATATGTTAAACAAATAATTTAGGAGGGCTGGAAGGAGCATTACTCTTCCATTTCGTGGAGGATGTAGTTCCAGGTCTCTCCATAAAGAATATTATTGATTGTTGTCTTGGCTCTGAATATATTTCTACTTAATCCAGATTCCGCCTTGATCAGATTAGACCTCTCCCATTTCCAAACCAGGATGGCAGAACCACAGGCCCCAGTCCTCTGTTTGCCCCCGTGTCTGAAACAATGCTCCTCCAGCTTTCCGTAGTCCACAGAAAGGATATTGTGACAGTGTGACATACACTAGACTTTTATAACAGGTGCTTAAGTTTTTCTGAAAGTTGGAATGCTTCCAGTTGGCCACTGTTAAGTCCAAAGGTTCTGTCCAAAGAGCACATCCGCTGTTCCTGGAGCTCAGAACGTGTCTCTTAACAGAAATCCTGGGCTGGACAGCTTTCAAATATGGACTTTGGCAGATGGGTGTGGTGGCTCACACCTATAATCTCAGCACTTTGGGAGGCCAAGGTGGTAGGTGGATTTCTGCTTGGGAGGCTGAGGTGGGAGGATTTCTTGAGCCCAAGAGTTTGAGGCCGCAGTGAGCTATGATCATGCCACTGTATCCCAGCCTGGGTGACAGAGAGAGGCCTTGTCTTAAACAAACAAACAAACAAACAAACAAACAAACAACAAAACCAGTAAAGACTTTGGAAATCTCTCCCTGAGGGTGGCTGCCAGATGCTGGGTGCCCTCAGAGGTCGCAACTGTGCAGCCACACCTGACCATCATTCTGCTGGAGCCTGGCTCCTTCCACTGTGGCCTGGGCTTAAGTTGCTTCTGTGCACAACACTTCTGTGGCTTCAGAGCCTTCCAAAACTTCCTGCCGAGTCTTGCTGGAGAAGGCAACACTAAAGACGTTGGATAGAGATGAGCTTAAAGAAGGAGAGGGTGGAAACTCCTGAAAATTTGGCGTTGCATGACATATTAGCAATCGTTCTGCTCCCCCACCCAACCTTCCCCAGGCAGGGCGAGATTTTACTGATGCTGAACTTGAACTGAGGTTCCAAGATGTCAAGTGATTAGCTCAGAGTCACAGAGGAGTTAGAGGCAGAGTTGAAAAGAGATCCAGATCTGCCTCCCAAGTCAGACCTCCTTCCTTTCCAGGAGAAATATCATGAGGCAGCTGGGTTTGTTGATTGAAAGGCCAGTATCTTCTTAGTTTAGTGATCTTTTTCCTCTACCAAAGCTAGTCCCTTCCTAATACATGAAAATACTCCAGCTTCTGGGACACCTCAAGTCCTTTCCTCTAGTCGCTTTCCTGTTATCTCCAATCCAACCTCATTCAGCGTCCTCCACCACCTGGCCCGCCCTCACTCCATCCTTCCCTCCTTCCATTATATTTGCCCTGTATTGCTGGGGTTGAGCGATACCATTCTCTTGGCCATGCCTCCTGCCAGTATTTCCTAGCTTTTGGTGTTGGTAAAAATCTTCTGAGGATCTGAAAAAATGGAGATTCCCTGGTGTGTGTTTCAGCTTGACACATTCTGGAAAAGGAATCTGAAATTTAACAGGAGTCCTCTGTGATTCTGATGCAGGGGAGCCAGAAATCCTGCCAGAGAATCACTGCTTTACAACTTCCCACCTCCGTTTGGGCATTTTTCTGCTAGTGTGGTTGAGGGCTTTGGGATTCCTACTCTGTCAAGTATGAGCTAAGTGAGCTTGGTCAAATCAAATCACTTGATTGCTCTACACCTGTGATGGTTAATCTTGAGTGTCAACTTGATTGGATTGAAGGATGCAAAGTATTGATCCTGGGTTTGTCTGTGAGGGTGGTGCCAAAGGAAATTAACATTTGAGTCGTTGGGCTGGGGAAGGCAGACCCACCCTTAATCTGGGTGGGCACCTTCTAATCAGTGGCTGGCACACCTGGCTAGAATATAAAGCCAGTAGAGAAAGGTGAAAAAGCTAGACTGGCCTAGCCTCCCAGCCTACATCTTTCTCCCATGCTGGATGCTTCCTGCCCTCGAACATCTGACTCCAACTTCTTCAGTTTTGGGACTCGAACTGACTCTCCTTGCTACTCAGCTTGCAGATGCAGACGGCCTATTGTGGGACTTGAGACCATGTGAGTTAATATTTAATAAACTACTATATATATACTATAGTATATGTATAGTATATATATATATATATATATATATATA
>NW_016803181.1:798958-808262 GCF_001698545.2 Rhinopithecus bieti
TATATATATATATATATATATATATATATATATATATATATCTCCTATTAGTTCTGTCCCTTTAGAGAACCCTGACCAACATGACACCTCATTTCACACCTGTCAAATCTGGACATCAATTCCTATATTCTAGGGGTATTATGGAAGATTTAAAAACAATGCTTTGAGTAGTAACATTACCTCTGATCAGTTGGTAGCCACAGAGAATAAGGTGTAAAGTTTTCTTCCTTAGGGTAGATATGGTCTAAAAAGTGGTTTGCAGAAGATCAAAAAGCTCTTTAAAGTTTGAAGAAATTCGAGAAAAAATCTTAAGCAATCAGCTAGGTAGAGAAAAAGTGGGATCTTGATGAAGACCTTACGCAGTCCTCATAGGTACGGAGGGTTGGGACCCAAGCCTGACTCAAGCCAGGTGACCTAGGGCAAGTCACAGGATCTATCTGAAGCTCAACTATCTCACCTGCACAATGGGGATAATGATAATACTTCTGTCCCTGCCTGCCCTGGGAGATGGTAGTGCTGACCAAATGGCACACACGGTGAGGCATTTTGTGAATTAGCAAGTGCTGTGGGAATAGAAGCAAGTTATTTTTTGCACTGGAAAGGCAGCGGCCTTGTCCATGAGGTATTTCTCTCAGAATCAGAATGAAGCGATTGGTTAAAAATCGAATCATTAAAAACACCAACTGAAAATACAGCCAGAATGGAATCTGTGTTTCAGGTGGTCAAGAAAAGTATTCAATTACTATTCTTAAATTTACCTGTTCGGGAACTATGTTGCTGCTTTATCATGTGATTAAGGCCATGGAATTCCTCTAATCTCCCCTATTTTTCCTAATTGCTGATCATATCGAGTTCAAATGGTATAGACCTGAAGGTAAAGCCTATCGGGAGTAAAAATCCAGCCCCCCAAAGCCAAAAACAACAACAAAAAAGAAATGAAACACTCCACTGGGATTTCCTAAGTTAACACTGACAGAAGGTAGATGGAAGTTTACTAAAGGGACACTGGGTTGACACTTGGCGCACACAAGCCTGGCTTTATGACCTCTGCCATCTGTGCCTTCACTTGTTTCTTTGCCTTCACCTCCCAGTCTGTCCTTTACGAATTCTCTCATCCTCCTTAACTGAGGTGCTTATTTCCTCAATCCTGTGTGCACTTGCCAACCACTGCCTTTGTTCAAACCATCAAACCAACAGCCCACCGTGCGTCTTCTCTGCAATGCTCTCCTGTGTCCCTGCCTCTCCCTTCTTTAAGGATGCAGGTATCCTCCAGGAAGCGGGCTAGGAGTCTCGGCCCTCTGCAGAGGGGCTCTGCCTGAGCCTCTTGTGTGCTCTTGGCTCTGGTTGCCCTGCATTGCACGTTGTGTGTTTGGGTAGCTGTTCTATAAACTGTAAGACCCTCAAGGCTGTGTCTCTTCACCTCTTTCAGCCCTCAAGCCTGTGTCTTTCAGCCTCCCAGAGTCTAGCACGGGTCTGTAAATATCAGAGCACAACACTTTCTTATTGTTGATAACGATTCTGAAATACTAGTCTCCTTCGATAAGAAAGAGTAAACAGGCCAAGGTGGGTGAATCAGCTGAGGTCAGGTGTTTGAGACCAGCCTGGCCAACAGGGTGAAACTCTGTCTGTACTAAAAAATACAAAAAATTAGCCGGGCATGGTGGTGCATGCCTGTAATCCCAGATACTCGGGAGGCTGAGGCAGGCAAATTGCTTGAACCTGTGAGGCGGAGGGTGCAGTGAGCCAATATTGTCCCATTGCACTCCAGCCTGGGCAACAGAGTAAGATGGTCTCAAAAAAAAAAAAAAAAAAAAAAAAAAAAAAAAAAAAAAAAAAAGAGTAAACAGGGATGGGTACTAACTTTTACAGTGAAACCTAATGTGCGATGAGTGTATGAGCGGGGGATGGTTAGATGTGTTGGCTCTGGAATGAGACCGCAAGCCCATTTCTTACTTCCAATCATGTGTAAGTGTTGATTAAAAATACTAAATATTTGGATATCCATCTCTCTAATAATCAAATTTCTTACTTCCTGACTTAGCATTCAAGCTGTACACCCACTGACCTATGAACTAAAAACGTCTTTTCATTCAGGCATTAGAAACAGATGTAGAGCTGAATTTTGAACCCATTTAAATGATTTTGACTTTGGAACAGAAGATATTTTGCTAAAAAACTATTCTTAAACCCAACAAGAGAGGCTGTTCCTTCACAGGTAGAATAGTAAACTCACGTCTCTTGTAAAGAGAATTTGTAAGTGGCCTTTCCCCCTGACCATTGAGACCACAGTCACATTTAAATCATTTCATCAAATGAAGGAATTTTCTTATGAGACAAATTCTAAGCACTCAGGCCATGCTACAGTGAGTTTTTCAAGGGAGACCACATTCCCCAGGTATTTGGGGGCTCTTGTGCGTCGATTTAGGAACTCAGAAATAACTTACTTCTGGTATGAACTTAAAAAGGGTGTCTTCATAATCCAAGTGCAACTTGAATCACAAAAAAATTAAAATATCTTTTTTTAAACCTCGAGATACTAGAGATCTAAATTAAATTGAAGAAACACACATTCGCAATGCATGAGTTTTGTTGCCAGCCTTTATTTGATAATGCTGCCAAATACACCTTATTTTAGAAGAGCATTGTGAGACAGCAGAGAGATGAAAGTTAGACCAAGAACAATGCTGCCATGGAAAAGGCAACTGTGTGCTCATCACCCCCACCCAGTGGTGACAGGTAGACACCTGGGTAGGAACCCTGCTGCTGGGTGGCTGGTAGGAGACGCTGCAGAGAGACCCCTGCCTGGCTCTCATCCTCCATCAGTTGCAAGTCAGTCTAGCTCAGACCCAGACAAGTGGAAGAAGTCAACTCTTAACTAGGGTATAATGAAACATGATGGAAGTATTTGACCCAGCAGCTCTTCTATACCCAGGAGGCCCTGACTGCCACATTCACCAGCTGATTTTCCAGGTGAGGACAAATGCAGACTGATAAAGCTGTGTTGGGATGAGACTGCTATTGGTGGGATAGACTCATTCTCTATCTAGAGCTTCATTCTGATATCCCCCCCGAGCAGGGAGAAGGATTAAAATTCCTGCCTTAGTAAATGACAAATCCCTAAAAACAGATTATGAAAGTGGATCATAAATAGTTTTCCTCTGGAATACCAAGATACCCTGGTATTCCAGAATAGAATATTTCCCCCACTCAATTTGTTTCTGGGACACGATGCTCAAGAGTTAGTGTGTTCTGATAGTATAGAAGGCACATAGTCTTGTCTTGGCTCTAGGACCGACACCATCATGAACACCTTGGAAAATCACTGGGCTGTATTTGTGCCTCACTTTCTCCATCTATATACTGAGTGCTTTACACTTTGGAGAAAACAATGTGTTTGTCAACATGACTCTGCCCTGAATGACTTCTGCCAGTGTCTGCAGTTCTTAGTGTTGAACCTTCTTGGATTTACCCTTTCTAAGGGTATGGCTTCCAGTGGTTCAAACCTGGTACAAATCACCCCTGTTCAGAGAACCATCCCCAAACTTCTGCCTCCATTGCTCCGTGAGACATCAGGTAGACAAGTAGACTCTGCTCTGGGGAAGGTATTTTGAGAAAGAAACAGTTCTACTCTGTGTTTCTCTGTGCTCCTCCTTCCTGGCCCAGGCAAGTGGGTGCTTCTTTCAGGCAATTGGAAAACAGCTGAAGAAATGCAATGGCAGCTCTGCGCAGAGGCAGAGTTGCTTAAGAGCCATCCTGAACTCAGGCCCGAAGAGCACTTTTACAGCTAGTGATCTCGGCAGGAGCTGGCAAGATAAGTGTTGTTGGAAAATCTCTGTGTTTAGTTTTAAGTCATCTTCTCTTACTTTCCTCCCTTAAGGAAAGGAATGCAACAGAAAGGAGCAAATGTGTTTATTTTCCTGACATTCCTTCATCTGCAGAGCATTAGGAAACTGTCTGTTATGGTCCTGTTTGCTACTGGAACAGAAGGGAGGAAATTGGGGTAACAGGCAGAGATCACTTGGACTCGGGAAGGGGAACATGACACACTGGGGCCTATCATGGGGAGCGGGGAGGAGGGAGGGATTGCACCGGGGAGTTATACATGATATAAATGATGAATTGATGGGTGCTGACGAGTTGATGGGTGCAGCACACCAACATGGCATAAGTATACATATGTAACAAACCTGCACGTTATGCACATGTACCCTAGAACTTAAAGTATAATAATAAAAAAAAAAAAAAAGATAACAATGCAACTAAACAAAATCCACATACCACGCCTCCAGCTGGTGCCTATTGGATGAGGGTTGTAAACAAGAACCTAAACTGCCCAGATTATAATGTGGCTGGTCTTCACTTCTCACTCTGAAGTGCATATACAACCAAACAAAAGACATTAGCATCTGTGCTGTGCATCCCTCTTAACAGTCACTCATCACATTTCTGACGGCCCTATGAGAACTCAGGATCCCTGATCTTGCCTGATTCTTGGAGCCTTCCTCTATGCTGCAACTGAGTTTAGTGAGAGAAAGAGTGAGCACAAACATCGGTACCCCAAACATGGCAGCTTAGGTTAACCCCTCCGCCTCAGCCAGGGTAATGGAGATTGCTACCAAATTTGTAAAGTTATATGTGTAAATTTGTCATCCTAAACTTGTGTGTCTTCTTATAGGAGGGAAACTCATTAAGGATAGGAAACATGTCCCTATAGAAAGCAAAACTTCCTCTTCCCTCAAGTGTATGCCTCCTAACTGCCCGTGGTAACCAGTCCCTTAGCCTCCTGTCTGGGCCAGACATAGAATGACTTCTATCCTAGCTGTCACACCTGGGATAGTGACACTTGTTAAGTTTTAATTGGTTTAGTGCTGAGACCTTGTCAGTCGGGTTTTGGGCAGTGACTAGAGTCCCTGTCATCTTTACCACTCTTTGAAAAATGATTTCTAGTGGCAACAAACATGTTGGTTAATGAACTGGGGACAGTTTGTTTTTAGACCTTTAGAAAGGCAGTTATCCTTAGAGGTAATTTTCTTCAAATCCTCCACCTATCCATGCAAAATGTTCTAAGATCCCTAGAAGAAAGTTCATTCTGTCTGTTTTAGTTGAAATCTCCCAGCCCTTGTTAAAGGCTGCAGTTGTAAAGATGACAAAGTGTATACAGATGGCTGGGGAGTGCCTAGCTCATGGTGGTTTAGATATGTACTCCCTTGCCTCGATGCTGGCTCCTATGAATTTGTGGAATGTATCGTCATAATTTAGCCTTATCTGTATCCGTTCTTCTGAAAGCTTGGATAACTGACAGCTTGGTTGTCAGTTAAAGTAAATTTTGATTATGATTATGGGGTAAGAGTCACAAGACTGCTACATTTGGTTTAACATATTTTCCTTTTTAGAGAAGAACGAGCCAAAAATTATTAGCAGCAGTTTCGGCTTCCGTTGTGAAAATAAGTTATCTTCACTGTGAGAATTCTCCTTGGGACTCAGGGCAGATCCAGGCCATAGTAATGCCTTTGTCTGATAAGCAAAATGGCAACATGTGGAGGTGGTGATATGATTCACGGAATACTAGACTTGCGGTCTGAAGACCTGGGTTCTTGAAAGGAGGATGTCCCTTATTAGCTGTGTAACTAGCAAGTCACAATCTCCCTGAGGCCCTGTTTCCTCTTCTGTCAAGTGTGGATAATATTTTCCCCGGCCACTTTATGGGGCTATTCTGAAAACCCCAAAAGATACAGTAAATTTGATCTTACATGGGGGTTCTAAAATCATCACCTATGATACAAATCAAGTATAGTAAAGTTATCCTCATGAATTGTAAGATTCCATGTAGAAGACAAATATTCTTTTTCCTAATAAGTCCAATACAATCAACATTTTTCCATTTCTGGACAGATCATTGTTTCTTCAGTTGAGTATAAAATGAAGCACTGGAAAACTACTGGGTGCTATGCTTATTACCTGGGTAATGAAATAGTGGGTACACTAAAATCCTTTCGACACACAATTACCTATATAGCAAACCTGCACCTGTACCCCGAACCTAAAATTTGAAAATGGGATATATTAGCATTTCCATTTAAGAAAGCATGGTTCAACTGGAAATAAAACTGAACCTAAGTTTCACCCATGTTGCTTTCTTTTCTTGCTCCTGTGTTCATTGTTTCATCATTCATACAACAAACTTAATAAATAAAATGGTTTATCAAAAAGTAGGATTTAATATAACTGAGAGCAACACAAATTCAACACAACTTGAAGTTGATGTGATTATGAAATGCAATTATCAGCAAAGGTAAGAAAAAAATCTAAAAAGTGAACAACAACCACAGCAACAGATGAAGCACTCGGTTTGCATTTAGAGGCTCTGTTGTACCAAAAAAGGTGTCTTTTAAACAGTAGAAACCAGGTTTGATGGTGTGCACCTATAGTCCTAGTTACTGGGGAGGCTCAGGTGGGAGGATTGCTTGAGCCCAGAAGTGTGAGGTTACGGTGAGATATGATTGTGCTACTACTCTCCAGCCTGGGTAACAGAGTGACACCCTGTCTCAAAACAAATAAATAAACAAACAAACAACCGTAGAATTTTACTTCACGTGATGCGATTCTCCTAAAATGACATAGGAGACATAGGAGCAGTGGAACAAGTCAGAGGAAAAGCAGTCACATCACCCTTCTCAAACTCTTGGAATGAAATGGCAGGTGGAACCACCCACACTGTGTACACTGATTCTCTTTCTTGTACATGCTATAATTGCTTTTCTTTATTGCTGTGTGTGTGAATACTTGAATTCTTGTAAGTTAAATGCATTCATGTGACTACAGTGCAGTAAAAGCTTTGAAAAACAATCAAAGGGCTATACAAATGAAAGGCGAAGGGTTGTAAGACAAAGAAGGAAAAGGAGTCTTCCCAGAATGGTGAGTCAGAACTGCCATGATAAACCCAATGGTTGCTTTATGGGGAAGAGCAAACTAGGGTGCTGGGTGCTGAGGCTACAGCTGCTGTCTAGTTCCTAGGACAGGGGTGTCAGCAGAAAAGATATTTTTGAAAGCAACTTTGAAGGTATACAACAAACTTCATATATTTAAAGCATTCAATTTGATGAGCTACGATGAATGTATATGCTCACGAAACCATCACTATAACCAATATAACAAACGTTTTCATTTTTCTGAAAAGATCCCTCATGCCTCTTTGTAATCCATCTTTCCCTCCACCTTCATTTCCAGGCAACAGATGATCTACTCTTTGCCACCATACACTAGCTTGCATTTTTTAGAATTTTATATGAATACATAAATGGAATAATACAACATGTATTCTGTTTTGAGGGGGATTTTGTCTCCAGTTACTCAAAATAATGATTTTGAGATTCATCCATATTGTATCACCAGTTTACTCTGTTTTGTTTCTGAGTGCCATTGTATAGATATATCACAATTTGTTTATCTCATCACCTGTTGATGGACACTTAGGTTGTTTCCAGTTTTTGTCTATTACAGGTAAAGCGGCTATGAATATTCATGTATGAGTCTTTATGTGAACATATGCTTTTATTTACTTGGTGTAGAATTCCTGGGTCATTCCAAACATTGCATGGTAGGTTTATGTTTAGCTCTAGAATCTGCAAAACTCTCTTCCAAAAAATTTGTATCATTTGCTATTTCCACCAGTAGTGTATGAGAGTTCTTCTTGCTCTGCATCATTGCCAACGCCCAGGATGGTCGGTCTTTTTAATTTAAATCTTTCTGGTAGATGTGGAGTGGTATTTCACTGTGGTTTTCACTTACATTTCCCTGATGACCCATGATTTCAAACATCTTTCTATATGATTTTAGCTCTTGATAGATACTCTTTTGAAGTGTCTATTCACCTTTCATTGCCCATTAAAGAAGATAGGTTGTTTGTCTAGTTCAGTAATTGTAAGTAATTATTGAGTTGTAAGAGTTCTGTATACATTTTGGTTACAAGTCCTTTGGATGTTTTCTCCTAGGCAGTGACTTGCCTGTATGTTTCCTTAATGGTATTTTTCAGAGAATGAAAGTGTTTGTGATGAAGTAGCATTGAGCAAACAACATTTCTAATAAATGCTCCATTATTTTTATTTTCTTCCTAAGAAAAGTTTGCCCACTCCAAGGTTACAAAATGGTTCTCCTTTAACTTTTTTAGAAGTTTTGTAATTTTATATTTTGCATGGAAGTGTGTGATCCATTTCAAATTACTTTTTGTATATGATGAGAGTTAGGGGTCAATATTCATTTATTCCTTTATGGATAGGTAATTGATTTGGTAGCATTTGTTGGAAAGGCTATTCTTTCCTCATTAAATTGCCTTGGCACCTTCATTGAAAATCAATTGCCTATATATGTGTGGGCCTATTCTCGGCTTCTATTCTGTATAGGGTTTCCATTTGTCATCTGCAAGAGGGCTAGGCTACAGGGGACTCATACTTTCATAACAGAACCAGATTCCTCCAATAGGTTTTTGACATGAGGTTTACGTTTTCCATTACGAAATTAAGATATTGACTCCTAAATAAAATAAAGAGCAAAAAAGTAGAAAGTAGAGAGAAACATTCATGTGTTATGTCACTCTCTGAAGCAAGCTGCTTTTAAGTTGAAAAATACATGTTCTTCCAATTTTTTTTCTCTCTCTCTGAATATTTAAGGAACATAATCAGAGGCAGAATCATCTGGTGGTTAAAAGTACAATCTGGAGTTAGATGGCTTGATTTTCAATCCCAGCTCTTCCACTCATCAGCTTTGTTATCTTAGGCAAGTAACTTAATATCACTTGGTTTTGTGCTCCTCATCTCTAAAGGAAAATCTACAACATATGCTTATTTGCAAGGCGGGGTAGGGGGGCCATGGGGTTGAGTTAACCTATGTGAGTCAGTTAGTGTAGTGTCTAGAACAAAAGAAATGCTGCAAAATTCTTGGCTATCCTCATCATCACCTTCATTGCTTCCATCCATTTCTAAATACTGCTGTTTTCTTAGGGCCAGGTAACTAGATTGAAGCAGAGTCCACAAAGAACTAACCATGCCTCACTATGAGTATGCTTTCATTTTAACATGTTTATCATCTTGCTTTATGCGTTTTTGCATATACTTAACAGATGAAACTGACCCTCTGGAGGGCTGGTGTTCAGATACCAGCACTGAGTTCCACATCCAGTGAAGGCATTGGGCCTCTTGGCAGCTGTTGGGCAGTGGGGCTGAATGCCAGTTAGTAGGATGTCCACCCAACCTGTGCAGTGTTGGGAAAGTGAATGCCACCCTTCAAAGACTGGGGGGGGGGGGGGGGG
>NW_016803181.1:812438-857245 GCF_001698545.2 Rhinopithecus bieti
GGGGGGGGGGGGGGCGTCTGCAGAGCTGGTTTCCAATTGCTATCCAGCTTATCCCCTGCCACAGATATGCCAGCACTTTAGCAGTGAACTTATTTAGCTCTTCAAGCCTAGAATCTTTTGTTACAAACACAATATGCAACACAAAGATGACAGGAAAATGTCAGTAGATTTTAATTATTATGTATTTAAAAATACCCACATATTGCAAACATAAAAAGTTACCTATAGGTTATTCATGCCTAGATTCACCTTTTATTGTTTTCAAGGCGTGGAAATATATCAATTTCTAGATTTTCCATGTAGAAATTTGTAGTATGAGAAAGGGCAGCAAAGGTGTGATACAGCTGTGGAACCAGCTCCATGGAACAGCTGTGCTCCAGTTGTTTAGATTCCCCCAACAGGAAGAAATACAAGGTGAAATTCCAGTTCACATCATCTTTGAATCTAAAGTCTTCCGTTGATCACAGCTTTTTTGAGAAGATACTGTCTTTTGTAGCATAAATCTGCTGAAGAACTTATGTAGATGAGGAAAGAAGACTATTCACATAAATCCTTGGAGATTTAATGGCTGTGCTAGATTTTCTCCATTTGCACTGCTAGATCCAGCCTACCCTTCTCCAGGCTGCTCTGTGGAAGCTGATTTACAAGGGTCTCACCAGTGGATATTGGGCTTGGCCATTGGGAGGCACCAGCAAGAGATCATAGAGTGGGAGGAGAGGAAGGCTGGGGTGTTAATTCCCCCTTCTCCCTCCCTGCTCTGCTGTTCCCTAAAGGGTTTGGATCCTCTGCAGCTGGCCTCTCAGCTATAGCTCTCTCACTTAGGGCTCTGGTAGCAGCTCCCTGCTTGACCCTCCAGGGAGAGGAGAGTTGGCACCTTTCTACTGTGGCTACTTCTGGAATGCTTAACTCTCCCTATTGGTTCCCTCAGTCACCCCTGCAGATGGCTCCTTCATGAAGATCTCCCCATTTGGAATACAACATCTGTTTTCTGCTGGGACCCTGACTGACACAAGGGTCAAAATAAGCTCCTCCATGGGAAGCATTGAGAGAGACAGAAAATAAAGAGAAGGAAGATAATACTATCCATTCATTGCAGTCGTCTATGTGCTAAACACTGTGTGAAGCATTTTGCATGTATGCAATAAATATTTACTCCATGCTTTCTGTGGGTTAAACACTAGTAAATAAGATAGTTTCTCTGCTCTCGGAGAGATGACACATGCAATCCTTATAACGACCCTACTATTATTATCATGACTTCTAGCATAGGAAAATTGAGTCTCGGAGAGGTTAAGTTACTTTCCCAAGGTCACCAGCGAGTAATTGCAGAACTGGAATTTGAGCCCTGGCTGTCTGACTCTAAAGCCCATGCCCTCCTGTCTCCACTGGAACAACAGCTGCTCATGCGCCCTCGCAAGTCGGCAGCTGGATGAATTCCAGGAGTGGAGCTGTTTTGTTTAGCTTGGTAATGACAGAAGTGTAGGGAAAGCCTGGAGTCCTCCCAAAAAAAGACCATGGGGCTGAACTGCTTAGGGACAACTGCATCGAGGATGAGCTTCTGGAGGGCTGTGATTGATGGGTGCTGACAGGCAAAGGCGCTGTTGGTCTCAGTAGGCTGAGGATGAGGGATTCAGATTCTTGTCCCTGGACCTTCCCAGTTCTGCTAGGAGCCAGCTGTTGACAGAAGGTAGAGATGCCTCTTTTGTTGACATTGAAGCATTTTCCTCTGCCTTGCCAGAGGCATCTGTGTGCCATGAAATGACTGTGTCTCTTACGGGCAGGAACCTTCACGACGAGGTCACTGTTCTCTGCAGTTTCCTGAAGGACGAGCTAAGTCCCAAGAGGAAAAATAAACTGACTGGCATATTGTTTGGGGCTTCAGGATTCAAACCTTGGGTCCCCTTCATTTTTGTGAGGCTTGTTCATTAAATTCTAAAGAGAATGACCTTGGAGTGAACCAACTTCCTGAACATTCCTGACCAGCAGCAGGAATGGTCCGAACGCCCACGGCCGGCCCTCCAGGGCTCCCTCAGAGCAGCCTACTTGCAGCGCACCCCATGACTCACAGCCCACTGGGACTGCAGGCTGAAGCCCCTCACGGCTGCCTGATTCTCCTCAGTCTTGAGGTTGGTTGAACCAGGATGAAGTCAGGGAAAGTGGGAACCCTTTTCAGAAGAACCAGGCTTCATTGTTTCTGTGATTTATTTACAGAATCCAATGGGCTCCTCACTAGCTCAAGTTTTCTTCCCCCCTTTCCTCCTTCCTTCCATTTCTTCCTCCCTCCCTGCTTCCCTTCCTTTCTTTTCCCTTTCCCCATACCATCCCTCCGTTTCCTCTTTCCATTTCTCCTGCTTTCCCTCCCTCCTGTCTTGCTTGTCTCCTTTCCTTCCTTAAACAGCCACCTCAGTCTGCTTCTGGCATTAGACTAAAGGCTGGAGTCAGTGCTTGATGGGACTTCTTCCTTTTAAGGGTACATCTTTCTAGGGTAACCATGTGAGGGTCCCTGACATGTCATCTGTCAGTCAAATCAACAGTCACCTCCTGACACAGAAATACCTTGGCCTTCAAAGATTCCAATGAGGAAGTTACAGGCAATTTAAATGTGGGTGTCAAACTAGAACCTTTTCTTTTGAGGGATTCAAAGAAACACACTACTTATATTCAAGCTCATTTCCTATTTGTGATGAGAAAGCAGGGTATAGTCAGGCCAAGTGTATCAGCAATTGAACAACAAAAAATCTCATTTTTCATGGAATCAAAATGCAGGGTAATTTTGAACTCTCTTTGCCACTTGGCTTTGGACAAAGCAAAGTCCAGAATAGGGAAGCCCAGGTTAGGTGTCAGGTTGTCCAACTTGTTGTGTGGGCTTCTCTCCCATTCTATTATAACTCTGTTCACCTTGCCGAGAGCCAATCAGTTCTCTTTCCACTTTTCCACTCCATCCCCCTGTGTGACCAACAATGCAGGATTTTCCATGACCCAGAGAATAGCAGTTGATGATAGAAGTGAGAGCCTATTGCCAGGAATTTTATTTGTACAGAAACCTCTAGAGAAGCCCTTCTCCATCCCCACCCTACCCCAGTATCTATCCCATTATGATTGGCCCCACATTCGTGTAACACCGTCCAAGAAAATGGGCGCGTCAGTCCCCCAAAGGCTTATAACTTGAAGTGAGGGAAGGTCTAGAGCTGATGTCCCTCTCCCACGCTGCCATCTGGTGTGAACTAGGGGGTGTCCACGAATGAAGCACCTGCAGAGTGTCAGAATGCCAGGGCACTCACCCTGACATCACCTGGCACGCACATAGAGCTGGACCCCCCGCAGTTGTGAGCTCATTCTCCGGGGTGGAAAGAGGTGGATTATTTGTGTGTTTTCTATCCAAAGTTGGCTGCTCTGGGCCTGACCTTCTTGGCTTAGGGGGAGGTGATGTCACCCAGCACTTCCTGCAGCTGCTGGAGAATGAGGAGTCGCCCTCCACCCCCAGACCCCAGAGAGGCGCTGCAGTTTAGAGCCAGTGCCTGTGGGTTTCATGACCAAAATGTCACTGACGTGCGGCTGCAGGAAGAAAGCGTATTCATTACAGCAAGTGAGTTGCCGGTGGTAGCCTGAGGGATGAAAAACCCAAGTGACCTGAAGTGTGGCCACTTCCAGATCCTCCGCCCTCCGGGGTGTGGTTCACGGGAGGCGAAGCCTCAGACTCTTTTGTGTCTGCATAGATCCACTGATTTGTTCTTAGAAAAGATTAAAAGCTCCAAATACAACCATTATGTCCATTTTGAAGGGTTTTTGTTGTTGTTGTTGTTTTAAAAATTATTTTCTTATGAGCAGTGACTAATCAAGGATCCTATATTCTAGGGCCTATTTCTCCCAATTGGTTAACTATAGAATCTCAGTCTGCAGAACAATTAATGTGTACTAAACAAACAAACAAACAAACCCAAACAGAAACATAATCAAATACATTTAACAAGTGCTGAAAAATGTAAAATATAGTCACATGGCCCATAACCACATTTTCATCAATGATGGGCTGTATATGCCACAGTGGTCCCATAAGATGATGATATCTTATTTTTACTGTAGTTTCTCTATGTTTAGATATGTTTAGATACACAAATGCTTACCGTTGTGCTACAGTTGCCTATGGTATTCAATACAGTAACGTGCAGAGCAGGTCTGTAGTCCAGGAGCAATAGGCTACACCATCTAACCTAGGTGTGTAGTAGGCTCTATCATCTAGGTTTGTGTAAGTACAATCTGATGTTCACACAGGACAAAATCACCTAATGACACATTTCTCAGAAGGTATCCCTGTTGTTAAGTGATGCCTGATTATATATATATATATATATATATAGAATATTTGAATTGTAGTAATGTATATTAGAGGATCAAAATATCCTGCTTAATTATTTTTAAAATCTAGTATTTGGCAAGCATACTTGCCCACGCCACTGTCTAGCAAACCTGTTCTATCTTGTGGAATCTGCTGTTTTTTTGGCTATTTTCTAGCACATTCTGTCTCAGGTGAGAAGACAAAGCTATATATGGCTTCTCCTTTTCAAGTTTTTCTTTCTCTTTTACCTTAATTTGTTTTCATGAAACAGACAGTAATTGAACCCACTTATTCATTCACTTACATATTTATATATTATATTTTAAAATGTATGAAATGCAGGATGCATGAAGCTGAGTGAGGTGTGGTTCTCATCTTTGAGAACCTCACAATCCAGTGGATAGGCCGAGGTGGCCACAGGGAAGGAAGCAACTGTAGTTACAGAACCTGAGATCAGGAGAAAGATCTTGCCGGGAGTCATGGATGGGGGTGGTTTGAGCAAAGAGTTGCGTGTGGGTGGATGCTAAGGGTGGGGAGGAAAGCAAGTAGGGTAGGAAGAAGACTGGGCCAGAGATGGAATTCCAAGAACCGAACACACTCATGCGCTGGACAAAGGGAGGAGTCTGTGAAAGAGACAGGAGACGTCAGAGGGCAGCAGGAAGCTTCCCACTGTTAGAGCCAGGCTGGGCTCTCTGAGCAATGTGATGATGGCATTGAATTGTCTCCCTGGGCTGGGAGAAAGAGTGAGGGTCAGTGGTGTGTAGTGCTGTGTGTCTGTGTGTGTGAATGAAGGGCATCTGGGGGGAAACTTGCTCGTAAATTTTAACCCAATGTATAAACTGTTCAGGAATATGACTCTGGAACCTGAACGGTCTTGTGTTTAAGAGCATGAACTGTAAAACCAGACAAATCTGGCCTTTGAATACTGGTACTGCTTCGCAATGACAACCACCACAACACTTTTAAAAAACATTTCTTTCTGGTTTTATTAACAAGTTTAATAGACACCTTCCTTGAATGAGGGGACGTAATACAAATTATGGTGACCTATATATAAAACCTGACACCAAATTTGGACTTTTGAGAAAATGTGTATATAAAAATATGCCTTAAAATCTGCACCAAAACACAGTGCAGCCAGTAACCCACAACCCCAACAGGAGTGGCTGCAAAGGCAGGTCTGGTTTGTGGACCCAGGGAGCTCTTGGTCCTGCAGCCTCACAGGTGAGCCTTGTGTGAGAATAGCCTTCTCTGAAGAGGAGCCAGGAGAGCTTTTTCTTTGAAGGCAGGCTTTCTGTTAGTTCCAAACGTCACAAGTGTGGCATCAAACAAAAATGGTGCTGAGAAGAAAGGCAGGAGGGAGAAGAGTTGTCCTTGCCCTAACAACAATTTTTAAGAAACCGTATACCAAGGCCTCGTACAATGACTGGCACATGGTAAATGCTGAATTAATGCTACATCATCATAATAATGGTGAGGAGATCACATATGAGTTGTTCTTGAGATGCAGACATAATTTCCCAATGACATAGGTGGTATGCAACTTCAAGTCACAAAAGCAAGGGTAATTTTTGGGTTTTCCCTGCTGTGGAGTATTCCCTGTCTCCTGCCATTATAATTCCCTTTGGCTTTATGCTATGTACAAATAAACTGTGCTAATAAACAAAACTCCTTGTCCTGGTAGCTGTTCAAAAGCAAACAAACAAAACAGCCACCACGCCACCACAAATTAACCAAAAAAAAAAAAAAAAAAAAAGAGAAAAAAACCAAAATACAAAAAAACAAAAAAACAGCAAAAACAAGAACTTTAAATATCTCTAATATCTCTATCCATACCATCATAGTCCTATCTTTTTGCCCTTGGGTAACTGTTTTGCCGCAATTTTAACCTCATGAATGTTCAAAGTGGCTTTAGATGGTATTGATGAAATGCTGTTGTTTTTTGTACTTTTCTGATTCTGGAGGGAAGTGCAGAATGGATGGTCACTCCAGGCTAGAGTGGCTAGTAAGGCTTCTGTAATCCGAGGGGGCTCAGTTGGTGTCTTCAGCTTCCTTCTGAGAGAGGTGGCTCAATATTGGAGCCCTAGTCTAGTCTGGGCTCTGCCTCTCTGAATCTTCTCTTGAGCAGAGGCTGACCTCACTGCAGCGACAACCGTATATTCGCTGCCCCATCAGAGCATCTGGTCGAACCACCCAGCTGGGTTAAACACCAGTCCTCACTATTCCCTGAACACTAGGGGGACTCAGATGAAGCTTTTCAAGTTGCTTTGGGAAACTCCTTTCTGTAGGTTTGAGGTGATAAACAAACCTACAGAAAGGAAGCCTCCCATACTTTCTCCCATGGAGTGGGGTAGGGCGCATAGCATACCAACAGCTCTCTCCAAAACACCTCATCTCCAATAACCCCTGACCTGTTTAGAGTCTGACGACAGGTGAAGAATTATAAAAAGGTTATGCAACTGGTTTAAGAACACCTCCTTTGATCATTTGCCTTATGTTTGGAATGTTCTGTCTGTTGCTTTGGTATATCATTCAAAACTTCCAGTAACAATAATGCTAATACTCGAACTTGACTGCTCATCTCTAGCCATTGCCCTATCTCCTCTCCATCATGACTGAAATCACCAGCCAGGAATTCTCTTCCTCCCCACTTTTCTTACTGGAATCCACTAATTCGTCATTCAGATCTCAGGCCAAGTGTCCCTATCTCCACGCCCCTGTGACTCCTCCATATTATAGACTCTTGTGTCAAGAATCTTTCTTTTGAGTCCTTGTCAGTTTCATTCTTACATTTATTTATATGGTCATTAATGTTCATCTATTCCTCATCGTATCGCTGGCCTATAGTGACACTCAGTGAATAGTTTTGAATGAATGAATGGATGTCTGTACCACCCACTAGACTGTGGTATCTGTTGAAATCCTTCCCCGCAGACTTCAAGACAAAACTATCATTGTAGTTGTTGCTGAATAATCTTTGTAGGTGTTAATCTGCTTTCAGTGGTTTTCCATAAGATAAGAACATTCTTTCCTAGCTTCATTTCAACAAGTATTTATGGAGTGTCTACTACCTCCTTGGCAATGTTGTAGGTATGTTCTGTACATTATTTCATTTGTCCTCAGAGAAACCCTATGTGGTTGGCATTAATACCTGTACTTTCCAGGTAAGGATGTTGAAGCTCAGGGATGCTAAATGACTTGTCCAAGGCATCTAGGTAATAATATATGAATTCGAATTTGATTCCAGGTGTGTCTGACACAAAAGCCGTTATCTCTTTATTATATTGTTTTTCTGATATTTAATATCCCTGTAGTTAGGTATAAAATTGTGTGCTCTGAATAAATGGAAGAGCAATCAAAGAATAAGCTATGAATATTCATGTTAGAAATACAAGAGCCAAGAGATATGTAGCTGAACCTTGTATTTCATGTTGGTGTGTGTATGCTGCTCATTTGTGTTCCCAACTCAGTAGTAAGTTCCAAATTTTTCCGCACTAGGCAGGTGAAGTTTATTATTTGCAAATATATCAGAGTTTATTTTCCACATAAGCATTATATGCTGATTCTAAAACGGGGCCTGCACTAGCACAGTTTGGCCAGTCTATCTATAGAAACCCAGTTTTTAATATATGTATTTTTGGGGGTCTGTTTACAGACCCCATAGGGAGGCAATGAAAATTGTATACCTTCTCTCCAGTAAAAGGCACACATTGATTTTGATTATTATTGTAGAGTCTTAATACTTTGAACTATATAGAACCAACTTAATTACCTGTAGTCTGTTAGGAAAGTCTCAGAATTCATCACTTTGATACTGACTGAGCACCAAGCATACAGCAGGGTGTAGAAATGAGCACTGAAGATTATTACAGGAAATCAATATACTTTTATTAAAGACTCATAGAATATTAAGGTGAAGGATCCTCAGCTGACATTTCATCTAACCACTGCAAACATTAGGAGGGTATTTGCATTAGGTCATCTTTAGGACTTCTATGTAGTTGTTCCCAGTCCTAAAGTTCTGTGAAAATGCTAACACCTTTTTCTACTGTGAATGCACCTATGCATACAATATCAGTTCCTCGTGAATCCTTTTTCACTTCCATGGTATTTGGTCATTGTTTGGACTAGGATGAGACTTCTGTTTCTAATAAGAGGGCTCAGTCATCTTATACAATCCAGAGCTCTTCAAATTTCTCTAGAATTGTAGTGATACCAGCTGCTAATCTCCTTGGTTAAATTAATGACTGCACTTTCTGGTATTTTAAAGTAAATCATTCTGAGTTGAACAAAAAGTCTGGAAAATTAGGAAACTGGCTTTTACCATGGGATGCAGATGAATCAGACATGCTAATTTGTGAATCGTCACAGCTTTGAAGCATCTCTGGATAACATGTGACTTCTTGGATGAACTGCAATTGAAACTCACAGGTATGGAACGAACATCATAGTCAGGGAAAGCTGCTCTCTCCTAGGCAACGAATTCCATGTAGATTTCATTTTTATCTCATTTAATCCTCACGACAATCTTAAAAGTGATTGCTAGCACTTTTTGACAAATGAGGACACAGTGACTCGAGAAGTTAAATAACTTACCAAAATCACACACCGCTGAGTGGTAGGATCAGGATCCAAGTTCAGGCTTTCTGGTCTAAAATTCCTGCTACATCACTAGTTTATGCTGCCAAAATCACAGATGTCCCCCTTTGGAGCTACAGGGAAAGCCAGGCTACCAGGGCCCTTTGCACAGACTCAGTTCAGTCCACAGCTCTGCCATGAACTGTGTGACCATCAGCATGTTACCTAGCCTTTCTGTGCCTGTTTCTTCCTCTGTAAAATGAGACTGGTAGCAGTACCATTTTGTATGGCAGTTGGGAAGATTAATGAGTTACGATGTAGAATACTGCTTAGAATAGTACCAGGTACACAGTAAACCCCCAGGAAATATTAGCAATTACTGATTACTTGAAGTTCTCTGCCCACTTCCCTGAGCTCAGAGTTTTCTCCTGCACCAGGCCTACTTTTCTGAATTGAGACCGTGAGAGACATGTTTCATTATTTAGTACAATCAACTTCTGGGGGGACCGTTGTCTAATTAATTACAGACTATTTTTTGAATGCAAGATTTTTAGATGCTTTTGTGGCAAGTTTTCTTTCCCATTTATATTTAATTTGGGCAATCAAAAAGCAAAATTAGCTGATTTTCTTTATTCTTGCCTGCTGACTATAGGTTGATGTCTGCCAGCCAGACCAAGGGGCCAACCTTTTATGTATTTATTTTTAAACTTCTGTTTTGACAAACCTAGTGGCACTTTTTCAGCTGTTAATGCAGACGATCTGCCTTTATTGCAGGCCCACCAAATGGTCAGTCATCTCTTCTGGTTTCTGGACCCTGACTTCCCTGAGGACAAGAGCCACTGACATTTAACTTGTCTCTGTCACACCCCTGCCTAGACAGGGCCTGGCATGTAATGGGCAGTAAAGTGATGTCTGTAGAATGAACTAATGAGTGAATGAATGAATGCACACACAATCAGAGCATCCCAAACCTGGCTCTTTTGGGGAGCCACGCTTGCTTGCCATTTGGATTCCCCACAAAGCAAGAATATCAACAATGAGAGACAAATCCTTAAGGTCCTATGCTCAGGGCTTTCTCAGCTCATTGCCAGTACGTTTGAAAGCAGCCGAGTAGGCCAACCTGGGGAATGTGCCCCATTTCTCTCTGATATGGTTTGGCTCTGTGTCCCCACTCAAATCTCATCTCGAATTATAATCCCCGCCTTTTGAGGGAGGGAAGTGATTGGATCATGGGGGCAGTTTCCCCTGTGCTGTTCTCGTGATAATGAAGGAGTTCTCACGAGATCTCATGGTTTTTCAAGTATTCCGGCATTTCCCGTGCTTGCATTACTTGCTCCTGCTGCCTTGTGAAGAAAGCGTCTTGCTTCCCCTTTGCCTTCTACCATGATTGTAAGTATCCTGAGAACTCCCCAGCCATGCGGAACTGTGAGTCAGTTAAACCTTTTTGTCTTATAAATTGGCCGGTCTCAGGCAGTTCTTTATAGTAGTGTGAGAATGGACTAATACAGCCTCTTATCTGTGTGGATTTTTTGCCAGGTAGGCTCCAGAGCTGTCTTTCCCCACCCCTCTATCACCTATCTGGTGTCACTGTGTGACCCAAATGGCTGGCTGAATGACACTCTATCTTGTTAAATCATCATGACTCATTATTGAAAATTTTTGCTTGCCTTAAACATGTGCTAACTGGATTGGACTTGTAAGGGCCCTGTACTGGATAAAGCTAATGCTTTTACTATCTTATTTATATTACCTTCTCGAGGGTGGTTACTTAGCTTAGACTTTCTCTGAGGAAGGAGTAACTAAATTGCCTCAAAGGAACATTCTTTTTCCCAAATTGGAATTCCCTAGTCATAGCTTATCTCAGCAAGAACCATGTACTTGTGACGACATGAGCCAGCTTCTCCTACTATGTGCTTTTACTGGAATTCTTCACAATTCACATCAAAAGGTACCTTGATGCTGACCTATGTTTCTTTCAGAGATGAGACTCTGTAGTCTCCTTTTGAGTTTGGACACTGGCAAGAGAAACTTAAGCGGGTTGAATAACATAGGATGAAAGTTTGCAAGTGGGAGGAAAGTTTCACCCAGATCTGGAAAACTCAGAATGTGTTTTAGAAAAGAGTGGCAAATGTTCCCAAAGCATTATAAATTGAGTTCACCATTTGGATGGCATTGATTTATATTAAGAATTCTACTCAATAGTAGTTTGGAATGCAAGGCAAAGAAATCTGACCTCTAGCTATATGAAATCAAAACAGAGACATACACCATCTCCAAAATGTTCTGTCTCTGTGCAGACGAGGCTCAAAGCCACATCACCAAGCCTATTCTCACACCAGCTGCCATTGCTGACTAACCGTGCAAACCAATACCTGGAGAGCCACGTGTCCTGCCTCTAAAATGCCTCAGATGTATCTGCTGCCCTCATTAGCACTGCTATAACCCCAGGCCAGAACTCAAAGCCTCCACCTGGCAGCATGAGGTTGTTTTCTGGCTCTGGTGTGGTTTCTGATCAGCATCAATCAGCATCACCTGGGAACTAGTCAGCAACACAGATTCTCGGCGCTACCACAAATCTACTGAATCAGAAATTCAGAGGGTAGGGCTCAGCGATCTGTGCTCCAGCCAGCTCCTGCACGTGATTCTAAGGCATGCTGAGATTTGAGAATCTTGGCTCTAGGCTCACTCCCTTTAACTTAGAACTCGCAATCCTGATGCCTATCAGAGTCACCTGCAGTACTTAACACTCCAGACCAATTAAACTGATTAAGTCTAGGCATGAAATTAAAAAAACTCCCCAGGTGATTGTACACCCAGGCTGGATAACTAACAACTCATCATAGCTTAAATGAAAGTATCAATTACACACTCCTATTGCTCTTTTCAGAAACGGTGATGGTTTCTGGCTTTCTACTGCTCAACTTCAAAGTGAGTTTTCTAAAGAATCCTCAAGTATAGATCAGGAGAAAAACTGCCTACATCTGGGGCCTGCTTTGTCTCAAGAGTCCATCCCCTCAGTTCCGTTCAGGATTAGGCTGTGCTTGGCTGGAGGACGCCAAGCATATCAGGAGCCCTCCTTTTTCATTAGTCATCTCCTTGCCCTCTTTCCCTTTCCCAGGACCCCGATCCTCAGGGCTGTCCACACCAATTTGTGTGAGCAGCCAAATCCAGTGCTGGTCATGAGCCCTGAGGCCAGGTCCAAGCAGTGGCAAGAGAGAACGGGGCTGGAGGAGGGGCGGGATTTGAGCACAGTGTGAACTGGGAAGACTGCTTCAACTTGACTGAATATCAGCAAACTGCACCAAAGCACAGCAGAGCAGGCTACACCCAGGTCAAGCATTTGCGGAGTGGTGGGTGGGAGCAGAACTCTCCATTTCATCTTTCCTGAGTTGCCAGACCTGGGCTTAAATACCTATATATGATTCTCAGACCCCTGTGAGTGCTGGGCGCTGGCGGGAAGACCAGCTCCTGGGGTGGGATAAGTTATATAAAGCATGGTGTCTGTGTCCCTGCCCAACTCGTAGGCCCAAAGAAGACACTCCCTGGCCATAGTGGTGGCCCTGCAGCCCGAGGCCAAAGGGAGGTGGCTACTGCTTGAGATGGAACTTCTCACACTCCCAATCACAAAAGGTTGTAGTTTTGATTTTGTTTCACAAATAAAATCTGAGTCTAAAAAGCCATTCTTGCGGAGGTTAGACTGGTATTTTCTAGGAATTTCGACTGTTCAAGTTGTGAGTTTCAGATTTCTTTTAGTCACAATCTAAACGTTTGAACAATAGTGGTGATTAAAATAATTTTAGTATTGATTGTGTGGGGAATTTTGGGATAATCTTTATAAAATCAAAGTTACAAAATGCTATTCCTCACAAAAATGTAATTTTACCGATGAAGACACTGAAAGTCAGGAAAAGTGAGGGATTCACCATGTTAGAAAGTGTGAAGCTAGGTTTGCAGCCTCAGATTGGGGGACAGGACAGCTCTTTTCAAGACTGTCTAATGCCCCTCTGCCAGCCAGCCACCATCTGCCTTGAATGCTTGTTAGAGGAAAGGTATAAATAAGGTAATAGTGTTAATATATAGATTAAACATTTTTAGAATTGCACTAAAGTCCACAGTTTTCAACTTGTTTTTATTTCATGTATCTTATTTGTTCTTTCCAGCTAAGCCACCATATCCCTGTATTAGAAGAAAGTTCGTATGGTATAGGGAGCTCCGGAGGTGACTTGCCTGAGGCTTGATAGCAAAGGGCAGAGAGTAGAGACCCAGGTCTCACACCACACCGGGTCCCTCTTCTCTCCCTGTTATATCAGACTATCCTTCCCTGTGACAAGCGTTATGGAGACAATGATAAAAATTGGTCCACTCCAAAGTCTTCCCTGGTCTGCTCCAAAGTCTTCCCTCTCTATGTCCATAACCCTTGCGACATAACTTTGCTGTTCTCCTGTTAAGTGGTAGAGCCTCTCTCCCCACATTGATTCCAGCTGGTCTTGGGACTTGCTTTGTCCAGTAGAATGTGATGGAAGTGAGGTTCTGGGGCTTCCGTGCCCAGACCTTAAAGAGGCGTTGCATCCTCCACTTTCCCTCTTGGATCCCGACCGTCATGTACAGAAGTCCAGGCAATTCTGCTGGAGGGGGAGGCCATGTGGAGAGAGAGGTGCTACAGTTAACAGCCAGCACCAAGGCCCAGGCGTGCGAGTGAGACCTTCTTAGATTCTTCAGCCCCAGCTGAGTTGCCTCGGCCAACACCATGTGCAACACAGATGAGCTGTTCCTGTTGAGCGTGGCCCAAATTCCTAACCTTCAAGACATTTATGCAATAAAATGGTTGCATTTTAAGCATGTTGGGGGTAGTTCATTACATAGTAATTGATAATAGATACACACTGGTTTTAGTACCATGATACTGTAGAGTAACCAAGCTATATACTCTTCCTTCTAAAACTAGTCAGTTGATGTGTCTATCTGCTAATTTAGTTCATATTATTAATATCCAAGAACCTAGGACAGATCAGATGAAAATGGAAACTGAGATACATTTAGGGAGGATGCTACTTTATTTTTGGATTATTCTCCTAAACTCCATCCTAGCCCAAACCCTAGCTCTTGCCCTAAATCTAACCATAGCCTTAACCACTACTCCTGCGGGGTCCTATTCAACTGAAGTCATTTTTCATGACTGATTGGACTCAGAACAGACATGCAAAAAGACCAAGGTTATCTGGACACTCATCTCTGGATACTTTAAGGTATCTGGAATATGGGGTTGGAGGAAGGCCCAGGGCGAGGTAAGGGAGAGAGAAATGTCACATTCACTACTTACTGTTAGCTGACAGTGTGTTCTCAGACAAGTTCATTACCACGTCGAGCCCTGGATGCCTCATTTGGAAAATAAGCTGGTTGGAGCGTTCATTTTTAAGTACAAGGTACAAGCTCTGGGAGATCCACCCCACCTTGTTCTAGAGCCTTGTAATTCTGAAAAGCTCCACCAAAGTTTTCAGACAAGTTCTTCCAGGCTAGTTGGGTACTCCAGGTCTTGGCAGCTCCCTGGTAGCATCACCTTGAGAAAGAAAAGCGTGTCCTAAGTTGATGAGGGACAGTTTTCAGGCAGGATTATTTGGAAAATGTTTATTCAGAAGAAATTGGAAGCTCCTCAAAAATGTAGATGGAAAAACTGTTGCAGCCCAGCCCAGCCTGGAGCACAGCTATACATACTGAGCTGAAATATGCTCTTTCTCCCCTGCCAGTCACACAGCCAAGTAGGAGGCCCCTTGTTTTTTTCCTCAAAGAGAAATTCCTGGACACAAGAACTGCTGCTTTATTTCAGAATGTCATCATTTCTCAGTTATTTTGTCCTGGACTGTTTATCCAACAATGGTGGGTTATTGCTGTCTCCCGTGTGGCCTGAAACAGCTTCCCGCTAAGGACCCCTGGGGCTGCTGCGGGGGACTGTCCTTGGCACATGCTGGGAAGGGAAATGAGGCCCTCAGAGGTCTTCCCTCCACAGCCCCTCTTTCTGTTTTATCCTGAGCTATGGCACACAGTGCGACCTCCTCGTAGGAGCTGGCAGCAGGAAAGTACCTCAAGCAGTGATCCCAGCCAAACCCCTACTCACAAGCTGGATGAGGCTGGAGTCATCAGAAAGCATCTTCTTTTAAAAAGAAGGCCTTGCAGCTTTTTGCAGGTGTTACCAAACCCAGTATGATCCTCACCCAATTATGGACATTTTTCTTTAGGAGTGATTCAAATCCCCCTAGTTGCAAGGCAAGTCAGTGTCTGTTGCCTTGTGTTCAGGAATGATGGTGCCAAGTTGCCCCTCCTCCTCTTCCTGTGCTAGCCACAGTGGCTACAAGAGACTCTTGGGTAGGAAGATGGGGGTCAGAAGTAGATTGCATTCTAGCTGATTTATTTTGTTTTTATTTTCATTTTTGCCAGTGCTCTTCCGTGTCTATGATCAATGTTACTTACACAGCTCTGGATTTGGGTGGGTCCTATGAAAGAACAACTAGTGACTCAAATGGTTGTGGAGGCTTTCCCTGAGTGTACAGCTTAGCAGAGAGAGAGCCTCACAGATCCTGGCATGTAGAGTAGGAGGTCACAGCTTTCTAGTAGCACTCAATGCTATTTCCCAAACTGTGTGTGCCCATCTGTAAGTTTGGAAGATAAGCTCAATTCAGAGTTTAGGTAGACAGCAGTTGCACTCACGCTGCATCCCCACTGCCCACATCCTCTGGCAATATGACTCTATAGGGGATGTATGATAATGAGGCCAGTGTGCCAGTTATCAGCTTATTACTGCTCAGCTCCAAATCCACTGTTCGTGGCCTTGCTTGTCATATTGGAACATTTCTCCACTGCCAGCTGGCAGAGCATTGGGGGACCCTGGAGGACCTTCTCTCTGGTTCTGATGTGCTGCTTTTGGCTTGCTCCCGAGGCGTGCAGTGGCCAGCAATGCATGGACCCCCGCTGGTGCTCATCCCAGCTTGCCAGTGCAGGTGTGTGGTTCCCTGACAGGCAGCATCTCAGCAGGAGGCGAGGCTTCCCTCTTGTGCTTTGCTGCCCTGCTGCCTGCAGACCCATTCTGGCTGACAGTTTCCCTGCCATCCATGTGCTGCAGTCACACCCTCTTCAAGGAGGTCTGAATCCCAGCCTAGGGAGCAGGGTCTCCCCTTCCAAGTTTGTTTCTTGGGTTCTTTCTCTCAGATCTAGGGTATTCTTTAGAGCTCTTTTTAAATCCCCTTTTCTTAGCTAACTTCTCATTAATAGTTCTTTGTGATAAACCTTTTCAGTTCATATTGCTGTGTGCTTTCTGTCTCCGGATGGGATCCTGACTGCTACACCCTTTTACCAAGGTCGTCTCATTTAATCCTAACAATATCCTTATGAGGTAGGTATTATCAGTAGCTTTATTTTACAGGTAAGTAAACTGAAGCTTAGGTGGCAGTCCTGAGCTGCTCATCCAAGTTCCTGACTTCAGAGAAAATGATGTGGAGACCAATACAAGTTCTTTCCCAGTTTCCCAAAGAAATTTCCAAAAATCCCTAAGCTAGTCACCTTCTTACTGGCTTCAGTTTATTTATAAAATTGGCATTTTTGTCCCCAGATAACTCCAAGTACCTTTGAGAAACCTTGCAGGAGAGCTGCAAATGGTATTTCTAAATCTGTTCATGAGACCGAGTGAAAATAAAATATTCTAGGCTGAGATACAAGGTCTTGTCAGGCTTATTGTGTCTCTTTGCTTTTCCCACTCCCAAGGGGTCTGAGCTTTCTGACTCTTCTCTGATGATCACCACGTCTACCCAAATAGGCATCCATGCCTAAGAGAGGGACTCTGGAATAAAAGCCTCATGCTATAATTTTGGAATCCTGTGTTTCCTGTCTTCTCTCCGTCCAGACTCAAGTGATGTTGTAGGAGCTGCTGGATTATCTTTTCATTAGATGAGAGATCTCTGGCTTACCTCTGCCGGGGCAGGGTCTGCTGGATGGAGCTACCTCCAGCCCAGCTGGAGGAGAAGTAGTGTTTAGGACACATTGAGGGTACCTTGGGGAGAGCATGTTCCGTGGCTTTTGCTTGGGAGAGAGCCTAAGCAAAAGAAAACCTGAAAAAAGCAAAGGATATTGGTTAAATCCATTCTTTTGATGGAAGAGATTGATTCTTTTCTCCCAAAAGAAATGGAGCTTCTTTTGGAAGAAACAAGAGCGAGAGGTTTATTTTCTCTCGAGGGAGGCATCTGGAAGTTCAGTATCTATGTTTTCTGCAGAGGAAGGGGAGTCCTTGAAATACTATAGGGCTAAAGTCATGAAAATGTTGTCACCATGCAGCGTGGGATTGGAAAACATGCTGAATTTGTCTTTTGATGGCACCAGAAGGAGCAGGCTTTCTCTCTTGCTGTGTGGTCTCTGGCAGCCGGGCTCCTGGGTGAGAAATAGGCTGGTGCCTTAGGAGCCTCTGTGTGCCACAGCCTGTGATTGGCTTTCAGGGTGCTGACCTGGAGCAGATGAAAGGCTCAGCCTCAAATTCTTGCCCTGTCACCTACTAATCGTGTGATTCCAGGCAAGTTATTTCATGTCTTTAGGTGCTGGCTTCCTCAGGTATAACACGTGGCAATAATACCTGCCTTCAAAAGTTGCCAACATTAAGAGAGGTGGCAGGGATCATGGGGTAGCACTTTGTGGCTATTCCACTAGCAATAGTTTCCCTCCCTGTGTTCCTCTTTGTCTGAGCTTAGCTGAGGCGTGTCTTGAAGAATGGGGTTCAGTGTAGTGATTTGCCAGCAATGTTTCCCAATTAATAAAAAATGAAGGGTGGATGAGTAATGAAACCATGTTATTTTCATCAACTTGGATGGAACTGGAGGTCATTAAGTGGAATAAGCCAGGTGCAAAAAGACAAACATCACATATTCTCACTAAAAAATCTGGTCACCTGGGGGTTGAGAGTGGAAAGATAGAGAACAGATACCGGGAAGGGTGGGTGTGAGGGTTGGGGGAGGATGAGGGAGAAGTGGGTTGAAGGGTATAAACATACAGCGAGATAGAAGGAATAAATTAGATGTTTAATAACAGAGTAGGGTGACTACTATAGTTAAACAAAAATGTGTTGTACTTGGGAGATGAATGCCCTAAATACCCTGTCTTGATCACGACACATTATATACATGTAACAATTACACATGTACCCCATAAATTCATATCAAAAGACTCTCAAAGAATGAAAATTCTAAAAATTAAAGAAAAGAAATGCTAGATTTGGCCATTAGCATGAAATAAAAAGCACAAACTTTATTCATACCACATTCAGGTCATATTCTGGTCTTACTGCTCATAATTCCTCATTAGATAGTAGCTGCTATTTTTCCAAAAAAGAAATCATCTTACCACTATAGAAACACTCAATAATTGTTAGAGATAGGCCAGATAATACTTAGATTTTCCACTGCTCCATCTACTGGGTACTATGTTGAGTGTTTGCTTTTTCATTGAACAAACGTATAAATATCTGTTAAACCTTTGCTACGTTAATGTCTTACATAATTATATTAATAATGATACTTTGCCTTTTAAAAAAAGTGCTTTTGAATGCTTACTATGTGCCAAGCACTGTGTTAAAAATTTTACACTAATTACTTTTATTGTCTAATAACAACTACCCTTTATGGAGGGCCTATTGTCTGCTGGGAGTAGTGTCTGATTTAGAAACACTGGCTTAGCTCTCCAAAGGTATACTTAATGATAGCTGTTGTTTATTCAACATAGATACATGTGGCCACTATGTCAAACTGTTTTCATACATTATAGTGGCATTGGACCACACCTGCCAACCACTTTGCTCTGTTTTCCAGTGTCATCTGGTCATACTGAAATACTTTCCAATTCTTGGAGTACACCATGCTCTTCTAACCTCAGAGACTTTGCGCTCACACTTCCGTCAACACATGTGTTTGCTTGGCTGCTTCCTTCATACCATGAAGACCTCAGCCCAAGTGTCACTTTTCTAGTAAGCTCTCCTCTGACCACATCAACTCAAGTAACTACCAACCCCACCACCAAGTCAATTCTCTCTCCTGTCACCTGCATTTAAATGTTATTTTTAACCTGGTTTTTAAAAGCAGATTTAATTTACCAAAAGCAAAGGTTTTCACAGAGAACTTATCTGCAGTCCTATTCCCAACACGTAAAGCTGAGAATAGTCTGGAAAAGGTTCCTGCAAAATGTGACAAGCTTCAACCAATTTTCAGGGAATACCTTAAAAGAATGTCATTATAATTCACTTTCTGTTGGAGTTAAGGTGGTGTCAAACAAATATAATTGAATGGTTGTTTTAGAACACTGGACAGCCCAAGACTGGGCTCTTTCCCAGATCCTGCCCATCTGTGTAGTTGGCAGTTGATTGTCCTAGTGCCTCAGCTGCTTCATCTGCACAATGCGAGGGTTGGGTTGATTGATCACCACGGGCCCTTCCAGAACAATCTTCTAAATGTGCATATAGACACCATTTATAAGGTTTGATTATGTGCCAGATGCTGTGTTAAGTGCTGTCCATATATTATCCGATTTAATTCTCACAGTGCTTCTAAGAGGTAGCTGGTTTTAATCTCATTTTATAGATTAAAAAACTGACACTCAGAGGAAATGGACCTTGCTCACCAAGGTCAGTCACACAATTAATAGGACTAAAGAACTGATGGATTTAAGCCTATGTCTGTCTGACTCAAGTAGTAAGCTCTTACTTGTGTTGGAACATCGCCTCCGGGTTTCTGGGGGCTGAAGGTTTATCTTCTAAGTAAGAGGTTAAGTTAGTGTCAGAAGAGAGAGCGCTCTCTAAGGAGAAATCATGGAATTATTTATAGTTTTTATGAGAACTAGAAGCTGAGGCAAAGCAATCAACCTGAAACTTATGTCTATTCCTCCAAAATCCCATAAGGCATTTCTTGTAAATTTGGGTCACACTGTCTCTGAAATTCAAATTTAGTATTTTCATAGCAACTTTGCAGAGTTCACATTAATTAATTAGCTAATTAATTAAGCTCTGCACTACTGTCATGGAATCTTCACTTTCAAATCCTTTTTCTGACCATATTTGCAATGTTCTCTTGGTCTTTTTCAAATAGACTACACCCCGCCCTATAACATAAACTATGTAACGTTCAGCTCTGTGTATTGGGGAGGTAGAGCCCCTATGTTTACAGGTTATATGGATTCAATGATATATAATGCAGACATAGTTCAAATGTTTTTTAAGTGCTAATCTCTAAAATTAGATCAACACACACACACATGCACACATATTTCAGCTTTGTTCCTCAGTTTCTAAACACATTATTGATTGGCCTAGTCTAGTGTATTCCAGAAAAAAGCTTTATTTTATTTTTTGAGGACAAGAACTATGTCTTTGGTTCTACATCTGTGCACTTAAACTACTGCTGTGTGTGGAGGAATGATTAGTTTGTATTTGTTGACTCTGCAATTGAAAGGATCTCAGAATTCACTTCAATGAGTGTGGCCCAAACTTGCCTGAATATAAGAATACAAATATCTTCTCAGGGCCTAAGTCAGAACTTTGGACTCAATCTACAGAGAAGGAGCCTGGCAATCTATATGTTTTAATGCAGCAAGTTACTTCTATCATTGTGTAGATTTGGGAAACATCTCCATGTGTACAAAGGGGTAGAAGTCTCTTCTACAGCATCATAAGTGACGTTTTTTGGTTTTAGCTCTCAGGTTTGAAGACTCAGAGGCACACTCATTTTTGTCCATGGAAAGGTGGATTTATTATACAGACACAAAGCATTCTTTGGGGAATCCAAGGTCAGGCGGTGGAGCCTGGCCCCATGGACTAGAACAGAGGGTCTGTGGTCTTTCATTCATGACGTCCCTGCTTTTCTCTGTGCACCAAGTTCATTTTCCTGTTTCTACTGGTCAGGCTTCCCATGCCTTCAGCTTGTCCATGGTCCATAATAGCTCTCTGGCCCTGAGTCACCTCACCCTCAGTTCCTTCTCCAGAGCCCACCGATTCAGAGTTTCCATTGCCTGATTCAGTATTTCTAAGTGATCACTCATCAGCTCAGCTCAGCCTCCTGAGCCAGATCACCAGAGACATCATTACTGGCAACCTGTGGATATATTTAGAAACAACAGTGCAGACATGACTGGGGAAAGACAGAGCATAATTATTTTACTATTATACTGATATTGGAACTATATCTCCAGGTTGTAGTTAACATGTGTTAAGCCACACGATGAACATTTTGGACTGTTGGTGAGGTGTTTGAGACTGTTTGCACTATGGCTTATTCAACAGTGGACAGACACACTAGTTGTAACAGTACAGGTATACAAATGACTAAACAGCAGCAATACTTTTTTTTAAAAAGAGAGAATTTGAATGACAACAAGGGGTTGCGTAGTCAGAGTTCCCAGAATTATCCATTCTATTTTGACTTTTGCTTAGAGGGTTTAAGTGGCCCTTCCAGAATGCACTCGGCAGCTTTGGGAAAGGATCAGAAATGGAGGCAATGGTCAAGGTGAGACCTGCTTTTTGTAATCTTCTGCTTCAGTTAGGGTGGGTCATGTGGTTTTTCAGTTCCTAGAGACCACATTAGCAATTAAGAACCAAGCCAGTTTATCTTTTTTGGTCCTGTTTTCCAATCTAGGTGAGCTGCCGTCCCAAGGAAGAACAGAGTGTGACCTGACTCCGTTTAAATCACACAGCTTTTATTATGGGTCTTGAACACACAGGATATGGCTTTCCCTGACTCTCTCATTGAGCGAAAGTTTAGATCAAAATAAAATTCCCTCTGTCTGATTTCAGATTAACTGTTGTTCTGGGAAATGTCACAGAGGCAGAAGCAATGTTATTTCACTAAAAATAGTTGTGTCAGAAACTAAGAGTCATGTCAAAAACTTCTGGAGGTTTTAGGTCCAGGAGTCCACATGACGTCTGGTGACAAGTTTATTTGAGGCCTACATGATAAAAATTTAGAGGTAGAAACAAATGACTCTGTAATCTAGTTCATATGTGAATTGCCCTTTGCTTTTTTACCACGTTCTTTTTGCCTGTCCTCTTGGCTGTAGGCAGGAAAGGCTGAAGAGAGGGCTCAACAGCGTCTGATTTTCTTCTAGTTGAAAATGTTGATGAATGTTGAAGTTCAAGCTTGCTATACTGGGTTTTTGGAGTGCTGAGGTTGAGTTTTAAATTATACAGGTCTGTTTTTAAGTGTGAGCATAGTATCCACTGTGGCAGATTTGTGAAGCTCACTCGTTGCTTTATTATTGTCAGGGCTACACAAGAAGCACAGAGCCAAGCTGTGTGTCTCTATTCAGAGCCTATGTGTCCACAGGGCAATAAGCGATCATACACAAGAGTGTTAACTAAGCACTGGACGAAGGACCATGGATATTCAAAGAGGAAAATTCCGTAATGGGTGAATTTTAAAATAATTTTGTTTTATAAAGGTTCCTGGGGAGGGGTGATGATGCTATAAGGAAATTTCACATTCTATTGTTTCTTTTATATTACCTATTTTTGGAAATCCATTTCCAACCAGATTAGAAAATGTTTTAAATTTACATGCATATTTACATAAATATTCATTCAATTTACATACTTTACATTAAATTTAAATACATTACTTTAATTGCTTTTGCTTGTTAAAATGTTTTCTTTTTTTAAAAGAAACTTTTCATCTACCAAGTTTTCAAAATATAAAGCATGAGGAAAGGATCAAAGTTTTTCTTGGGAGGTGGGCTAATTGTTGCAGCACTAGATGTAAGCCTCCTGAGGGCAAGAAATGGGCCTGTCGTGCTCTCTGTTGTGTCCTGCTGTCCAGAATAGTTTGTCTTATTCTTATCCCATGGATGCTTGCTGAATACTTGACTAAATGAATCATGTTCCTGGACAATGGCTGTGATTTGGTGAGGTGGAGGACAGTTTGAACAAAGGCATTGAGATGGTAAGAGCCTGACTGGAATAGACTAGGATGATAGGGGTTGGTTGAAATACCATTGTATAGCCAGAGAAAGGTTAGGCCATAGAGGATTTTGAAAGAGTGTATGTTTGACAAGACAGACAAAAGAGAGATCCATCAAGTTTCATAAAGAGGAAAATAATGATGAATGCTTTTAGAAAAACATAGTTTGCAAAGTTATGCAAAAAGGAGTTGGAAGGGGCAAAGAGGCCAATTTCTTCTTTTGAATTAATAAGGCATGGATTTAGGTTGAAATAGACCTAAAATCGCTGATGGGACAGATGCTAGGACTTGGCGACAGGATAGAAATAAAAAGCTGAAGGAGAAGTAGGAGTAAAAAGTAGGAGACTAGAAGAGTGGAGCTGGTATGGCAGGGAGGGAGCCGCTGGGAAGGAAGCCCATTTGGATGGGTGGAAGTCTGACAAAGGAAGGTGCCTGACTCAGTTCATGCTTGAAGCCATGGAAAGACATCCACCTGTAGGTGTTTGGATTTATGCAAATCCTCCTGGGAGAGGTCAGGTTTATAGATCCAAGGAAGCATTAACAAGGTGATGCCAGATCAAGTCATGTAAGGGTGGAGAAAAATGCACAGAAGGCAGGAATCCTTGGGGCCAAAATGAGGGGAGTAGCTGGTCACCTGGATGAAATGTACCTAACGAATCCCTTAAGATTAGAAGGCATTTCTTTTCTTTTCTTTTTTTGGACGGCAAGTCAATCGCTCTATCGCCCCCAGCTAGCGAGATGACACGATGGAACCAAATTCCCTCCGCGATCCTCAGCACACTGCAGCTACCCTCCTCCTCGGGTATGCATTCTCCGCTAGCCTCCCGTAGTAGCTGGGACACAGGCGCCACACCATGCACAAACCCAGGATCCACGTTTTTCGTCAATATCTCTATTCAGAATAGAGACGGATTCACCAAAAAACACCCAAGTTAGCCAAGGATAGTACTCAAGATTCACTACCTGACTCGTGATCCACCCGTCTCCTCCCAAAGTGCTGGGATTACTTGAGCTACCGCGCCTGACGGCATTTCTTATTCATCTTTGCTCCCCCAGCAGGAAGTACCATGACTAGTTTACAGTAGGAATATTCAGGAAAATGATGTAATTTCTGCCTACCAACCTGAGAAACTCAAGAGGGCAAATGTCTGCAGTTCTCATTGGGGTTGTGATACTAGAGCAGGGGACACAATTTTCCTTTAGGCTACCTTAATGATTCATTTGACCTCTGTTTCCCTGTATGCCACTTTTTCTTGTTAGATTAAAAAAAAAAAAACCCAGGTGTCAGCACATCTCTGATGTGTACCGTGTTCTGGGTGTGAAAGAACAAGTCAAGCACCAGCATTCTTTTTTCTTAAACAATAAAAAGAAACAAACTCAACAGCGAACTTACGTATTTGTGGTATGCTTGGTGTTATGTGGACCTCAGTCCTGTCCTAGACAGTGTATAATCGAAGTGACAATAGGTTCCATAAAAGCCAGCTCTGACTCTGTTCCACAGACAGCATCATTCTCTCTGTGGGTTAGCATCCTTCTTCCATCATGGACAACAGTATTGCTTTAAACAAATCAGCCTTCTAATTCGTGATTTTTAGGAGTGGTCATTTCATATGTGAAGGTATGAGTAACAATAGCCAAAGACTCTACAATAGCATTCTCCAATAGACTAGATTCCAGTGACCTTCAAAAACCATGAGATAGTTGAAAACATTTTGGAATTTCTGTAAACACTTACTTTATGAACTCTCTATACATCCTGTCAAATAGGTGTTGGCAATGGCTTTGTTTGTGGAATTCCTAAAGTCTAGAAGCTGCCAGAATATTTCCTTTGCTTTTTCCTTCTTCCTTCTTCCTTACCAGGCTTTGAGGGGAGCCCATGAGTGTGTGTTTTGTACAACAGCCATCTCGGGTGGATGTGAAGTTTAAATGGCCCCTTTCTTTGCAGGTAGGTTGGCAGACAGAATACTGCTGGCAAAATGGATGATTTCAGATTCAGCCTAGGGCAGAAAAGCCCACTTTGAATTGCTTATTCATTCTTCCTTCAGGGACTAGTGTCTTAACACTCTACTCAGCACCCAGTGAGTTGGGGAGATTTTATTTGCTGCTTCTAGAAGAGACTTTTTTGTGAAAAGGAAAAATGAAGTTTATTTTTTCTTTCTCTTTTATCTTCCGCTTTTTTTTTTTTTTTTTTTTTTTTTTCTGTGCCAGAGTGTAGATTCAGAGCTCAAAGCCCTTTGACTTTCTCAGGCTTGGCCTCTCTCCACAGGGCCTGCTTGTCCTATCTGTCTCTGTATTTATATTACTGTGGACACCCTGGCTTCTTCCTCCAAAACAACATGTGATGCTTTCAGTTTGAACTTGGCTGCTGGCTCCTGGAGGACTCAAAGGCTTAGAGGCTGTATTAAGAGGTGTGTTAGGAAGCTGAAAGGGAACTTCTCTCTCTTTTCTCCTTTATCCATGGCCAAATGAGCATGATAAGCATCACTGGAGGACCTACATGATTACATGATGCATAGTTGCAGTATCCCAAAATTGGGGCGTGGTTACAGAATTCCTAGTACCTGATGAGTTGGATGCATCTGGGAAACAAGGCTGCCTTTACACATTCCAGTTTGAAGAATAAATTGTGTGTTTCTCTCTCTCTCTCTCTCTCTCTCTGTGTGGTGCAGGGGGTAGGGGTAGTAGAAGATTTCTTCAGGTTGTCGTTCATTCATTCGTCCACTGTATGTTTACTGACTACCCACAACTGGCCTGCCACTTGGGATTCAGAATTGAAGCATGATTCCTATTGAATATTACCATGATTCATATTGGTAATATTACATAGTGGGCAAGGGGTTAAGTAAAGACCTTGGAGTCAGAAGACCAGGGTTTGAGTCTTGGCTCTATCATCTGTTGAGCTGGAAAAATCAGTATAAGTGCAATAGACAGTCACAGAGGAAGGAACTGGTTAATTTGTCCTGGGATGGTCAGGGAAAGCATTAGAGGGGTGAGAACATTTTAGCTGGTTCTCAAAGAATGATTGGGAGTTTGTCAGGTGAGTGAGGTGAGGTAGGGGATATATTCTAGATAAATTGAATAGTAACAAAAATCATATGTAATGAAAATGTGCACCATCTTCAGGGGGCAGTGAGTTACCTGGGAAGGCCAGGGCTCCAGTGTACGGGAAAAGTGTTCAGGATATTGTTGAAATCAGCTTGTGAAGGCCCTTGAATGCTTTTTGAAGGGGTTTGGACTTCAATCTGCTGCCAGAGGTGCTCCAACTTCAGTTTTAATCAGATGGGTCAAAAGTCAGATTTGCATTTTACATGCTGCTGGTAGCAGCTCTGAGATGACTTCGAGGAACTGGGCCCAGAAGGGAGAGAGGAAGACAGAGGACTTTTTTCTAGTGTGGGTGTGAGATGAGACACTATTGTTTTTCCTGTCTATTTTAATAAAGAGTCATTGATACTTCTGCTGCAAGGCAAGTTAAGTGAGCATGTGTGGACAGGTTGGAGTAAGAGACTGTCCTAGATGGTAGGTGACAACTGGCTGGTTATCTGGCTGTGTCATGGGTACCTGAGAAGTTCCAGGGGAGCAGGCTGGAGAGACACCCCTGGGGGTTTCTGGTGCAAGGTTTCAAAGGCCTCAGTGTTGAGGGCCCAGACATCTTTCTAAGGCCAGGATGCCAGCCCCCTGGGGGAGTCCCTTGATCCAGATAGCATGACAGAGCACTCAGTTTTCTCTGTGTGTGAGGCTTTGAACCTCTTCAAAGTCAAGAGTATGTTCTGTCTGCCACAGACAGAATATTTGTCCTCATTTATGTGCTTTCGTCATTAGAATACACGAAGTATCTATTCTTATAAAAACCTCAGTTGCACTTGGCTGGAAGCCACTGTTGTTAAATTTGTTGGACACAGCTGGTACTCTATCAAGCCTGAAGAATAAAACTAGGGATAATCATGATTCCAATCAGTTAATTGATGGAGAAATAATATTATTCTATATAACCTTAAAGGAAAAGACCACTGGTCTGGCCATGTGATTTGGTAGTGAAGTGGGTAGTTGTTGTAGGGTTATGTAGAGGTTGAATGGTGTCACTGTGGAGAGTGAAAGAGTCTATTGTGGTAACTAGATGGGAAAAGGAACAAAGCCAATATGATCCCCCACAAATGTATGACTTTGTATTTACATGAGAAAAAAATGACTAAGTAGAAGGAATACAGGGTCAACTGTCAGGAAATGCTCCTGTCCTACAGTTGTTATTGACTTGTTGAGTGAGTCACCCAAGCTTTTGTGCTTGAGATATCACATCTGCCATTTAAGGAGAATAGTCTCTCTCATTTCTCTACTGATAAAAATACATGGAGTGTCATTCCAATGCTTTCAGTGGTGAGGATTAGAAATAATATGAAAAGTAGGCATCCATGCCAATCCAGCCAGTGAGAGAGCACTGTTAACTTCTGTAAGTAAATATAGCCTTGATCTGTGAAGTGGGATTAATACTTACCTTTCTGAATTGTCATGAAGATAAAGTGTGATGAGATTTGCAAAGTGACCAGCACACCTGGCATCTATCTATATCAGTATATCTAATGTGTGTGTGTACACACACAAGTATAATAGTTGGATGCTTTTATTCCCACTCCAATTACATGTTCTCTTCAGTGAGCCCAGTTCCAATTCATACGTGGGTACTTGCCATTCTCATACCCACGCGTTAACACTGACATTGACCTGATCTCTTTGAATTGCAAGAACTGGAACCAGGTAGGAATGTCATGGGCTGAGTAGAAAGCTATATTAGTTACAATGGAAATTACTTTGAGCTTACACATCCTATAATCCCGGATTAACCATATCTTCCAATATGGAGAGTAATTCCAATACAAATCACTGTTATGGATTGCTAGATTGTGGATTACTACCCTTTGGAATTAAACCCAAAGGCAGGACTTCTTTAGGTTATTTCTGGAAACTAACTTCCTATTATAAGGCCTAGACTCTCTACTCAGGGCTTGCCAATCAATGGTTCCCCTTGCCTACAGGTTAAAGTCCAAAGTCCTTGGCATGACATGAAAGGCTATACACGGCAGGATCCCAGCTTTCCTGCCACCCTCAGCTATCATTAATTTTATCTTCACACCCAGTACCACAGCCATATCAGACCACTTACAGTTTATCAAATGTCTTAGGTAATTTTAATCTCTGCAGAAGCATGGAATGTTCTCCCACCCTCTACTGGCCTTACCTTCCTACCCAACCTATCTCATATGTTACCACATCAGAGCATGACTCCACCACATCTGAATGGTAACTCTCTCTTTTATGCCTCCAGTATAGCTTGTACATATGTCTTTCATAGCAATTACCTCACTGATTTTAATCATTTGCATATTTGTTTTTCTCTGAGTTATGAGCTCTTGGAGGACAGAGACCACATCTGTAGAAATTGGCTTCATGTCATCTGATTATTCTTTTAGAATTAAGTGTCATGAAATAAAAACTTTCTTTGTATCTTACTGTATTGCCCACTCCCTTCCTATTTTCTTGGCACCAGAAAACTCAGAACAAAATTTAACTGTAGTGTACAGGAATTGATGACATGTATCTTGACATTGCATTCTCTCTAGGCCTTTTTGTCTCAGTTTTATATTATCTATGAATATTTCCAACTTTTATTGTATATATTCAGGTAATCATCAAATCTTTTGAAGAATGACTTGTAGATTACATTAAAAATGTCATCTGATCTTTCAAGTTTCATCCAACCTTCTCAAGGTATGGAGCATCTGGCACTCTGCCTTGCTTTCTTTGTGATTTTGATTTGCATTTCCCAGATAGCTATTGATATTGACATCTTTTCAAGTGCTTATTGGTTGACCATTCATATGTCTTCTTTGGAGAAATTTCTATTTAAATCATTTGCTCATGGAAAAAAATGGGCTGTTTGTCTTTATTGAGTTGTAAGAGTTCTGTATATATTTTGTGTGTAGGTTCCTTATTAAATATACAATTTTCAAAATTTTCTCTCAATCTGTAGGTTATCTTTTACTTAATAATATCCTTTGAAGCAGAAAAGTTTTAATTTTGATAAAGTCCAACCTAGTCATCTTTTATAACCTGTGTTTTAGTTATCTAATCTGCAGAGTCATTTCCTAATCCAAGATCATAAAGGTTGAATTTTGTAGTTTTTTTGAGAAGAGTTTTGTAATTTAGCTCTTACATTTAGATCTATAATACAGTTTGAATTAATCTGTGGTATTGTGAAGTCGGGGTGCAAATTCATTCTTTTGCGTGTGGTATTCAGTTGTCCAGCACTATTTGTTAAAGATTATTCTTTACCTATTGAATTGTCTTGCCTATTTACTGAAAATCAATTGAACATAAATGTGAGGATTTACTGGACTCTTAATTCTATTCTATTGATTAATATGTTTATCCTTATACCAGTACCACACTGTTATGATCACTGTCGCTTTGTAGTACGTTCTGGAATTGGGAAATGTGAATCCATCAGCTTTATTCTTTTTCAAGATTGTTATAGTGATTCTGGATCCCTTGCATTTTTATATGCATGTTAGGGTCACCTTGTGAGTTTCTGTGAAAATACCCAGCAGATTTTTGTTAAGAATTGCATTGCTTGTACATTAATATGGGAAGTATTGCCATCTTAATTATATTAAATCCTCCAATTAATAAACATGGTGTATCTTTCCATTATTTCAGTTTTCAATATCACTCAACAGTGTTTTGTAGTTTTTAGCATATACATTTTATACTTACATTGTTAAATTTATTCCTAAAATTTTATTCCTTTTGATGTTAATTATAAATAGAGTTTTCTTAATTTTATTTTGGTTTTCATTGTTAGTATATACAAATACAATTGATTTTTCTATACTGATCTTGTATCCAGCAAACTTGATGAACCCATTTATTAGTTGTAATAGCTTTTTGTTGTTGTTGTTGTTGATACCTTGGGATTTTCTACATAGAATATTTTGACGTCTGAGAATGAAGGAAGACCATTTGATTCTTTACAGTTTAGCATGATCTTAGCTGTAAGTTTCTGATAGGTTGAGGAAGTTACTTTTTGTTTCTAGTTTGTTAAGTGTTTTCTTCTTCTTTCTTTTTCTGTTTAATCATGAAAGAGTGTTGGAGTTTATCCTTTTCTTATGCATCTATTGAAATAATTGTGATTTTTTTCTTTATTGTTGTGGTATATTATATAAATTGATTTTCAGATGTTAAACCAATCTTGAATTCTTGGAAGAAATCTTTCTCAGTTGTGGTATACTTTTTTTTTTGTTTCAGGATTCATCTTGGAGTTTTGCATGTATATTCATAAAGGATAGGGATGCATAAATGTGTGCAGTTTTCTTTTTCTCATGATGCTTTTGTCTGGCTTTGGTATCAGGGTAATAGTGGACTCATAGAATGAGTTCCCCTTGGTTCTATTTTCTAAAAGCGTTTATAAACAATTGGTATTAATTATTCTTTAAATATTTGGCAGAATTTACCAGTGGAAGCCATCTAGGCCTGAATTTTGTGGGAAGTTTTTATTTACTAACTCAATCTTTTTACCTGTTACAGGCCTATTTAGATTTTCTATTTCTTGAGTTAGTTTCAATAATTTGTGTCTTTCTAGGGATTTGTCCATATCATATAGTTTATTTAATTTGTGAGCAATAGTTTTTTTTTTTTTACATTTTATCCCCCTTGAACTCTTTTTTCTGTAAAGTTCATAGTCAAGTTCCTTCTTTCTTGCCTGATGTTAGTAATTTGAGTCCTCCCTCTTTTTCGCTAAAGTTTCACTAAAGATTTGTCAATTTTGTTCAAGAACCAACTTTTGTATTTTTATTCTTTATTTCATTTATTTCTACTGAAATGTTTATTTTCTCCTTTTTGTTTGCTTTCAGTTTCATTTGTTCTTTTCTAGTTTCATAAATTGAAAGGTTAGATTCTTAATTTGAGATTTTTTAAAAGAAATAAGCATTTATTGCTGTAAATTTAGCTCTAATGCTGCTTTAACTTCGTTCCATGGTTTTTGGTATGCTGTATTTTTATTTTCATTCATCTCAAGTTCCTTCTAATTTTCCTTGTGCTGTTGTTTCCCTTGACCTGTTTGTTATTTACGAATGTGTTGCTTAATGTCCACATATTTACGTATTCCCCATATTTCTTTTAGTCATTGATTTCTAACTCTGTGGGCATAGAGCCTAATTTACATGATTTCAGTCTTTTAAAATCTATTGTGGCTTATTTTATGGCCTAGCACATCATCTATTTCTGTAGAATGTTCCATTTGCACTTCAGAAGAATGTATTTTCTGCTGTTGTTGGGTGGAATTTTCTATAGATGTGTGTTGGTTCTACTTGGTTTACAATGTTTTTCAAGTCTCTGTATCTCTGTTGGTTTTCTGCCAGTTTTTCTATTTATTATTGGAAGTGAGGTATTTCCATCCTCAACTATTATTGTTGACTTGTCTATCCGTCCCTTCAATTTTGTCAGTTGTTGCTTTATGTATTTTGGGATTTTGTTATTAGGTGCATATATACTTGTTATACTTGTTACATCTTCCTTATGGAATAAATTGTCATCACTTCAAAATGTCCCTCTTCTTCTCTGGTAAGTTTTTGTCTTACAGTCGATTTTATCTAATATTACTACAGCTGCGCCAACTCTGTATGATTGCTGCTTTCATGGTATATCTTTTTCTATCCTTTTACTTTTCTCTTAATAATTTTAAAAATTAAATTTACATACAATAAAATGCAGAGATTTTAAGTGCTCAGTTCAGTGACTGTTGACAATTATACACAGCTATGTATTCACCCCCCAAAAGAAGATATAAACCATATATAATATTTCATACAGTTTTCTCATGCCCCTTTTCAGTCAATCCCTATCTCCTTCCTATAACAGGTAAGTGCTTTCTGATCGTAATGATCTTTTTAAAATCATAGTGTGTTCATTTGTCTCTTCTAGGTTTTATAATAATGAAACCATACAGGAGGTATTCTTTTGTGTCTATCTGCTTTCTTTCCATATTGTGTTTTTAAGATTCGTTTATATTGTTGCACTTACTTTTTATTGCTAAGTGATAGCAAATGAATATAACCTAGTGTAGTCCCAGATCAGCCCTCTTCAGAAGGACTCTGCAAAGGTTCACTCCACTTTACAGATGATCAAACTGAGAAATCTTCAGGAGCATTAATTCTTCTGTTACTGCCTTTGAATTAACATGTGAGAGAAGCTCTCAGAGCTTGGAGGAGGATAACTACGTGATGAATTTGGAATGTCCTTATTCCCCCAAGCCCTCTGCTCCTTACCTCACATATCTTCCTAGTCATATACCTAGCGTTAGGTTTAGTGTAAAAAATGAGGAATTAAGAGGCAGAAAATATACTACCCTGTTCTATTTGCATCACTAGTTGAATATGTCTCATCCCTTTTCTGGATGCTTTTCTCCTTTGAGTAATGAAGAACTTGATTTGGTCATCTCTCGGATGCTTTTCATCTCAGATATACTATTTAGTTGTTGGTCAATGACATCTAAGTATGAATGCATTTATGAAACACTTTAAAGGCTAGTAAAAGCAATTTTAACTATGCTCGTCTGCAATGTTAACCATCCTCCCAAGAGAAAAGCAACAAAAAGTGAAGTGATTCAGGAATCCTAATTTTGCCCACCTCACAGTTACACACAGCACTTGGCCTCACTTATTAAGAAAAACAGAAAACAAAGACAAAAAACGAAAACAAAAGTCTCCCCATTAGCAGGGCAGGAAAGAGGACAGTCTGTTAGGAAACCAAGAAACCAAATGACCTGACAAAGGGATTAAGATTGTCAATGTCTAGCAGATGCCTTTTAGGTTTGGAAGTTACAAAGTAAAGAGTTTAGACTAAACTAGAAGAAGATCAAATATAAGGATACGTGTATGTAAAAGTAGCAGGGAAAGCACTGGATATGATTGACTGTGATACAAGTTCTAGTCTGCACATCCACCTACAAGATGTACATCCTTGCCTTGATCTCTTATTCCCTTTTGAGCCATAGTTTCATCTGTGCAAAAAGAGGGGTTGCAGGATTTTGTACATTTTGTAATTTCTTTACCTACCTTGTAACCACTGTGCAATGTTTATTAACAGAAGCATAGAATTGTCTAATAAGTATAAGTTCTATTTAAAAATTTTTAAGTACTTCCTCTATTTTCATTTTTGTAGAGTTATTATGTTAATGGAAGTAAAATACTGTATTGAAACAACTTAAATAATTAATTCACATGCCCAAATCTCTAGCTCTAGAAATAAGGGAATAGGGTAATTCAGCTGAACTAAGAAAGCAAAGCAAAGCAAACCAAAGGAAAGAAAGGAGAAGAAAAGCAAGGATGTCTTGAGGGGCATATTGGTTTAGGTTTTGAGGATGACGGTAGTTAGAATTGGCCAAATAATTGTGCATTAATCAATAGTATATATGTCACGCCAATAGTTTAGAAGCATACATTGCTCTCAAATTATTCAGGTTCTCTTGTTCAGTAGCATTTTCATCAAATATCTTATTCACGGTCTCCGAATAAACACTTCGAAAAATATTTTTCATTTCTATCAAGTAAACAGTGGTCTTTGCGTTTCTATTACCTTTGAAAATGTTTGGAAAGGATTTATTTTTTCTTGGATAAAGTATAGACTGAAAAAGAGAAAAAAGAGGATTTGAATAAGGTGATCTGTAAGGTAGACCCTCTTTCAGTTCTAACATTGGGCTTCTATGATCATGATGTGCAAACCTGTCAGAATCTGTAAGGCAAACAGAGAGGTGCAGTGACCAGTCCAAGAGCAGCCTCTAGAAAAGCAGCTGCAATGTCCAACAACACAGACCCAGTTAAAACCATCATGGATGATTCATACAATTGACTATGTAATAGAATGGCAAAGTGGTCATGACATATTACTAACTGAAAAAGCAGACCACAAAACATCACAATGTGGCCTAATTTTAACAATGTACATGCCTGTGTTACACGCACGTGCGCACACACATACACACACACACAATTCTGAAATAATAGACACCAAAATCTCATTATGTCCGAATGGGGAGTTAACAGCATATCTTCATTTTTTTATGTATATGTATTAACAATAAATGTGTATAATCTTAAGTGATAAGAAAAAGAAAGATTATTTTTTAGTACAAGAAGCAGCAGCAAGGCAAAGTTTTGGGTAAAAGTCTTTACTGTTCACATGGACTTGAGTACCAAATTGGAACTGAGAGGTAAGAAAAGGTTTTAATATATGCAAAGTGCTTAGAAAGTGGAAGGGGTGTGGGAATGGACTGCCTGTGTGCGCCGTCTGTTTTAAATAGCAGGCCTCAGCAAGAACCTGGGAGAAGGGCTTCTTCCCTCCAGCCTGGTGCAGAAATGCTCTCTGAGCTAAGGGCCATTGATTAAAGGGGATTCCAGGGCTCTTCATCTCCCTGCCTGCTGGGCACTACTACACTGGCTCCGTCATGGGGATCTCACTGGCTCACCAAGAAGGAAGAGCATTGCCTGAATGGAAACATGTCCCAGACACTTTATCATTGGTGAAGAGCTGAGCTCATTGTCTAAACTTGGTTCCTCATTTTAAAAAGTAAAAAACGAGCTATCAAAATGATTAAGTAGTTATCCTTGAGTCTCACAGCTAGTTAATGGCAGAGCTGAGATTAGAATCCAGGTCTCCTTATTCTCTGGGCAGTGACTTTCTTCCACATCCATCTTTCTTCCTTTCACATCTGGTGCCTTACAGACCCTCAACACAGCTAAGAGCCATACCTGGGAACGGAAACCAAAACCAAAAGTTAAGGCCATGTTTTAGAAAGCTCCTAAGAACAAATACTTATATACTGCTATGTATAGTAGCAGAAATGATAAAAAATACACAGTGAACTTTCTCATTATAGAGTCTTATTATAGTTTTTTTTTTTTTTAAACTCTTAATTGTTCCCTTAAAAGGTATAACACTGTCATGGAAACATAAACCATTGTGAGTAAACAACCATCAACACATGGGGAGAGTTTTCTTGTTAAGAATTCTTATGCCATGTTGGTGTGCTGCACCCACCAACTCGTCAGCACCCATCAATTCATCATTTATGGCATAAGTATACATATGTAACAAACCTGCACGTTATGCACATGTACCCTAGAACTTAAAGTATAATAAAAAAAAAAAAAAAAGAATTCTTGTGAAAAATGGCCATTATCCCAACATCTGTTAGCCTTGCAAATAAGCTAGTAAACATTAATCTTTTTCTGGGCTATAGATATAGACAAGTGGTATTGTCCCGATCATGATAGAAAATAGTCCCTTTGTACTCTGCACTGTAAGACCATATCCAGAATCTTGTCCCCAGCCATAGGCATCACATAAGACAGATATCGAGAACTTAGAGAGCCTCCAGAGGGTGCAAACCAAGATGCTAATGCATCACACATCTGTAGTCTCTACACTGAACAGTGGGAGTTTGGTGGGAATGCAGTGCATGAGTTCAGGTAGTGGAAGCAAGAAGAGTAGAAAGGAGAAGAAAAGGCAGGATGATGGCAAATGGATGAAACCTTTTGAGCGGGAGATTTGACTCAACCAAGGAGGGCGTTCCTGTTAACTGGTGGTGCTCAGCACTTCTATCATAGAAGGACTTGGAAAGACGTATATGACTTTGGTCAAAGATACTGAAGAGTGACTTCTGGTACTGGGAGGTGAGGACTTGAACTACATCACCTTTACTCTCCCTGCCAACCATGAGAGATAATCACTCTTAACTGGGGTTGTGGGCTGAGAAGGGATTTCTAAGACAAGGTCAGAAACACTGGACCTTAGGGCCAGGAGAAAGGAAAACACTGCAGTTTGGGTTAATGATAATGGTGGGAGAACACAAAGAGGAAAGGGTCTTGAGGTCTCTGACCTGGTTGCTTTGTGTAGATTTCTTCCCTTGCTCCTTGTTAACAAGTTAATTCCTGCATACCTAGGTTATTTACCTTTTCACAAAAGAGGGAAAATACAATGCAGTCCAACAAACAAAGCACAGTCTGAAAATATAACAGTTTATTGTAGCTGCCTGATAAACCACTATTTTGCCTGGTAGATACATATTCCATCTTTTAAACTCTAGGAGGATTTTTTTTTTTTTTTTTTTTTTTTTTTTGAGGCGGGGTCTCCCTCTGTTGCCCGGACTGGAGTGCAGTGGCCGGATCTCAGCTCACTGCAAGCTCCGCCTCCCGGGTTTACGCCATTCTCCTGCTTCAGCCTCCCAAGTAGCTGGGACTACAGGTGCCCGCCACCTCGCCCGGCTAGTTTTGTGTTTTAGTAGAGACGGGGTTTCACCATGTTAGCCAGGATGGTCTCGATCTCCTGACCTCGTGATCCGCCGTCTCGGCCTCCCAAAGTGCTGGGATTACAGGCTTGAGCCACTGCGCCCGGCCTCTAGGAGGATTTTTGATCAATGCCTGGCTCTTCCGTAATCCCTTATCAAGCACATAATATATACCTGAGAAGACTTGGTCAATACAAACCCATCAGGATAGAAGTGGGAGGAGTAGACTGATTTGCAGGGGAGGGTGATGCAGCCTCCTCAAACTTCTGTCAGAGCTGATAGGCTCCAAAGAGATTGAGACTTCAAGGACAGCTGGCCATTCTCAAATTAAACATAGTACCCACATTCGTGTATGGCAATGTTCAATATTTCTTAGGCTTTGAACTTGATCATGTAGTGGACTATCAGACCTAGAGAATAGGGAAGAAAAAGAAGGTATAGCAAATCCTTATCAGATGTAAATGCCAACTTGTATATAAAAAATTGCCCCATTGGTTGAATGGAAAAATGAGTAGAAATATGATTTCCAAACCCTATTGCTGTTGGAATTCTCTAGGGACTGATTTAATCAGGAATATCTCTGTCTCCAGGGAGTTTTGTGAGCTCTCAGTTTAGATGACTGTTATGCAAAAATGTTTGCCATCCTGAAGACAACCATACAGTTTTATCACCAAATTCAGTGAAACAGATATTTAAATCACATGGCAGAAATGATACTAGTGAAACAAAATGTCTGCTCAGAAAAAAAAATCAACCCCCAACGTTATCGGTAACAGAGTAAGCGGACTCAGGGCTCAGTAAACCATGGGTACAGAGGCTTGGATCTTTTAATATTGCCTGGGCCTCTGGATTTGACTGGTGTTTAAATAAAGCAGGTGATAGGAAGAAGACAAAAATCATATGATGAAACAGAGCTAGTGTCATGTCTACATGTCCTACGAGTTTATTTTTGGTGAACTGGTAGAAGTTTAGAATCTATTTATGGGACTTAGTTATTACCCAGGAGAAATGGACGTTTTTGCAGCAGGAACAACATAAATATCTATGGGTTTAGTGAGTCATAAATTATCTTGCTGAAGGCTGGTTTTAGAGCTTCCCCGCTGGGGCCTCTGTCCAGGCTAGTTAACCATTACAGGGAAATATACAACTTCCTGAGGTCCGTCCCTATTGTCACCCTCTTAACCTAACCACCAGTATTTTGGGATAGGAAAGGGAGTTATGATAATAATGATAATTATTATTATTGATGATTGCAATAATAATAGCTTTCATTTTGAGGGCTTACTATGTGTCAGGAACTGTTTAAAAAATTTATAAAACTAAGAGCACTCAGCAGTTATTTTTGAGTTCATGTTTCATAATCGTGGAAGCTACTGGTGGCTCGTCTTTCTGTTACGAGCTTTAATCAGGTTGTTATTTTCACACATATTGCTGACAGCTTCATAAGTTTCCATGGATAAGCCCAAGCAAGACTCCACTATTTGTTCTGCCTGAATATTTCCTTGCCTGTTTATGCAGCGAATACCCTTTGAAGAAACAGGACCTCTTCAAGGTCTTGGTTCCAGCATACACTGCTCAGTAATCAAGGCCCCCAGGCAGTGCCAGACTCCTGAAGAGGAGAGGCAGAGGGGCTTTGCATTGCTTCAAAGGAAGCCCGTAGGCGTTGGTGGAGGTCAGGCAGTCTTAGGTTGTAGGTGTGTATTGTGGGTGGGAAAGGGGGAAAAGAGCTTTCCTAGCACAGCTAGCTCTTTGTCACCTGTTAGGTGGCTCCTCTACACATCAACAATGAGATTGGAAAGGCCACAAAGGGTGTCAGCAAAAACAGAACCCGGGTTTTCTCTTTGATCTTAGAAGGTGGGAAAATTCTGGAATCCACCATGATGGCGAGGCATAATGGTTAACAACATGAGTTTCTGCTTGAGATCCAGTTGAATGTCTAAACTTTCTGATTTTCAAATTCTTCCGTAATAGGAGGAAGATGCCTTCTGCTTCATGGGTTTGTTATGTGGATTAAAGGAGATTAAATGCACTGTTCACAGCTTTGACTATTACACAGCGAACTCCTCAATTCTTTTAGATCTCTGCTAGTACGCTTCCTCAGAAGGGCTTTCCCTGCCTACTCTTCATAAAATAGACTCTCCCTGTTTGCCTATAACTTCCTAGCACCTTACTCTGCTGCTTTAGTTTTCTTTACAGTTTATATCATTACCCAAAACTTATATATCTATGTGCTTTCTTTTTCATTCTCTTTCTCTTTTCCCCACTAGAATATAAACTTCATAAGAGCTAGTGTGTTTTAGCCTTGTTTGCTGCTCTATGTATAGCTCCTTGGGGAGTGCTGGCATGTAGTAGAAGCTCAATAAATGAGTTGAATGAGTAAACAGATGAATGAAATGAATGAATGTAAAATGCTTTGCCCATGATGAATACTTGATGGATTAAAATTTATGTTATCAGTTATATGTAAATGGGGCACTGGGTGGAAAGTGAAAATCTCTGAGATTGCCTTTCTCTCTAAAAGAACGATCTCATTCTACTCCTCGTTGAGCCAGGCAGAATGTGCAAGGCCCAAGGACTAGTGGTCAATGCAGCAGCATCTGGAGAACTTTTTCAGGCCTCTGGAAGTGTAGGGTCCAGCCAACGGGATCTGGAGGAAATTCCTCAACTCTCACCACATACAGAAATCAAGCAGTGCTTGTAGGTCACAGGGGATACTGTGAATGGATGCCCATTGCATCTAGGAGGTCACCGTGGCCAAGACAACATTAGCCTGTTTCCAGGTGTGTGTTATCTGCTCCCATTTTTCCTCCTGCTATGGGAGTAGGCCTTTCACTTGGTATCTCCTTTCTGGCCTGGACTTGTATAGTGGAATATATATATATATATATATATCTCACAGATGCAATTAATCAACTTGAGCTCCTCTACAGTGCTCTCTGGCTTCCACACTTATGATAATCTTAAGAAATCTAGGGAATAATCTGAGCCTCTTCCACTGTGCCCCAGCAGACATAGTTCAACCATTCCTCCTTGTGTTAGCGTCTTCCAAAGCAGATACTGAGGTAATAGTAAATGTTCCAGGAGTTTATTAGGGGAAATGCCTGTGTGGAATGACACGGCAAGAGGGATGGAGAAGGCTGGGCTAGCAGTCGGATGACAGTGTGAGCCTGACCCTGAGTGAAGGGTGACTGAGAGAAGACTGGGTGGAAGCCTAGAACGCTAGACTGCCCCTCAGTGGCAGGAAGCTCTAGCAAAGCCACTGGGGAGTCTATGTGCCAGAGTCAGCTAACGAAGGAGCCCTGCTTCTCAGAGGAGGGGGTCCCCTCACAATACCACATCAATGGCCAGCAGCAGCCCTTGGAAAATGAGGTCAAGGTACAAACACAGCAACAGACTTAAAATACAGCAGTTGGACCCTGAATCAATTCTACCTTCTATAGGAGGAGGTCTGTGTGGCATATTTTCATGGCTACCATACTCCATGAAACTAGAAGATGCCGAAAGCATCCCTGAAGCTGGTTGCTTTACAATGCAGTACCAGACTGCCAAGTAGGAGAGCTGGTGTCAAGCCTCTTACTCAGGAAAATGCAAATTAAATGGGTTAACCCTTCATGGCAATGGAGGGAGGGGTAGGAGAGCACCTTTTCTCAGCAGCCCCCTAGCTACAGTAGTTCTTCCCTATTTCCTGACCCAAGAATGCAGCTTTCAAAAGTTGGTCTGTGTTCCTTCTGGTTCCCCTATATCTCCCTTCTCTAGGGAACAAACTTGGGTCCAGTAGGGCTGGGTCAGTACCAGTCCTGACAGTTATGGCGTCAGAGAATCAGAACCACTTACTACTCATTCTCAGAGGTCCATCTTGGTGTACGGGCCTGCCCACTAGTCCAGACTCTTTCTACCCATGATACTATGGTTATTGTTGTTGTTGTTTTTAAAGAAGCCAGTAGTTCCTTCTTGTCTTGGGCCTTGGTTGGGGTCACCTAAATGTATCCTGATGACTTTCCACTAAACACTTGCCATCTCTTTCCTCTCAGAAGGCCACTGGGATTTTTATAAAAAGTTTCCTTACCTCTCCTATCACCTTAAAAGTCATGCATGAGTAATTTACCTCTGGGAGAACGTTCTGAACACATGCCTCGCTACAGCTTACTCTCCTCGCTAGCTGACAATGGAGTAGTTGAAATAACAGCTCAGAAAAATATTTTCCGTAATCTGTAGAGAGTAATCAATACTTAGAAGGAACGTCACTTGGCAACTGTGTGAACATTCCATTTTCGAAAGCATTCTTGTGTGTTCAACTTCACAGGTTCATGCCTTTTTAATATTTCTTAATCCCTGGTTAATGTGAATTCTCAGAACCAAAAGGTTCTTCTTGTGTAGCTGATTTCCGCGGAGTTCCTTCTTTTTTCTAGTTTTGGTATGATGGCACTGTGTCTAATGAAGCAAGTCAAATAAATGGCAGATTCTGTTCCCTGAAGTCTTCTTCATCCTGGAACATTTACTGTCTAATTTGTTCATGGGAAGACCCAGCTGTTAGCAGGTAGCCTGTGGGCCCCAGAGCAAAGGAGGAGAAGCCTTGCTGTGAACTTCAGAACACATGCTGGGCTGGGGGCTGTGGGGAGACACTTTGTTTATCACTCATTTAAAGCATGTTGCTCCCAAATAAATGGCTGTAAATGGAGATGAAGGGATAAGACTTGTGACTAATTTCTCTGGGGAGCCTAAGTATCTCCACTCCTGACCCCAGTGTGCTGCCTCCCCCATCTTCCCATTGCAAGACTCACAGCAGCTTTATGACAAGGTAGGTGTTTATGATCCAGTTCAGGATGGGGACTAACCCAGTCCTCCCTGGCGGGGGCATTCTTTCCATGACGGGGCTGACGCTCTGCCAATAGGATCCCAGTGAGCTCAGGGAACAGTGTCAGGTTGATTCAGCTGAGGAAGTCATGGCCTCGATTTAGCCTTAAAAGGCTGAGGTTCCGGTGGAAGCGAGTCTGTCTCAGCATGAAAGGCCAAGGCTCTGAACATTCCCAGATGACATCTGTGATTTTTCCAACACACATTTGGCTTCCTTGGTTCCTTGCAGTGCTTTGGTTGTGCAATCACCACTTGGCAGGTTCTTCGTCCTGTGAAATCTGTACATTTTCAGCTCTGACATCTCAAAAATAATCATTGGAGCCTTTTTTGTCAGAGTGGTTTATCGTAAAACAACCACTCCCACCGACATTTCTTGTAACCAGTACTAGGAGAGTGATGGCTTGCTTAGAAGGCCTTTTGAGGAAGGTGTAGTGGAAGAAGGGCTGGTTTCAGAATTGAACACACCAGGGTTCCAATTCTAGCTTCCTTTTCTTACATGTTGCAGGACCTTAGGCCTTCGGGGGCTCAGTTTCATCTTCTGTAAGGTAGAGAAAATAGTGTGTACCTTTCAATGTAGTTGTGAGGATTAGATATCATTAATGTGAGCTAAGTGTTAAGTAAATAGATGGACTCAGTACATTTTGTAGGAATATATGAGTGGTGTGTGTGTATGTGTTGTGTAGTGTTGTTCCTAGTTTAGAGGTGAGAGTGGTCAGAAGTTTGTCATATATTGAGGGAATATCAGCTCTCTTTTTAGCCCTCAGTAAATCACACACAGGCACATACACACCTCACGTGTGCATACATTCTTGAAAACCTCAGCTTTTCTTTTTGTTCCTTGATTTTGAGATAGCTGAAGATTCCTTTCTTTAGATTTTTAAAAAATTTGTAATCATTATGGATACATAATAGTTGTACCTATTTATGGGGTACATGTGATATTTTGATACAAGCATACAACATGTAATGATCAAGTCAAGGTCATTGGGATATCCCTCACATCAAACATCATTTCTTTGTGTTGGAAACATTCTTTCAGTTCCTTTGAAATATACAGTAAATTATTGTTAACTATAGTCATCCTAATGTGCTTGACTTTGATAAATAATTTGCTTCTGAGGTTGGTCCAAGACCACATGCGTGTGAGCTAGTCCTCAAACCTCCATGCTTGCACGCTGTCTGGGAATGTCTGAATTGAGTTCTCTGATGATATCCACAGGGACAGTCCTAGAGCTTTTCTTTTTCAGCCATCAACTGGCAGCATGCACAGTTAAGAGACATTGCTTCTTACTCTCACTAATGTCTAAGATCTGAAGACAGAAATAATTCTGAATCTTAGTTTTAGAGGTCTGGGAGAGAAATACTTTTCCTCCAACTCTTGGACTATTTCCCTATTACTGTAGTATTCATATTGTTTCTGAATAGAGTTTATGACAGACCTTCTTTGGCATAGTGAGAAAATATATTGTCCTTTCCCTTAAAAAAGATCTATGACAAAACATTGGTCACCAGCTTCTTAGCACATTAGTAAAAGGCTTGATGTCTCATAATCATAAAATGGGACCCAAGCAATATATTGAAAACAAAAACAAACAAATCTCCCCTGGCACAAACTTTGTACATTTGCCTTGTAACTTCTTTTAGCTATTGATGTGTTGAGCTTCTAGCACTGGGGAAGATATGAAAAATTCTTTTTTTTAAGACAGGATCTTGCTCTGCCACTCAGCCTGGAAGGCAGTGACATGATCATAGCTTACTGGAGCCTCAACCTCCTGGATTCAAGGGATCCTCCTGTCTTGGCCTCTCAAAGCTAAGACTATAGATGTACACTGCCATGCCTGCCTAATTAAATTTTTTTTTCTGATCAAGATGGGGTCTTGCTATGTTGCCTAGGCTTGTCTTGAACTCCTGGCCTCAAGCAATCCTTCTATCTCAGCCTCTCCAAGTGCTGGTATTACAGGTTTGAGCCATTGTCCTTGGCTATATATGAAGGGTTTAGAGTGTGCTTATGTAGGGGAAGGTCAGCAATTCATTTCTGAAAGATCAGTCTGGTGGCAATGTAGAGAATGGTTGGAGGGCCTTGAGTCTGGACACTGGGAGGAGATTTGGAGTTCATTGCCATGAATCAGTGGAGATGGTGGTGGTCTCACTTTGGCAAGGGAATAGAAAGAAGTGACGCATCAAAAATATTATTTAACAGATAGAATCAGTAGGACCTGGTAATATATTGGCTAGATAGACTGAAGAACAGAAAGAAGACAAGGATGGTGTCAATTTTTCTATTTTGAGCAATTGGTTATATGGTGGTGCCATTTACTGAGGAGCATAGAAGGACAGGCGGTACAAGGAGAGGAGCAGGCTTAGGGAAAAGAGTAAATTCACTCTGGACATGCTGAGCTTGAGATGTCTGTGAAATCAAGTGGAGATGTTGACTACGTAGTTGGATATTCAGACTTGAAACTGCAGAAATGCCAAGCCTGTAAATATAGATTTGGAAGTTACCAACATAGAGTTGGTAATTTACATCATGTGATTCACCCACCAAGAGATGAGTGAGAAGTGGAACAAGATCTCTGAGGAATGCAGCACCTCAAAGCTGGGTAAGGGGAGAGAAACAGCTGGAGGAGACAGAAGGAGCAACCAGAGAAGGAGGAGAAGAATGGGGAGATGTGGAGTGCTGGATAGTGGAGAAGACAGGGTTTCAAGGACATGCGTGTAATGCAGGATAGAGATCCAGTGGGATACTGACTGAAGTCTCCTGCGGACTCTACATAAGGGGGCCATATGCATCTTGGCAGTGGTGCTTTAGGTGAAGTAGTAGTGATAGAGGTCAGATGCCAGTGGGCTGATGAGTGAGTGGGAGGTGGACCAGTAGATGAGCATGTGAAGGTGAAAAGATAGGGCAGGGACTATAAGGTCACACAGGAGAGCAGATTTAGTTATTTCCTTCTTTTCCTTAATCTATTTTCTAAATTTAGGAGAAGCCCAAGGTATCCTCTTACCTCAGCCTCTTGAGTCACTGGGATTACAGGTGTGAGTCATCATGTTAGGTACAAGGAGAGGAGCAGGCTTAGGGGAAAGAGTAAATTCACTCTGGACATGCTGAGCTTGAGATGTCTGTGAGTTCTTAAACATATATTTTATTATTTGGAAGCCACTGAAATTTAATTGACTTTTATATTCTTTTTTTTTTTCATGGCTGAATTCATGTTTGTTTCCTGGAAACTCTTCAGGATAAAGGGCTAATTCATTACCATGGTTCACTACAATTAATGTTCACTACCCCAGCCATATTCAACAGTGTGGCACTTGGACAAAAGAAAAGAGGCTATCTCTGGGGGAAAAATTTGGTTTCCATGTAAGTATCCCCTGTGGAGAAGATGGAAACCAAGGGAATGTACTACTCTGAGGAGTCCAAACCTCATTTCAATAGTATTTGAAAGCATGATGTTTAAAGATGAATTTAGAAATGGTTTCATTTTAGGATCAGCATTACTGAGGAACTGGGAGCTAAGGAGGGACCTCATATAAGTCCAAAATATCTAGAACGGTGTGTTCTAATTCTATATTGCCCAATTTTAGCATGCCCACGGAAATGAATCAAGTAACTCTGTAGTAACTCCCAGGTTTCAAATGTTAGCATGGCTTGAAGTCTTAAAATCTGTATGGGCTCTATAGGAAAGAACTGAGAGCCATTTCTGTTACAAAGTGATGTGAGCTATTTTTTTTTTTTTTTTTT
>NW_016803181.1:857554-862792 GCF_001698545.2 Rhinopithecus bieti
TTTTTTTTTTTTTTTTTTTTACAGTGAAGTAAATAAAACCAATGCATATTTTCTTATTTCTCAATACTCAAGTACATTAATCTGGTGACAGTGTGGCATCTGGAGAGGGAATCAGGGAGGACTTAAGGTCTGAGAAGCCTTCTTTGTGACTTGAATAGGTCTTGTGATAAGCATTATACTTGAATATTCTCCCTTTGCCTTCATCCAGGCCCCATATTTCTTCAAGGCTCTTCACAGCTTTAATAAAATGGTAGTGAGAAGAAGCCTTAGTGTTTTTATAGATAAGCTCTTCCAAACTGGTGGTTCCTTAGAAGAAAATCTTCATATATGGAAAGCAAGAACTTTTCCTTGGTGGACGACTCTTTTTGTTGTTTTAAGTTCCAGATTGTTTATTTGGTCACGGAGTTACTTAGTTTCCTTTTCTTCTGTGGTATGCTTATGGTTGATTTTGTAATTTTCTCAGCCTTGATCATTCAGGGCCACATTCACATTTAAAAAAGAATGAGGTCATTTTACAGCTCTTCTAGTCTTGCCCTCTAGGAATTGCATTAATCCATTTCTCAAGCATACTTAGAGAAAGAAGACATGGCAGCTCATTAGCTCCTTTACTGCACACAACTCCAGTGCCTTTGGGAGCCTTGGACTAAATGTGGTGAAGACCAGTGCTCCTGCGAATATGATCAACTTGAAAATTCTTCCTGATGGAATGGAGATTGGGGTTTTGCACGGGAAGGGACTGCTCTCATTTTATGTATAATTCTACCTGCAATGTCTCATGAACTGTCTCCTGGCAGCCATTCAACATTAGGGCTTTCTGTAGAAGAAAACAGGGTCAACACAAACATCTCCCAATTCATTGAGCTAGAAACCTTGGCAATGTGAACTTATGGGAGGTCTTTTAGGTTTCTCAGAGAAGGGGCCCAGTGGCCGGGGTACAAGGCAAGGTCTGAGTCACAGAGGAACTGTGGGAGCAGGCAGCAATCCAGTTACAGGAAATCCATAATTCAAGGCAAAAACGGAACTTGCAGCAAGATCAACTTGTGCTGCACTGATGAACTCTTGAACTTCTCTTCTTTCCTTTGGTACATGTTTAAGGTAGGTTTGAGTCTACCAGTGGGGATTAAGCGGTCCAGCGGTGAAGGTCAGGAGATAAGTAAATCCGTATATACCTGTAATTGAAAGGTTCTTAATCTTCTTTGTGCTGTGGACTCTCTGATGTTGGAGAGGTCTATAGTGCCCTACTTAGAAAGATTTTTAAAAACATTAAAATAACATACATAGCATTGCAAAGGATAATTTTATTGAAATACAGTCGTTGAAATTATAAATTGTAACATGGTAATATAAGTACCTCTTCATTGATGCATGAAATAGCAAGATCTTTCAGTGCATCCTATGACTATTCTAATTTCAAAATAATGATACAGAAACATGGTATCTGGAAATTTCTGTGGCAACTGTAATGTAATGTGAAAATACCTATGATTTTCATTGGTGATAAAGTCACAAGGACTATTAATACTACTAGGGTGCACTGCCTATGCTCATCATGGAAAGAGAAATGTTAAATTTCAGGTAGACATTAGTGAGGAAAAAGGTGTAATAGATATTATTATTCTGAGACAGAGTCTCACTCTGTTACCTAGGCTGAAGTGCAGTGGTGTGATCTCGGCTAACTGCAGCCTCCGCCTTCTAGCTTCAAGCGATTCTCCTGCCTCAGCCTCCTAGGTTCAAGTGATTTTCCTGCCTCTGCCTCCCAAGTAGCTGGGACTACAGGTACACACCACCACGCCTGGCTAATTTTTGTATTTTTAGTAGAGATGGAGTTTCACCACGTAGGCCTAGCTGGTGTTGAATTCCTGACCTCAGGTGATCTGCCCACCCAAAAGTGCTGGGATTACAGGTGTGATCCATCGCGCCAGGCCTAGATATTTTTTTCATCCAGGTTTGTAGCCCTCCTCAATTCCATCCATGGATCCCATGAGGTCTGGCACTCCACGTTAGAAATCCCTGCTCTAGTTTAAGCCTCTGGTTTGCTCCCTGATTGGGATGGCCAGCTGGCCTGCTGACTTGTGCCATGTGCATTTCTTAGGGACCAGGCTGGGGAAGAGGGCTGTTGTGGGTCACATCCCCCAGCAGGGGGGCTCTGGGAGCAGGAACAGGAGGGTAGAGTTAGGAGTAAAGGTGGCTTTCTGAACCAAATGTCTGGCCTGACCCCCGTTTTGGTGTTGGAAATGCCACTGTTGTCATTCAATCCTTCAGGTTCTGAAGGATCTTAGCTTTAGGGTCACCATTTGAATTCAGTGCCTCTATGTAGGCCAGGCCCTTTAGTCCTTCCAAAGAAGGTAGGAAAGAGCAGATGGGAAGCGAGAACCTGGGACCAGGACACGCAGAGGCCCAGGCCCAGGGAAGGAGACGAGAATCAGATGAGGGAGGAAAAGTGGTGAGTTTAGAATTTTGCCTGAACAGCATCTTTTTCTACTATGAAATAAAAAACTTTTGAATAAGCCTAGGATTCTTAACATTCCTGGAATCATTTTCTAGCCTCATTTCCCCAGGATTAATGATTTGAGATTCTCCTCAGAGGACCTGTTTCTTCTTTCATTCGAGGTTTATTTCTGCTGCTTCTCTAACAAAGCCCAGTTTAAAGTTCAGACTTTACTCTGAAGACAGATTCTGGAGCAGAGAGAGCGAGGCTCCTGTGGCCCTGAAACTGAGCCAGGTCTAGAGGTGGCTCTGAAAGCTGCATTGCAGAGACATGGCCCATCCAGAGCATGACTGGGCCTGACCCTTCCAGCTGCCGCTTCAGAGCGTCTGTGAGGATGGAGGCCTGAGTAGTGGCCCAAGGTCAGGGCTTCTGAATGCAGTTGCAGAGATATGTGTGGGACTGTGGCCTCTTGGCCTATGACACAGGCTGTCTCATTCAATGGGTTGGGATGTACGTGTGCTGAAAATGTTTGATAGTTTCATGCCAAATGGCTACATTTGCCATTTGGTTTCCTAATCTGGGGAGGGATTTCTTTAGTTTATGGCTTAATTTTAACAAGACATTTGGAAAAGATTAAAAATTAGAAACTAAGCCCCTTGTCATTGGCAGTTAAGTTAAGATGATCTCTTTCCTTGAGAATGCTGGCTGCAGGGACACAGAGCTGAGGGTTTGAGCTCCTCTGTTCAGAGGAACCCTGATGGACAGAGTAGTTGACCCTAATATCATTTAGCAAATAATTTCTCTGGATTCTGTTCACTGAAAACATGGGCAGGCATAAAAGAGTTGGGAAAAGTAGCTCCAGCCTGCAGTGTCTTCGTGCAGCTCATGAGGAGACAAAATATGCACAGGTTAGCCATGGGGAAAAGCAAGGTAAGGCTGTTTAACACTTACAAACAAGGATTTGTTTACTCGAGGTTCACATGACCTGAGATGATTGGGATTTTGAAGAGAAAGAGATGAATGAAAGAAGAAACAGTTGGAGTAGGCCCTCCAAGCCACAGCTAGAAGGGAGTTTTGGGTGTAGCCAATGAGGAGAGGCCAAAACAAACCAGTTCCCAGCCCTCTTAGAGCTACAGACCACAGGAGTCAGAGGGAAAAGCTTCTAGACCCTCCAAAGAACCCCTCACCCTCCAGGAGAATACTAAGCATCAGGTAGGTGCAGTGCAGTCCCCAAGGTCACAGGCGTAGAATCAGGTCTCCTGAACTGGTGCTCATTTCTATGTCAACATGGTTTTACTGCTGTGAATATTGGGGTAGTTGTGGGAAATGACGTTAGATGGTGTGGTGGTTTTAAAAAGAGCCACGTCCACAAATTCTTCAGTACTGCTCATTTCAAGAGGGAGAGCTTAGTTCCTGTCTCTTTAAATGAGGGCTGACATAATGATTTACTTCTAGTGATCTAGTGAGTAGGATGGAAGAGATAATATATGATTCAGAGACTAGGTCATAAAAAGGTATTGTGTCTTTGGTCCCATTTGCTTTCTGTCTCTCTCTTGTTCTCTCTCTGATCAAGAGAAGTAAGCTTCTAGAGAAGCTTGCTCTAGAGAAGTGAGCTTCAGCTATCACATTGTGAGGATAATTAAGCAGACTATAAAGGGGGCCATGAGGGAAGGGATAGAGACCTCTTGCCATTATCCATTTGAGTGAGTCGTTTTGGAAGCAGATCCTCCAGCCTCAGTCAAGCCTTCAGATGACTGCAGCCCTGGCTGACCTCTTGATTGCAACCTCTTGACAGAAAACCAGAACCGTCCAGCTAAGCTGCTCCCAGATTACTGAATCTCAGAAAAACTGGGAGAAAATAAATGTTTGTTTTTTAGGCTGCCAAGTTTTGGGGGTAATTTGTTACATAGCAATAGATGTCTGATACAGATAGTGAAAGGGAAGAAAGGTAAGGTAGAAGCCTAAAAACCAGCCTGCAGGGTTTAGATTTGATCTATAGGGAGACACTGGTTTTGAGTAAGACATTTTAGGAAGGTTAAGCAATTAGCAAGGTTACAAATAGTTGGAAAGGAAAAACATTGCACTGAAGAACTATGTTCGAATCTCCTAGTGATGTTTTTTGAATCTGCATTGAATAGATAGCTTGGATGATTGTTTAGTTCTTCCCTTTACCTTGTCAAGAAAGGCAGCATAGAAGAACATACTGCTTAGGGAGAGGCAGTTCAGAGTACTGAATATGAAGATGAGCTCTTGGGGGCAGGGAGCTTGGGTCCTAATCCTGGCCCCTTACTCTGTTTTGTCATCTTTAAAAGGGGGAAAATAATAGTGCCTAATTCATAGTTTTTAAAAAATGAGAATTAAAGGGTTGATTATTATAAAGCACCTAAGAAGAGTGTCTATACATTATAAACACTCTCTGTGTTTATTAGACAAACTTCACACGTCTTCCAGTCTAACTTTTCAAATTGACAAGTGAAAGTTGTGTATATTTATGGTGTACAACATGATGTTTTGATCTATGTACACATGGTAGAATGGCTAAATCAAGCTATTTTACATATGCCTCACCTTACATACTTATCCTTTCTTTTTGTGGTGAGAGCACTGAAAATCTAAGCAATTTTCAAGTACACAATAAGTTATTAGCTGTTGTCAACGTTGATGTACAACAGATCTCTTGAACTTTCTACTGTCTAACAAAAATTTTATATCTGTCGGCTAGCATCTCTTAATCCCCCGAAACCCAGCTTGTGGTAACCACAACTTTTCTCTCCTTTTCTGTGAATCTGACTTTTTTTTTTTTTTTTTTT
>NW_016803181.1:863077-950212 GCF_001698545.2 Rhinopithecus bieti
TTTTTTTTTTTTTTTTTTTGAAGATTTCACATTTAGGTGAGATCTATGATATTTGTCTTTCTGTGCTTGACTTATTACACTACTTAATGTTCTGCAGGTGAATCTATGATATGACAGGATTTCCTTCCTTTTTAAGGCTGAATAGTATTCCAGTCTGTATCTGTTGCACATTTTCTTTATCCATTCATCTGCCGATGGGCACTTGGGTTGATTCCATGTCTTGGCTATTGTGAATAGTGCTACAGTGAACATGGAAGTATAGATATCTCTGACATACTAACTTCATTTCCTTTGGATATATATTCAGTGGTGGGATTGTTAGAATTTTTGAAATCTTGAGTTCTACAGCTTTAGTGTTCTAAGAAACTGCAAGGATTGATATGATGGGCTGACTTGTGCCTGCCCTCCTGCATCAAATTCACATGTTAGAGTCCTAAAAGTCTTAACCTCCAATACCTCAGAATGTAACTGTATTTGGAGATGAGGGCTGGGAGAGGTAATTACAGTAAAATGAGGTCATATGAGTAGGCCCTTATTCAATATGACCGATGTTCTTGTAGGAAGAGGAAATTAGGACCCAGAGACACACAGAAGGGAGACAGTGTGTAGATACTGGAGGAAGATGGCATCTACAAGCCGAGGAGAGAGGCCTCAGACAAAACAAACTATAATACCTTCATCTTGGACTTCTAGCCTCCGGAATTGTGAGAAAATAAATTTCTATTGTTTAAGCCACCTAGGCTGTGGTACTTTGTTATGACAGTCTTAGCATACTGGTACAAGTATCTCCCTGGTCTCACTAGAAGCAGTCCCCAGGTCTCTCTCCTCCCCATGAAAAAGCAAGATATTCACAGAAATGACCACCTGCCTATTACAAGCATGGCTCCTTCTGGGTAGTAGTAGTGGTCTATGGATGAATGTAACTTTTTTTTTTGGTATATTATTTCTTCCTTATTTTTTTTTTTTCTGGCGAGAGAGTTCAGGGCTTCTTCAAGATTGTCAAAGGGGTTAATGACTTTTCCAAAAGTTTAGAGCTGCTATTTTAGACTGTGTCTTATCATTCTGGGCCTTTCAACCTTGGCTCCAGCTGCACATAGAACATACCTTGGCACTAGGGACCATCCCTGCAGTTGAAATAGTCAATTTATGCATTTCCTATATGTGGGGTTTTCCTCGTGATCTAGAAAATATATGAAATCCAAGAGAACAAAGTGAAGGCATTCATTCAGCTGTAAGTGTAGACATGGGATTAGGCATAGGGAAATATAAGGATGTATAAGGTAATATTCCTAACTTCATATTTTTAGAAAGTTTCAAACCTAGACATTTTCTTTCATGACTCATGGTGGGTCATGGCTCTTTTTGGCTGAGGCTAGACAGACAGCTCTAATGTTCCTGATCCTGTGATCTGCCATGAGCTTGCCAAGCCTACAGCCTTCCTGTGGGTCTATGGAGTCCCACCCCTTCCACAGGAGTATCTTTGGATAGGCAGCTTCGTGATTGTGGCTCATCTCAGGGAAAGGCTAGAAGACAAGAGAGAAAAAATTTTCTGACAATACCAAGAAGTGGTGAGGATGTGGAGCAACTGGAACTCTCATATATTCCTGGTAGAAATGCAAAATTGTGCAGCCACTTTGAAAAAACAGTCCTGGTAGAAATGCAAAATTGTGCAGCCACTTATAAAAGTAAATGTACACTGACTATATGACCTATCAATCCCAATCCTGTTTGTCCAAAAGAAATAAAAACAGATTTACATTATACTTGTATGCAAATGCTTACAGAAGCTTTTAAAATAATCACCCCCAGATGCAAAACCACCCAAATGTTCTATAACTTGAGAATGGATAAAGAAACTGTGGTACTTTCATACAATAGCATACTATTCTGCAGTAAAAAAGATGAACTAGTCATATGCAAAATGGCTTGGATGAATCTCTACTGCTTTGTGTCACATGAAAGCAACCAGACTCAAACTTCATACTGTATAATTCCATGTACATGACATTCTAGAGCAGGCAGAATTGTGGAAACAGAGAACTGGTGGTTGGCAGGGCTTCAGAGTGAGGGGAGGGTTTGACTACAAGGGGGAATCATGAGGGGCTTTTAGGGGTGAAGGGAATGTTCCGTATCCTGACTGTGGTGTTGGCTACCTGTCTCTAGGCATTTTCCAAAACACAACTGTACACTAAAAAGAGCTAATAACTGCATGTATATTTTAAAAATAAATTCTAAAGAAATCAAACAGGAAAGAAAAAAGTGGAGCAGAGTTTATTTCAGAGCCAAGACAAGGAGCTCAAGGTCACTAGGGATGTTCTACTGGCTACTGCATGTTCCACTGGCCTTAGCCCAACCCGTGGGAAGGCAGTGGGAAGAACAAGGCTCTCTTCAGGGTGCAGGAGCCCAAAGTTTTGACTCATGGAACCAGGAATAGGGATAAGTCTTGGGAAAGAGCTGTTGTGTTGAAGTTGACAAATTAGTCTTCAGAATGAAGTTGGGGACAAGTATTTTGGTGTTGCCTCTTTGTGAAAGAATTATGCAGGCCAGCCTTCGTGGTATTTGGCCAAGAGATCCAAACAGCTGCTGGATGACTTCTAAAGCTTGGACTCTTCATGTCTTTCTTCTCTGCTAGCAATTCAGTAAGTAAAGGCTGTATCCGTCAAGGGAAGCCAACTCTTTGGAGCAACCAGGCTTTATAGCAGCAGTCTTTATACATTTATGTAAGAGTTGATGAATTCTGCTTTTATCCTCAACATCAGGCAGGCAGTAAACATGGTGGAGAGAACAAAAGGTTTAGCTTATCTGGGTTACAACAGGCTGTGTAACCTTAATGGGGTCACTTACCTTCTCTATGCCTTCGTTTCCTCCTCAGGGACATACAGTTTTTGTGAGAATCAGAGATGAGGTAGAATGAACTGAGAATGAACTCATTCCTCCCCCCAACACTGTGCAAACATCTGAGATGTCAGGAGAGTCATCCTCAGCCAGTGTGCATTGGGAACAGGTTGAGAGCAAAGCCACACTCACAAGAGGAATAGCCATTCCTTACATAGGGCCAACACAGGGGTAAGTGGCATCTCCAGAAAATGCAATGCCCACCATAGTGCAGCGGCATGCTTCTTAGGGTAACTAGTGAGATCACTGTAGCTCTTTCCAGCAGAGCGTTGGACGGTAATGAGAGCCCCTGTTATCCCTTTATTCTTAGGAGCTGTGTCTACTCATTCGATTTTGGGTTTGGCAAAACTTGGGCAGAGGCGGGACCTCAATTTGTTTCCTGACCAAGCTTAAGGACTACAGTCTGGAAATCCCTGTCTTGTACGGAGGGCTGCAGGCTCTCTGGATATGGATGTAGGAATGAGGGAGTGAACTAGTGGTGGTTTATGAGAGGAAGAGACAGGGTGTGTGTGTGTGCGTGTGTGTGTGTGTGAGAGAGAGAGAGACCCTTTGTAGGCCTGAATGTTTTTAACCTCTGCATCTGTCTTCAAGCTCTCTTTCCTTTGTGTGTTATAAGGGAACAAGCCAGAAAAAAGGACGTTTCTTTTACAATGACTTGCTCAGCATAGTGGTATGAGTGATCTTTCATCTCCATTTGCACACTTCCATCACAGTTCCATGGTGTGCTGGGTCTGAGGAAGATTAATTAGGCAGAAGTACCTAGTGACAGGGACCTGAACATTGATGTACTCATCATGATCATCATAGTTAAGGTTTACTGAATACTTACTACGTGCCAGGGCCTGTTTTAAGCTCTTTAATCATTTAAATTTGTATTTAATCCTCACATGAACCCCAGCTTGGTACTTTTTAGAGATGAACAAAGGCACTAAGTGCCTTGGCTTCGGTCACATGGTGAAACCTAGGCCATTTGGACCCAGAACCTATGCTTGGATCACCATCCTATACACAGTGCACCCCCAGCCACCCCTTCCCCCACATGAGAAGCCGCAAAATTCTAAGACAGGTATTCACAGGTTATCAAGGAACCTCCTTTGACTTTGAAGCCAATGAGATGGATGTAGCAATAATTCGTGGCTTAGAAGGGTGCCCAGCACATCATCAGTGCTATTAGGGTCAGTATGGCCACTGTAGTCATCATTAGCTCTGTGCTTCAGAGGGACAGTGATGTGGCCTTTACTCCCTGTATTATTTTCGGGTTCTCTCCATGGCTATAGCATAACAAATTGCACTTTGGTTAGTTTTTGACAATACAGATGAACTTTTCATTAAAATGAATTGACTTAAAAACAAGCTGAATAAAATGAGAGCTTGTTTGATATTGGCAATTAGTGCTATGGACTGAGGGTTTACGTCCCTCCCCACCCAAATTTGTATGTTGAAGTCCTAATCCCCAGTGTGATGGTATTTGGAGATGGGGCCTTTGGGAGATGATTAGGCTGTGAGGGTGGAGCCCTCATGAATGGGATTAGTAAAGAGATCTTAGAGAGATCCCTCAATCCTTTGGTCACATGAGGACACAGTGAGCAGATGGCCCTATATGAACCAGAAAGTGAGTCCTTACCAGACACCTAATCTGCCAGTGTCTTGACCTTGGACCTCCCAGATTTTGGACTGTAAGAAATAAATTTCTGTTGTTTATAAGCCATCCTGTCTGTGTTATTCTGTTATGACAACCTGAACAGACTAAACAGTTAGATGACATAATAATTCCACATTCAACTGTAATAATTAGTAATAAAATAGAATAAAATATCTAGGAATACAGCTAACCAGGGAGGTGAAAGATCTCTACAAGAATTATAAAACACTGCTGAAAGAAATCAGAGATGACAAAAACAAATGGAAAAACGTCCCATGCTCATGGATAGGAAGAATCAATATTGTTAAAATGGCCATATGGCTCTAAGAAATTTATATAGATTTAATACTCTTCCTATCAAACTACCAGTGACATTCTTTACAGAATTAGAAAAAAACTATTTTAAAATTTGTATGGAGCCAAAGAGACCTTGAAGAGGCAACGCAGTCCTAAGCAAAAAGAACAACGCCAGAAGTATCATGTTACCCAAGTTTATACTGTAATAAAAGGCTACAGTAACCAAAACAGCATGGTACTGGTACAAAAACAGACACATAGATCAATGGAACAGGATTGAGAGCCTAGAAATAATGCTGCACTCCCACAACTATTTGATCTTCCACAAAGTTGACAACAACAAGCAACAGGGAAAGAACTCCCTATTCAATAAATTGTGCTGGGATAACTGGCTAGCCATGTGCAGAAGATTGAAACTGGTTTATACAAAATATAGAAAATCAACTGAATATGGATTAAAGGTTTAAATGTAAAATGTAAAAGTAAAATCCTGGAAGATAACCTAGGAAATACCATTCTGGATATAGGACCTGCAAAATGTCATAACAAAGAAGCCAAAAACAATTGCAATGAAAACAAAAATTGTCAAATGTGACCTAATTAAAGAGTTTCTGCAGAGGAAAAGGAACTATCAATAGAGTAAACAGACAACCTACAGAATGGGAGGTGTACTATCCAGAGAGTATGAGGAACTTAAGCCAAAAACAACCCCATTAAAAAGTGGGCAAAGGACATGAACAGATGCTTTTCAAAAGAAGATACACACATGGCCAACAAGGGCATGAGAAAATGTTCAACATCATTAATCATTAGAGAAATTCAAAGCAAAACCACAATGAGGTAGCATCTCACACCAGTCAGGTTCCCTATTATTAAAAAGTCAAAAAATATGCTGGTGAGGTTGTGGGGGAAAAAGGGAACACGTATACGCTGCTGGTGGAAATGTAAACTAGCTCAGCCACTGTGGAAAGCAGTTTGGTAATTTCTCAAAGAACTCTAAGCAGAATACCATTGGACCCAGTAATTCCATTATTGGGCATATACCCAAAGGAATAGAAATCATTCCACCATAAAGACAAATGCATGTGTGTGTTCATTGCAGCACTATTCACAACAGCAAAAATGTGGAATCTTGCTGCCCATCAACAGTAGACCGAATAAAGGAAACATGGCACATATATACTGTGGAACACTATGTAGCCATAAAAAGGAATGAGAACATGTCCTCTGAACAAATGTGGATGGAGTTGGAGGTCTTAATCCTAAGCAAACTGACACTGGAACAGAAAACCAAATATCATATGTTTTCACTTATAAGTGAACCTAAACATTGAGTACACAAGGACACAAAGAAGGGAACAGTAGACACCAAAGCCTACTTGAGGGTGCATGAAGGGAGGAGGATGAAAATCAATAAACTGCCTGAGATGTGCTGTGCTTATTACCTGGGTGGCAAAATAATCTGTACACCAACCCCTGTGACTTACAATTTACCTGTACAACAGACCTGAACATGTACCCCTGAACCTAAAATAAAAGTTAAAAAAATTGTGATTATATACACACACACACATACAAATATTATTCAGCCTTAAAAAATAAGGAGATTCTGTCATTTGGAACAACATGGATGAACCTGGAGGACATTACGCCAAGTGAAATCGGCCAGAAACAGATACAAAAATACTGTGTGACTGCACTTACAGGTGAGACCCCAGAAAAGCTGAATGTAGAGAAAAAGAGTAGAGTAGTGGTTACCATGGGCAGCAGGGAGGGGGATGGGGAGATGTAGGTTACAGCGTATGAAGCTGCAGTTATGTAGGATAAAAAAGTCTAGAGAGCTAAAGTACAGCACGAGGGCTATAGTTAGTATTGTATAGTATAGTATAGTTAGCACTGGAAATTTGCTAAGAGAATAGATTTTAGGTATCTTATCACAAAAAAGGTAACTATATGGGAAAATAGACATGTTAATTCATTTCACAATAGTAATGATTTCACTGTGTAGATGTATATCAAAACATGTAAAAAATTCTGAGGAGCCTTGTTTCCCCCATTCATGGAAAGACCTCAGTTTGTTTCTTAAGGCACACTGAGCATTACATTTCTTATTTCTTACAAACAAAAGATTCTTGGTGACTTTCCTTCTACTCACACACCTACTTTGTGCCTGGTGTGTGCAGAGCAGTGAGCTTGTGGGGCACAGTCCATCCCTTCAGGAAGATGCTAGAGGTAAACCGTAAAGAGTGCAACATGGATATGAGGCAGAATGTGATCAGGCTCTGGGCAAACAGGATGAAATGTAAACTGAGTGTCCAGTGGTCAAGTCAAGGCCTTCTCTTCCCAGCTGGGCCTCAAGTCCCTGTGTGGACAGCTGGTCACCACCACTCTCATATCTTCAGAGCTGTGAGGATGGAAGTCCTGTTGGGTGGTTTCTGGGAGTCTGGTGATGGAGCCCTTGCCTCTGTAGCTTAAAGTAGAGTCCGAGTGTGAGCCAATCTTCCTGATGGTTAAAACATAGATGCAAATCCTTTTTTCTGAACTTACTGTCAAGTGTTATACACCAAGAACTCTTTGTCTCAGGGCTGCTTTACTAAGAATATATTAAGCCCTTAAGGACTACTGATTTATAATATTCAAAACATGATTAGGTAAGAATTCTTGTTGCCATACATATTGGAAAGTTCTCACTGGGCCTGCCAGATCAGAACTATAGTCTCTGCCAGAAAAAAACAAAAAACCAAACCACTCCCACCACTGCCACCGCCACCGCCAACAACAAAACTCCAGAGTGCATGCTTGCTCTATTGCAGCAGTACAGTGCTTCTTCATATAAGAAGCAATGCCTTCATATAACTTCACCTTCAAAATCTGGAGATGTAGGTCCGATTATCTCTAGACTTTATTCTTGAGATGAAACATTTGCAACTCTTCACAATAGTAGTTGACTTTGCCGGGATTTAAATTCTGCCACTCTCCCATCATGTCACACTTTGGCTTGCTGACTATATCTGCCTCTCACACTCATGATGCACGCAATACCTTCTTCATGCTTTGCTGAAGCTATAATCTCCATGTGGGAGTGTCTACCTCCTCTTACATCTTCATGCATGTGCCTGAATGTGTACACACACACATCCACATGACTCCTGACTCTGGGGAGCTTGACTATGTGGTGACAACACATACAAAGATGTATTGCAGCCTCTTATGGTTCTCTTGTATAGCTTTTACATCTGTGTGAACTTCTGGTGCAGGAGGGCTGGGTTTTTCTGATTTCCATTGTGCAATTGGACAAACCCTTACTTCTTTGTTTTCTGTAAAATGACAATAATCCCCTTCATCAGGTGAAGTTTACTAAGTATTTGTGGGAATTCGCAGATAAAAGAATTAATTTAACGGAATGAGTGTTGTGTAACTTGCCCAATAAGCCAAATACCTTCTTGCCTTTGTTTCTGATTTTTGTGTGGTGCATGTGTGTAGGTGTTTGTGAGAGAAAGGCATAATGTGGAATGTATGTCATTTCATGCTTTCCTGTGAGCTCGGCCAAATGGACTTTGTGTGATATTTACATTTCATGATGTGTGGTATAGAAAACACTGACTGGTCAGTGACACATTTCCAACAAGTGACAGCTCTGGGAGGAACATGTTTTTAGGAATGTACAAGATTGCACAGGAGAGCTATAAAGTTCCATTAGTCCATATAGTACATTGTGCACTTTGCAAACACAGACAGATGTTTGGCTCAATTTCATTTAAAAGGTATTTTCCTCAGATCTATACAATGAACCATATGACTGTTTTTTCGTAACTCTCTTCCCCCATGTGTTATCCATTAGGGATTGAGAGGACTGCAAACCCTGAAGCCAGCGTGAGTCAGCAAAATTTATATGCAGATCGTACACCCACTCAGTGGGGCTTCCCCCAGTCTGTCCTGACCATCACACCCAAGATGGCCCTCCAGAATTTGGAACTAGATTCTTGTACTCTTGGATGTAAATGCTAGGCCATGAAACTGGGTCTCTTGGCTACTATTCCTTTTGGGCCTTTTAGTTACAGTCTCATGCCGGGAAGCATCCAATTATTGACTAGAAAAAGACACTTTTTAAAAAAGTTTGAGATAAATTATTTATCATTACTCAAGAAATATTCGTGCATCTCCTATGGACTAGGCACTGTGCTGGGTACAAAGGACATAAAGGTGAACAAGAAGAATCTTTGTTCTTCAAGATGTGTGGCTAACTGATGGGTGTAGGAAAGGCTCATTGAGAAGGTGACATTTGAGTTGGGTCTCGAATGGTGAGGAGTGTTTCACTGGTTCCAACCTTATAGATAGAAGCTGAAGATGATCTTGCTTCATTGCAGATAGAATAAATTGATGTCCCAAAATCTAACTTGTTTGGCAGAGGGTAAAACATGAGATTTATTGGATAGTTCCAAGGCAGTCAATGATCAAATATCAACTACTCTCTGTGTTACAGTTATAAGCAAATATTGATAAGACATGTTTGTGTTCCTATCTAAGAATTTCCCAAAAATAGGACAATAAAGAAGTCATAAGAGGTGTCAGGGCCCATTAAAAGGCTTCTAGCAGAATATTTCACGGTACAGGCAGCTCTCACTTTGCACATTTCTGATATGTGTGAATTTCAGTTACCACAGTTTGCTTAAATAACACCAGTCCCTAACAGCATGGTTCACATTTCAGTTACCATGGTATATTAACCATGAGTGATTGCGTGAAGCTGACTTTGCTGCTGCCTCTGCAGAGCAAAAATCACTACATCAATGACAGATGCCCTTCGTGATCTGTCACCAATCTGTTATCTCCTTGCCACTAGTAATAAATTCATGTGACATTTTATAAAAATGAATGTTAGAAAATAGGAGTTGGCCACTAAAGACAAAAATAAAGCAAAGAACAAAATTTGATAATGATGAATGTAAAATTTGAATCAAGTGTCAATGGAATTCAAAGAAATAGCTGACTGTGGAATGGGTGACCTTGCTGCTGACACTCTAAACAAGACACTCACAAACTTAGTAAAGATGGACTTAGGCACGTAAAGGAGGAGAGTGGCTGTGACGCAAAAGATGAAAATGTCCCAGAGGAAGTGATGGTCAAAAGAAATCACTTCATGTAAAAGGAGCTCTTGGAGATATTTCACAACATTGAAAGCACAAAGGAGAAAATGTTGGAAACTAACCCAACTTTAGAAAGAAGCATGACACTTTGCCAAGGCATAGAAGAGATGCTCACTCCTTAGTTGTACTATGAGAAAAAGAAGGCAAGTCCTATTCAAACTACTGTTGGTAACATTTTTTTGCAAAGAAATAAAATATTTCAATTCTCATTATTTCTAATATTTAAATAGTGTACTAAATAAATGTTAGTTTTATGTTTTCATTTACATATATATAACCAACAGGAGGGGTTTTTAATGCTTTGACAACATTTTTTAAAGGCTGTGGAATGATTATAATTTTCCTCATTGATTATTCAGATCACTTTACATGGTTTCATATTGCATAGTCATTTCTATGGCCTGTGCTGTTGTGCAAAGCAGGGACTTCCTGTATTTTGATGAAGACCAAAGACATGAAGTACCAGTAAAAGCCCATAATGGGGAAATATATGAATCTGCTTCTGTTGACAATTTCATTTGTAAAATGAAGTCTCTGTTTACATAGGGTGCCTTGCCTTTACATTTCAGAGCTCTTGCATTTCACAGAGCAGGGGACACGTCCCTGATGCAAACACCATTTTTAACAAATTGTTTACACATTCTGCTGAATGGACTGTTTTTATTTGGTTTCCTAAAGACTTTCCCAGTTGCTATTTGGATCTGTTACCAGTGTTCACCTTCATGAAGGGCAGCTATATGTTCTGTCCAGGATGGAATTTGCTTTTCTAATTGCAGGTCATGTACTTGTGGAGTCACTGTTGTAAGGGACACCTGTTCTTGCCTGTTCAGGGTCCATTTTCCAATAGGCTGGTAATAGTCACCCACTTTGGGTTATGCATTAGTCCCTGTCTGCCTCACTCTGTTTGCAAAGTACACAATGTTTCTCCATTGTTTACAGTACTGGTGGGATTCTGTCCAAGTTCCTCACACTTCCTTAGCCTTTCTGTCTGGAATTCCAATACTGAACAGAGTGACCACTGTGGCTGTTTCCCAAGCAGGTGTACCCTGCAATGCTATCCATTGCTTTTGTTCCCTAGATCCCCAGAAATACCTTAATTTCCTTTCCTTCTGAGTCCATTCTTCAATTTTCCCTTAAATTTTCTAGGCTATCTTGTGTTCTGCCAATAGATTTCTATTTTTGTTTTCCCATCTTGGGAGGCTGAGGCAGGAGAATTGCTAGAACCCAGGAGGCGGAGGTTGCAGTGATCCAATATTGTGCTACTGCACTCCAGCCCGGGAGACAAAAGCGAGACTCCATCTCAAAAATAAAAGTAACCTGTGTTTTGTTCTTAAACTGGGCCTAGTTAAAAAGTGAAGGCAAACCTTAAAACTTTCATATAAAATAATAAGCATGAGATATGTTTCAAAACCTTTTTTTTTTTTTGAGACAGAGTCTCGCTCTGTCGCCCAGGCTGGAGTGCAGTGGTGCGATCTCAGCTCACTGCAAGCTCCGCCTCCTGGGTTCCTGCTATTCTCCTGCCTCAGCCTCCCGAGTAGCTGGAACTACAGGCGCCGCCACCACGCCCGGCTAACTTTTGTATTTTAGTAGAGACGGGGTTTCACTGTGTTAGCCAGGATGGTCTCGATCTCCTGACCTCGTGATCCGCCCGCCTCGGCCTCCCAAAGTGCTGGGATTACAGGTGTGAGCCACCGCGCCCGGCCTGTTTCAAAATCTTAACAAATCAAAGGTTAAGAAAATATCAGAGACATCTGGCTCAATTCAAGAGATTTCATCTTGTTTCTCCAAATGGAGAGTTTGGTTGGGGCAATAACCCCAAATTCACAAAAGCGTAACTACATTCTAAAAAAATGCGAGCATACTGGAGATTCAGTCTTTTGTTCACTCAAGGTCCGAGTGACATTAGAAAGAAATATCCTGCCACAGATTTTACTTACTCATTAAATTATTTGTTGAACACTTGCATGGCAGGCACTGTTCAAGGCACTTAGGACAATTCAGTCAAGAAACCAGACAAAAATCCCTGCTCTGTATTAGTTCCCATTATAGTTGAGTGAAAACCTAAATGGAAATTTTCTTGGTCATCATTAATTTGATCTAGAAACTATTGGGTGTAGACCAATTAAAATATAGATAAAAGTCAAGTAAAATTTTACTTGAGGTTTTGACTTTTACTTCCAATAGAAACCAAACCCAAACTAATAGCTTTCAGAAGTGTCAAATTCTCTTCACGTTTCTGACTTTTCCACTGATTTTTCTCTTTTATCAATCATGGCCAAAATTGGAAGACAATCATGTCTACCCCGGGTGAATTTAGAATCTCTTATTGAGATTCTACAGTGTCTGGTGCCTCGGGCTTGGCAAAAGGCGCTTCGCACTTTGTTGCTCAATCAGCATTGAATGGTGGATTTTTCTGTTCTGAAGATGGATTTCTCAGTAGTGGAGACTAGTAATCCTGCCCTAGGAGGAGAAAAGGGATTTTTCCTCCTCTTCCTTCCCCAGTTTCTGGACTAAAGGGAAAATGACTATGGAAATTAATAACCAGAAGACAAATTTACTGGCTCAATTTCAAGATATTTAAATAAGGGATGGGTTCTTTGGCATTCAATAAGAATTCTAACATCTCTGACTGCATGTGGACAGTTAGCTCTTGCTATTAAGAGACAGCTGAATATAAACAACTTAGTTTTTCTGAAGCTGCCAAACTCCATTATGAATAACTAAAGGTATATATTTTGAAAACAACCCATTGCCCTGCTTGAAGAATTGTGTCACTTACACCTTGTTCAGCAGAAACTGTGAAATCTGATGTAAGACACCGAAGATTGGAAGCTAGTGGGCACCTAGAATTTAGTTCTGGATTTGCCAGTAATTGGCTCTTTGATGTGCGGTGTGTCCTTCACATAATCTGTGTTTTAAAAACCTCCTCTGCCAAATGAATATTGAAAAAAAATCCTACTCTCCTATTAATGTTCTTGCGATGATCATATTAAGCAATAGATAATGCTTTGAGAAAGTGCCAATAAAATGTAAGGCATTATTTTGCTATAGCTTAATGTTGTCCTATTATGGTGAAAAAAAAAACCCATTTTTTTTTATGGGAAGCAGTATAAATCAATGGTACAGAATTAGGTGAAGTCAGGGTGCCCAGGCAAAATGGCTGTTGCTATACATGTGTCAGAATTCAATCTGGGTGGAGTTTGCTATACACAGACACATTCAATGAAGCCTAGTTATCTTGGAATAGATGTAACCTTCTGGGATTTTAGCTCATGTGAAGGCTGCAGAAATGAAAGCTTGCGGGGCAATTTTTCAGTTCATTCAGTGGAACTTTGGAAATCTGGTTCTCACGCTATAAAGTAATCAAATCCAGTGGAGTATTTACACTATTTCTCTTTGCTTGCTTGCATTTCTTCCATCTGAGTTTCCTTTAGGAGTTTGGCCACTATGAAAAGGATTATCTCGTGGATCTATTTAAACTGGATGGTTAGACTGTTGTCATCTTGGGCTAACTGTCTGCTGTCTAGGCACATTACTTTTCCACTTAGTTTTTCTTACTGATTTGTAGAAGTTCTTTAGAGCTTACTGATATTTATATTTTATCTGTTTCTTTATGCTGCAAATACCTGTGTTGTCCATTTGATATTTTACTTTTGTGTGTATGTAGGTCCCTTTTTCCAGGATGAAGTTTTAGTCAAATCTGCCAAGCTTGCCTTTTTTATTATCCCAAATGATCTCAGATTTGAGTTATACTTAGGAAAGCCTATTTCTTCACAAGATTATCTATAAACATTTTTTCCTACTTTTACTTGGCTCTTACTGTTTTTATATTTGTATATTGAATTCATTTGACATTTGTTTCTGTGCAGAATGTGAGGCGGTGTATTGAATGTAGCTCCTGGGCTTCGCGTATTCTCTCAGCCTCGCCGGTCTCTGGGACCCCAGACACTCCCCACCTCAGCTGTCATGGCAGCGTTTGTACCGTCTTCGAGGCTCGCATTTGGAGCCTGAGTCTCTGGCTTCTCCTTCACTCCCAGACTAGGAAAGGAGTATAACTGGTGTCCCCAGAAGTTGTAGGCTTGGCCAGGGACACACCCAGAAGCGAGGAGAGTTAACCCCCATGGGTAAGAGCAGAGAGGAGGAAGTCAGAAGATAAACTCTCCCTCCATGTGTTCTTCCAATGGGCTGATAGAGGCACTGTTTTTTATGTAGTGGGTTTGTGGGTGTCCTGCCTGGCTATGTGACCAGCTGTGTCTCTTCATAAAGCAGTGGCTGTCTCAGTATCCATTGCCTCATGTTGGCCTTCCATCCTTCCTTATCTCACCTCTCTTCCCTTACCCTTACTCTCCTGGAGTTGCACCTTGTAACAAATACTAGCACTTAAGCCTTGCTTTCAGGTACTGTTTCTAAAATACCCAAGCTAAGACAGAAAGTGATCCAAATCTATTTCCTTCCACATGGATAGCCATTTGTCATCAAACTATTGTTAGATAAGCCATCCTTCCTCATACATAGACCTGGTACTATTTCTGGGTTCTGTTCTGTTCCATTGATTTATTTGGCATTTTCTGAATTGTTATCAACATTTTAATACTGTGGATTTAGGGTTTGATGTCTCGTTAGGTTCTCAATTCTTAAATTCACTATCAGCTTCTTTTCTTCACTCATGCCCTTGTATTCAGCTCTGTTTGTTTTTCTCTTTCAGCTCATTCTCTTTCTCAGCACACAGTCTGCCACCTGCTCTTCTGATCTACTGCTGGCCTTTCAGCCAGCCTCATCTCTTAATTCAAAATTTGCTGTGATTTGAAAATGTATGAGAATAGCTGGTCATGTGAAAGAGATTGCTGGAAATCCCCTAATATCTATTCTCTCCTTTTTCCATGATGAGAGATCCTCTGACTTTTGACTGGACCTGTAATCTCCAGAATGGTGATACCATTTCCTAGACTCTCTCATATCTAGGTTTGGCCAGGGAACAAAGTTTTGTTCACTGGGATTTTAAGCAGAAATGTCACATGAATGGTCCTGGTGAAATTCTTAAGAGACAACATGAGATGCCCTTTGTCTCTCACCTGTTGCCTGAAGTGTAACAGCCACTATCTTGGATCATGAAGCCAAGGCCGTGGGGCAGTGAGCTAAAAGGGACCTAGAGCTCTGGCTTTGTGAAGAACCAGGCCAGTCTTGAACCTCTTACACAGAGACATAAGTCAACTTTTATATTATTTTAGACACTGCTATTTTTGGTCTTCTGCCATTCACAGACAAATGGAATTTGAGCTACTATGTTGGAAGAATGCAATGAAGACTGAAGGGCAGAAGGAGGGTATTGGCTGGAGCTATGAATTCAAATTTCCTCTCCTAGTCTTGTTTAGAAATTTAGAAGAAACTTAGGTTTGGTCTAGTATGACCCTTGTAGACTTTGAGAAAACAATTTGATGAAACAAATGATTAGAAGACTTAGAAAGAGTCGTCTAAACCTCACAATAGCCCAGAAGCTTAGAAATCTATACCTCTAACCCCATACTGAATCGAGTTATTGTTTCACAGAAGTTAAATACCATTTTTACATGGATTCTCGACAAAGGTCAGTGAAACGGAAGTACACATTTTCTGGTTATATGATTAAAATATTCCAGAAAGCTCTGTGTGTGTTGGGTGGAGACTGGCTGAGAATTGCTATTAGATACTGCTGTTGTTGAAGTTATGATACATGCACACTTGGCTGTTGAAAAATAAAAAAAATACATTAATGAGGATTATCTTCTTATAAAATCAGTACATTTTGGTTTTTGTAAGTTATCTCAAAGATGAGCATTCTCTTCAGCCGTGATGCTTGGCTCAGTGGTGGGTCAGCACATGCTGGTGTAAGACTCCCTCTGCAAGGTTCAGGAAACCTTTTGTGACAAGTGTGAGGGGTTTTGCCTAGTGAAGGGAAAAAAGTCCTGGCTCTAGGGTCAAGGAGAGGGAGGTTTAGTTCCTTTCTTTGGAGCATATGTTTATGTGGACTCACACAAAGGCCTTGATCTTCCACACACCTGCAGATCTGGTTACACAGAAGATTCCAGGAAGCCAGAGCTAAATATTTTCCTATTTATATAGTGACCATCGAGTGAAAGTACTGGATGCAGGAGAGAAAGAAGGGCCAAATCTCCACAGCTCTGGACTCGCTGGAGAGTTCATTCAAATATCAGAATTATTCAAGTTGTGGCTGGCATAGGAAAAATGACAAGGGCCAGGAACATGGGATACATAAGAGTATCAGTTGAAATTAAAACCACCAAAAGTAAAACCAAACAACCGAATGCTTGTTTTGGTGATTTTTTTTGTTCACTTTCTCTTAAAAGGCTGCTGGGCATAAGAAGGAAGAAATCAAAATAATAGGACAGGGCTCTGCAGTCATAATGTGGAGGTTGGTGGGCCTCTGGGAAAGGCCATCCCTCCCTGGTCTAGCCTTGCACCATCCCCTGCATGGAACCTCATCCACGGGATCTTTAGGTTAAGTTGTTACTCTAGAGTACTCTGCTTAAAGGTAACGATGGAAGCTGAGAGGATTATTTCATCAGTTCACTCTCACAATGAGAGAGGAACTGGCTAGTTTAGGAGTTTGGGGCCTGTGGGAGTTGAATCTAAGGTATGTTTTGAAAGGTGTTGAGGGCCAGGCCACTGCTGGGTTAAGACAGGGAGGTCAGGGCAGTGCCCCTGCCAAAGGCAGGGTGAGTAGTAAGGCACAGTTTTGTATCATGGCAGCTGTATATTCAACGCTTCATTGAGAAACCATATTCTAAATCCCCAGCCCTTTATTTACTAATTTACACCTTTAAAATGATGGGCTTTGGGGATAGTGAATATCTGTTCTTTTCATTTATGGTGTTCATATTCAGAGTTTGAGAAATCAGTTAGGAAGCAAAGGAGCTGGAAAAGTTTATTTGTATGTTTGTGCATGGGGAGGTCTCAGTTTGATTTTAAGCAGTGTTCTTTTCTGGAAGACAGGTCAGGACTCCTGGTGAGACAGAGTCTGCAAAGAATGTATTTGCATGAATGCTTGATGAGGCTGCTAGGAGACAACTCATCCTAAGGGGAGAGGAAATCAGGTATGCTTGATCTAGTGAAAGAACGTGCATCTTTGGCTTTCAGAGGGGAGGAGAAGGCTTTTGAATAGTTTACACTGTATAGTACTTGGCTTTTTTTCTTGCCCAGCCTTTCATGGAGTACTGCCTTAGTCCCAGGAGAATGAGACAGATGGTGAAAATGGAGTCTTTCATTCAACTCTCTGTAAGCCAACCTTACACAACGGTATTGTGTTAGTCTTCGGCTGGGCAAGGATTGTCCACAAAAGAGGTGTGGATCTCATGTCTGTGTGGAACACAGTGTGGCTTTTGTGGACTGAGGACACCAGAGGATACTGCTTGGAAACTTGAGAATTTCAATATATTGGTCCCTGCATAGGTGGTCCTCCAAGGAGGTGGCTGCAGTGCTCAATAGAAACCACAGAGGAGAAAGTGATATTCAGGAACCATACAGGTAGGGGCTGGGTAGGAAAGAAGTGGAAGAAAAGTAGGAGATACCACATGGCAGAAGACCTGACTTGTTTGTGATCAGAAAAAGTGGTAATCTGCCCTCTTTATGTATAAAGACACAAAATCTGTCAAGTAAACATTCAAAAACTTGTAGTCCCAAAAGTAAAATGATTTATCTGGCATACTCATCCCCCAACACACATACTCACATATTTTCATTGAGCCCCTTGCTATGACAGCACCCATCTGTAAGAAGGTTACAGAGATTGGCCATGAGATCTTTTGAGACAGTTGCATCTTGTGAGCCTGGGACCCCTTGTTGTTCTTGGGGAGAGGGCATCAAAGATGCTGGTGTTATGCAAAGTAGAGCCCTATGTGTGTGTGTATGTGTGTGTGTGCACACGCGCTAGAAACAAAATAAGGTTTGATTTTCTTACCGGTTTTATTTAGATCAAGATAATTGATCATATTATTCTACTGTAACATACTGTCATCAGTTACAATTGCTCACCATGACAATGATTATCAATTGTTGCCCACTGAAGAGTGATGGGAGAATTCCTCCTTAGGTGAGAGTGCAGCCAACTCTCTAGTGAGATGTATGTGATCAGGAGAGTCCTTGCAATACTTCTATTAAACTTTCTGGTGTGTGTGTGTGTGTGTGTGTGTGTGTGTGTGTGTGTGTGATCTCTGTGTGTGATCTCTGTCATTGATTTAAGTTGCTAATTGCTTAAAGTATCTGAGATCCTTCCTAAATCCAGATTTCCAGGGATGCAAAGTCATAGAACCCATCTCCACAGTCGCAGATTTCAGTTAACTAGTGCTCATAATGTCTGTCTGACTCCTGCCCGATGGCATGAGGTGCTAATGAGCCCAGGGTTATAGGTTCAATTCTTGTATAGGCTCATGAGATACAACTACCTCCATAGATCTCATGCCCCACCTCTTTAACCTTCTTACAGATGTATGCTGTCATAGCAAGGGGACTCAATGAGAATGCATGAGTATGTGTGTTGTGACATGAGTACGCCAGATGAATCATTCTACTTTTGGGACTACAAGTTTGTAAGTGTTTACTTGACAGATGTTGTATCTTTACACGTAAAGAGGCCATGTTACCAATAATAAAACCAGTGTGCAATTTATTGAGCATCTATATAAGTACTTCACACAGATTGTATTATTCCTCACAAAAACCATATTACATAGGTACTAATATTATCTTCATTTTATAGATGAGGAAAGGGTAGTTTAAAGTGATAAAATAACTTGTTCCAAAATGCTCAGCTAGTCGCAGCAGAAACAGGTGTAACTGAACCCATACTTCTAAAGTGTGTTATGTTCTTAATTTTTGTGCCGTGCTGCCTCATTTTTTAAAAAGAAAAATTTAATCTTTAGTTTGTTATTATGGAATCTTAAGGTTTTAATTAAAATTTTATTTTAATGCTACCTCATTTAAAGAAATTTTAAAATTTTAAAATATTAAGCAAAACATTATCAGGCCTATATGAAAATATGGACTAATAAAAGAAGAACACGATTTTTAAAAATCTTCAGTTCTACTCTCTCTCCGGATAACTGTGAGTGTTTGAGTTCTAATGTGCTTTGGTGAGCTACTTCATGATTCGCTTTGGTTGATAGATGGATTAACCAAAGGCCAATGTGAGGACATGTAGGATCATCACTAAAGTCACCCTTGCAGGCGATGCCAGGAGAGGATTTATTGGTTGTTCAACTACTGAGGAAATTAGATAAGACAAATAAAATTCTGCCAGGAAGCTGAGTTTGGGGCCATTTCTACCACAGCTAAGACCAGAAAACAGCAGGAATTTGAATCAATTCCATCCCTCAGAGAGTCCCAGGGAGGCAGCATTTTTCCAGTCTGCTGAAGAGTCTAAGGGACCACAGCTTAGGGACTTTTCAGTACATGAAGGAGCTGTTTACAGGCTCTCCCATCCNCATTTTTTAAAAAGAAAAATTTAATCTTTAGTTTGTTATTATGGAATCTTAAGGTTTTTAATTAAAATTTTTATTTTTAATGCTACCTCATTTAAAGAAATTTTTAAAATTTTAAAATATTAAGCAAAACATTATCAGGCCTATATGAAAATATGGACTAATAAAAGAAGAACACGATTTTAAAATCTTCAGTTCTACTCTCTCTCCGGATAACTGTGAGTGTTTGAGTTCTAATGTGCTTTGGTGAGCTACTTCATGATTCGCTTTGGTTGATAGATGGATTAACCAAAGGCCAATGTGAGGACATGTAGGATCATCACTAAAGTCACCCTTGCAGGCGATGCCAGGAGAGGATTTATTGGTTGTTCAACTACTGAGGAAATTAGATAAGACAAATAAAATTCTGCCAGGAAGCTGAGTTTGGGGCCATTTCTACCACAGCTAAGACCAGAAAACAGCAGGAATTTGAATCAATTCCATCCCTCAGAGAGTCCCAGGGAGGCAGCATTTTTCCAGTCTGCTGAAGAGTCTAAGGGACCACAGCTTAGGGACTTTTCAGTACATGAAGGAGCTGTTTACAGGCTCTCCCATCCCAGGTAATGCTACTTTTCCCTGGGTCCCAGCTTGTTGGAGTCTGCTTTTCTGCATCACCATTATGAATGTTTGTTCCTGGGTTCTTTTTACCAGATCTTTTTCTCGTTCCCTTTTGGTAAGGACTTTGCAATTGGGAGCCTTCCAAGCAGAAATCACTCTGTGCAGCTCTGTAATTCTTGAGAGAGAGTGTGAGAAAAACCAAATCTCAACGATGAAATGCACGTGCTCTGCCATCTCCCTCAGCAGCAGGCTCTGTATAACAGTCTGACGCTCCTGTTGGAATGTGTGTCCGGAGCTGGAAACAGTGCTCTCTTTCCCAGTGTCCACTGGGAAAGCAGTAAACGTCATCTCCGCTGAGACGTGAAATGTCAACATAATGGGCAGATTGGGATTAAGCTGGGCTCCTGGTAGCAACGGACCAAAATAACTTCACTAAATAAATGGAGATAAGAGGATGAAACTGGTGCCCTTTCCCTGGCTGTCACTGACAGCCTTGGGGAAAAGATCTCAAAAGTTGCTGGGCTCTTACCTTTTCACCTCTTCTGAAAACTGGAATCTGGACTTCCTTCATAGGAATACTTTCAGATTAAGAGTTCTCCTAGGGCTTTTGGGGGGCTGACATGCCCACCTGTTGCCACTTCAGGCCATCAGGGAAGTGTTTGTGTAGGTAGCAGCACTGGTTTTTCAGAAGGAGGGTTTTTCAGAAGGTAATCTCCAGACCACCTGGACATATGTCAGTGTTTGTGTAAATGAATATTCCTGAAAGATACAAGAAGAGTCTTGTATCAAATGAATCAGAGGACTTGAGACCTGGGAATTTGTATTTCATCAAGCTCTAGGTGATTCTTATGTCAATTAGAATTTGAAAACCATTGACATATATTCAAAACACGCACCAGATGCCAGGCGCTAAGGTGTATCATGTGCATGATCTTATTTAATCGTTGAAAGTCATCGTATGTGGTAAGAATTCTCATTGTCTAAATGGGAAACTATGTGCAGAAAGTTTAAGTAACTTATTCTAGATTGCACACTAGCAAGTGGTGAAGGCAGAATTGGCACCCAGATGTTTCTTCGTGCTCACGAAGGTAACACTGTATCATTAAAAGCCTCATTGAAGAGCAGGCAGCAATGTGGGGCAGTCAGGGTGACTCTAAATATGGGGGAATGTGAAAAATGTGCACAGGCATGATGAGTGTTCTGCTTTTGAAGTGATTTTAAAACAGGAAGACATTACTCAGTAAGTTTCCTTCAATTGTATTAATTGCCCTAAATATTGTCTTGGTTGCATCCCATCTGTGGCTGGCCACGTGTAGAAGAATAAGTGATAATTTCAGGCCTTGGAGAGCACCAGGGAAGGGAGTGAGGGAAACTGAGGACTCCCACTAGGGTAGGTAGGGGTCACAGAGCCTTGGTTGAGTTTGATTTTATCCTACACTTCCCATGTTGTTGAATATTTAGAACCCTTTGTACCCTATACTTTTGGGCTTTAAAGTTATTATGGACATGCTGTTGTCATGATAGTGTAGTTCTAGACTCCCAGATGTGAGGATTCAAGGGATAGTTGATGTTTCATTTTTTTTTTTTTTTCCCAGATCCAGGTTAGCACCAACCACGTATCCTCATGGTGGGATTATTGATCACCACTCTGAGATGAGAGTCTGATCCTAGAAGGCAGAATTTGCATCTAGATCTAGGATGACCTTGAGATTACTGGCCGCCTATCTTCTCTGGCCTTGTCTATTTGTTGTCATCAATATCATTTTGGAAAACACTTAGTTCTCAAATATTGCTCATTAAGGGGAAAATGTCAAAAGAGGCAGCCTGTTTTCTCCTTCCTGCTTCCTGCATTCTTCCTTCTTTCCTCTCTCCATTCTTGTCTTCCTTCTTTCTTTTTTTCCTGCCCTTCCAAAACAATGATATTAGTTATGGCTTCCCTATAGTTAATGCTATAATGTGGGGTTTAGATAAGGGGAATGATGTCAAGTTTATCAGCAATGACATAATTTTTAGGAAAATATTTCTGACTCATCTGATAGAAATTTAAGAGAAGTGACAAAATACCATGTTCTGAATATTGTGAAATCTTCCTCAGGTCCTGCGTAGTTAGTATGAAATCAAACACTGAATAGGATAGATTTTGGTGGTCACAACTCCCTTGTCATTTGTGGGTGTAGGTTGGAGATGCAAAATAACTGAGGCTTCTGGATTTCTGAAGGACTTCTTTTCTAATCTCATAGGGAATCTCAAATGTACACAGAATTCTCTCTCACACACACACACACACACACACACACTCTTCAGTGACCCAGGCCTTTTGGGAAAGGGAAGAAAAAAGCAGATTTAGAGATTCATATCCATCTTGCCCATTCATGCTATGAAAATAGATAAAGTCTTCATGTCACTTTGAGGAATCCTGTTTTGTTCCTCCTGCTGCTTTGTAAATATGTGAATTCTGAGTAGGATCTGCAGTGCCTTCATGCTAACCTTCTCTGTATTCTTCAACATTTGTACTCATAAGAAGGGCTCACCCTTAATCATTCCTGAAGATTATTTTGCAGTGAGAAGTGGTCAGAGTCTGTCCTATCAGGTCAGCATGTAATTGTTGCTGGCTGGATCTGACATACCTTAGCCACAGCCTGCTAGCATTTAGAAATTCCATCCAGCAGAGTGAAGGACACTTGAGTTGGGAGTTAGGAGACCCATGCTACAGGTGGGTCATGGTGCCAGCCTAGGCAGGTGTATTCTTCTCTCTGGGTCTTAATTTACTCCATTGTTTCAATGGTTCTTTCCCCCAGGATAGTTCCATGCAGCTGCCAGAGTAGCCTAAATCACATAAACTCTTTGCTTCAGAAGCTCCCCATAACCTACAACAGTGGCTTTCAACCCTGACTGTGACTCTAAACCAATGGTGAAGCAAATCACAACTTCTGAACATGGCTCCTGGGCAGCTAAATTTGCTCAGAAAGAAATCTCTTAGATCCCTGGATGCCTGCATTCCAAAGACATTCAAATCCCTCCCCAATCTGGCAGCAGATTCCCATGTCAGCTTCCTAGCCTGCAGGGTTCCCCAATGGGTGCCAAACTCAACAGTCCCATGGCTCTCTCTTCAAAGCCACACGTCCTCAGACCCTCCCTAAGCTTGGATGAGCCCTGCCACCTTTCTCCCCCAGAGAGCCCCACTCTGGCTCCATATACCAGCTTATGTGTTTCACAGGCAGAGTGGGGAGCCCCTTCCTGCAATCCTACGGCACTTCATATTCATATTTTTATTTAATATTATAACTAATATGTACTTTATCAAGCTTTTTCATTTTATATCTATTTCCCTTAAAAGAATGGGACTTACTTGGGAATAAAAATATCATAAACAATTGTATATGCCTTACAGCCTGCACCAGCAACACATCGTTTTAACATTCCAATTATAGGTCATCGCGTGTGTAAGTCCTCCCTCATTACATGTCTTTTCATAATTTTATGGTTACTTCATATATTTTTTTCACTATGAATATCATAGTCATTTTAAAAAATTCGACAGCAACAGCCGCAGCAAAGAACAATTAAAAACAATAGGTGGGGCGTGGTGGCTCATGCCTGTAATCCCAGCACTTTGGGAGGCTGAGGCGGGCAGATCATCTAAAGTCAGGAGTTTGAGACCAGCCTGACCAGCATGGTGAAATCCCGTCTCTACTAAAAATACAAAAATTAGCTGGGCATGGTGGCAGGTGCCTGTAATCCCAAATACTAGGGAGACTGACGCAGAAGAATCGCTTGAACCCAGGAGGCGGAGGTTGCAGTGAGCAGAGATAGCACCGTTGCACTCCAGCCTGGGCAACAAGAGCAAAACTCCATCTGATAAAACCAAACCAAAACAAAACTGAAACAATAACAAAAATAGCAGCTTGGTGGGGTTTGGATGGACTTGTGTAATATTTATTGTTCAGTTTATTAATAATGGCATGCTTTCGGTATTAAGTTTTTTCATCTTGAGTATTGAGTGTTTATGCATGAGTTCAATTCTCCTTTTATTTCCTTCAGTTATTTACAGTTTCTTTTTTAATAAAAAATAGGTATTTTACATTTCTTGTTGAATTTATTCTTAGCTAGCTTCTCTTTATTACTTTTAAATGGATTTTCTGTCTGATTTTAAATTTGTTTTGCAAGTATGTTGAGGAGGTATTGTGTTTTATTTTCTAACCAGCCTCTGTCAGGAAATTTTATTCATTCTAATGGTCTTTTAGTTGATTCTCATAAATTTTCCAGATGAATAATCCAATCTTTTGTGGAGAATGTTACTTTTATCTTCTTCTTTCCAATATTAATAGCTCATTTGACAATTTTTATTTTCTAGCAATATATAATAGAGCTTCTGAAACAACGTATGACAATAGGTGTGGTGGCAGGCATCATCTCACATCTCTCTAATGTGAGACTTTGATGGGAGTGCCTCAACTATTTTAGCTTGTTGGTTTTCAGTAGATAGACTCTTTATCATTTTAAGAAATGTCTTTTTCCAACTTCACTATAATTTTTTTTTTAAGATAGAGTCTCACTCCATCACCCAGGTTGGAGTGCATGAGGCATGATCTTGGCTCACTGCAACCTCTGCCTCCCAGGTTCAAGCGATTCTCCTGCCTCAGCCTCCTGGGCAGCTGGGATTACAGGTGTACCCCCCCCCCCCCGCTTCTTTTTTTTTTTTTTTTTTTTTTTTTGCATTTTTAGTAGAGACAGGATTTCACCATGTTGGCCAGGCTGGTGTGGAACTCCTGACCTCAAGTGATCCACCCACCTCGGCCTCCCAAAGTCCTGGGATTACAGACGTGAGCCACCATGCCCAGCCTAATTTTTTAAAATGGAGAAATGAAAGTTATGTTTTGTCAAATGTCTGTTAGGCATTTGTTGAGCTGGTCATCTGTTTTCCTTTGACCTACTAATGAATTATGCAAATAGAATTCCTAACACTGAAAGATCTGTGTATCCTTGGAATAAAACTTAACCATTTTGAATTATTCTTTTAATACTTAGGTTGATCACATTGAAAGATGTATTTATGATCTCTGTATATTATACATTATATTAATGGTGTCTATAGTATGTGGCCTGTGTGTCTGTGTGGTGTGATGTGTATGTTTGTGTTGACTTTGTCAAGTTTTGAATATCAGGCTTCTTCTAACTTTTAAAATTAATAAAACCATCTTTCCAAATTCTCTGAAATAATCTCAAAAGCTTAGGAATCACATACCATCTAGCCTGGTAATTTTTTATCATATTATTTTAAACTTTTTTTCCTCCAATTTCATTTAGCATATTAATGTTTCTCTCTCAGTCATTTTGTCCATTTAAATGTTCTAGAAAATTTTCTAATACTTTAAAATGTGTAGAATTTAAATAGCATAGAATTATATGCATTATTGCCTTGTAATATTAATTTTTTAGTTATAGTTATATATCTCTCTTCTCTTTCTCAAAGTTATTCATTAATACTTTTCTTCTATTTTCTGCTCAGCTCATTTCAATTCTTTTTAGTTCAATATTTAAGGCATGTATAAAATCGCAACTTTTTTCTAAATAAACTTTGGTTGCAGACTATGCATTTTGATATACAGTTTTGTAAATGTCTCTTTTTTTCCCCTCTAAAAACTCTTAAACTGCAAATTTGATTTCCTCTGTGACTCAAGAGTTATTCAGGGAAGTGTTTTTATCATCATCTTTCTAACACAGACCATTTTCCTGTGGTAACATGAAAGGCACAGCACGTGCATTTTCATAACGGAGGATGTTGAGGGAAGTCTAGACTCAGGCAGTACTGATAAGGGTTGCGTGGGCGAGGTGGTGGATAAGCAGTCTGGGATTCCTCAGAGAAGGATGCAAAACAGAGGGCAAAGGACACTGAAAGTAAACTTGAGACAATTAAAAGAAAACTCCAAGATTTCATCAAGGGCTGGCCTTGGTTCTGGCTACTCCACAGGTGCTGGGTGATAGGTGCGGTTCTCCCCCTCGACCATCTCTCTGGGCTTAGCAGCTTGGAGAGCTGCAGGGGGCATTGAGATTCATGTAGTCATATCTCTCCTTCTCAGAATGTGCAGCATCCACTCGGGAAGCCAGCCTGACAGGGCCAGGTGCATTTGTCACCTGGGCAGAGGAAAACTTAACCGCACCTTCCTTCTTTCCCCACTTGAGGGATCTCCTCACAGGAAATATGTAAAGGGTCTCCCTGTCAGTGGCTCAATGTGGAAAAGCTGGATAACAAATTTCTTTCTCTCCCATACTTGGATTGCACCAGCAGCACCTGTGCCTGCTTCTACACAGGACGGTGCTACTCCCTTTGGCAAAGATGGATTTCATTTTTGGGTCCTGTTTTTTTTTTTTTCTTTTCTCTTTTTGGTATGGCTGAGAAATGGACTATGTGCAGTTTGACAAGTAAACCTTCAAAATGACAAGCAGTGGCTTGGAGGAAGCCTGAAATAAATGGAATGTGGGGTCAGCCTGTACCTTTTGCTTTGCCACAGGTGTCTGAATTCATTTTTCCTTTTGTTTTTGTTTCATCTGGCACAGGTTTGGTGAATCCTGGGTGTGGGGGGAGCAGGTCTGCCCACCTCTTTCCTGTTGTTTCTGATTTGCAGACTGGGTAGAGCTGTCTGAGCTTTGGCTGAGGCAGTACTGTGCTCTCACCCCGTGTGAATGGCTTTGGAAGTGAGCTTCCTGGTTATTCTGCCTTGCGCTGTCACTTCTGTGTCACAGACGCACAGCAGGACATCACATGATGGCTGGTAGCCCACGCCAGACACGATCTGAATTTTAGTAGGAAGGTCATGCCCTTTGATCTGGAACCAGACTAGGGACTAGATGAATTTTGGAAAAAACAAAACAAAACAAACAAACCCAAAACTGTATCAGGTAGTGTTGGTCCCAGGAGAAGTTTGGGGACGTCTGTTACCGGCTCATTCACCTCTTTTTTGGATATTTTCTCCAAATATGATGGTGCCTTCATTTTCCCATTACTGAATTCGTTATTTCTTCTCCCAGTTCACATCTTTTCTCAAGAAATGATATGCTAGACTCGTTCATCCTGAGGCAGTATTTCTTCATTGTAGTAGAGGATGCTAGTTGTCTCCTGGTACCAGTCCTTCAAGCACCAGGATGCTTGAATTTTATCTGGGCCCATGGCTTCCTACAATAAAAGATGACATTTGTCAGCCTCTTCTGCAGCTCCTCATCCCCACGTGACTCAGTTCTGGCCTGTGCTGCCTCTTCCCTGCCCCACCCCTCCTGTCTCTCTGAACTGAGTGCAGACATGCTGGGGCCTTCTTGGGCCATGTGAAAGAGGACAACAAACTAAAGATGCCAGAACAATAAGATGGAAGGGGCTTGGGTCTTGCCATGGAGGGGCTCCCATATCAGCCCTGTTTATGCTTAGTCTCTGGGGTTTGGGATCTGTTCCAGAGTTCATCTTGATCCTGATGAAAGTGCCTATGAGATGTGACATATGAGTGGTGCAGCAGCTCCTGTTCTGCCAAAGGGAATCGGTGAAGGCAGTTGTCTGGCTTCACTCTGCTGCTGCAGACACTTGGTCACCTAAGCATACCGGTGTCCAGTGACCCCTTTCACACTTTACATTGATAGACTTTCCTTGTAAGTTTTCTGATTCTGAGCTCCCTCCAAGTCTTACCGAACATAGCATATATTAACAGGAGAAAGCTCACTCTCCTTTCTGAGCAAACATTTTGAGAAATATAGCTGTCCTTTAAAACTGTGTTCTGTACGCTTTTACACTGCTGGTGGGAGTGTAAATTAGTTCAACCATTGTGGAAGACAGTGTGGCGATTCCTCAAGGATCTAGAACCAGAAATACCATTTGACCCGCAGTACCAGAAGTACCATTTGACCCAGCAATCTCATTACTGGGTATATACCCAAAGGACTATAAATCATCCTGCTATAAAGACACATGGGCACATATGTTTACTGCAGCACTATTTACAATAGCAAATACTTGGAACCAACCCAAACACTCAACAATAGACTGGATAAAGAAAATGTGGCACATATACACCACGGAATACTATGCAGCCATAAAAAAGAATGAGATAATGTCCTTTGCAGAGACATTGATGAAGCTGGAAGCCATCATTCTTAGTAAACTAACACAGGAACAGAATACCAAACACCACATGTTCTCACTTATAAGTGGGAATTGAACAATGAGAATACGTGGACACAGGGAGGAGAACATCACACACTGGGGCCTGTTGGGATGGGGAGGCAAGGGGAAGGTGAGCATTATGACAAATACCTAATGCATACGGGGCTTAAAACCTAGATGACGGGTTGATAGATGCAGCAAACCACCATGGCACATGTATACCTATGTAACAAAACTGCACGTTCTGCACATGTATCCCAGAACTTAAAGAAAAACTGTGTTCTGTATGTTGATTTTAGAATTGGCAATAAACTATTTTCCTTGAGTATGAAGATCAAGTGTTCTCTCTGTTTCTATAAAGAGAAGTTGCGATTTTGGATACTTTCCTGGCATGAGATATATTAGGTAGAGATAAACAATTAGAGACCACTTGTTTGAAAATAAGCCTGTGAAATAATTTAGGGCAGGGGTTGGGAAACTCAACAGCCAGCTAGTCAATGCTTTAGGCCTTGTATGGGCAGTATAGTCTCTGTTGCAAATATTCAGTTCTGCCATTGTAGAGTGAAAGCCGTCATAGACTATATCCTAGTGAAACTTTGTTTACAAAAACAGGTAGCAGACTGGATTTGGCCTGTGGACCGTAGTTTGCTGACCCCTGATTTAGGGCCCTTTTAAATTATTCACTTTTTAAGGAAGTTGTATACAAGGTAATTTAAATGGTTTTGAAAAAAATACTCTGCTTGTCTTGAGTCAGAAGTATTTTGACAATTACATCAATAATCTTTTTTAAAATATGTGAGCATTTTGTTTGGCTCTTTGCTTGGACAGCAACTGTCTTACTATTTGCAAATTAGAAGAGCTGTCTCTGACAGCCCAACTCCTCACACTGACGGCACGATATAAACACTCGTTGATAAACCAGCAAGGGAAAGGCAGAAACTTGGGTCAGGAGTCTAGGCTCCTAGATGTTTTGGAAATATTTTGGAGGAAAGTAGATTGACTGAAGACAACAAACATGAATTTTCAGATCTAGATGTTTTTTATCTTTAATGTGACTTCCAAGAGTCAACCAGAAGATACTGAGGATAGAAAAGGGTTCAGTGATTTGTGTGTGTTTTCTTTGCTTTCATAGTCAAAATTTTAGTATACGCCTTCCAAAGTGGGAAATCAAGGATTATTTCTAGGCCCTTTTCCCCACAAGGGAAGAACTAGAGATGATTGGGAATTTTTGTGCTTTCTTTTATATGTAGGAAATCCTGACAGGAAAGAGGCACACCCATGAAAAATTTAGCAAAACAGAGAACCATGCCATGTAATGGAGGATTTATGTACGTGCTTCTGAGGTACTTTTGTAGTAAAGTGTCCCTGTGGTTTTGGAATGAAGAATGAGATGTTTATTTTCCTCTTGGAAACCTGTGCCCATGCTTTGATTTTAATTCCTTTAAATTCAACAAGTCTTCATTGAATACTTTCTATGTGCTCATGCCATATAGACTGGAGAGGAAAAAGAATGGGAAATCCAAGAGCTTCCTTAGAGAAAGGAGGCTCCTGTTTTTGGTTTGGAATCTTGTTTGCGTAGATCAGCATCCCAGTGCAGAATAACCCTGGTGGTTTCCTCTGCTGTTATTTATCAGTAGCTAAAAAGAACATATGCAACTTTGGTCCCTCATTCCATCCAAAACAGTTAAGACTTTTCCAGGTGTCCTCTTTCTTTCAGATGTGACCTGGAAGCACATGATTTTTTTTAAAAAAATTAATTTTGTCACAGGTGCCCTCAGAAAAGCATCTCTGTGGTAGTCAAAGGGATCCAGGCTCACTTCATCAAACTCCTGTTTCAGGCCCAGGGAAAACAAAGTGTGTGAACACAAGATAACCCCTCTGCAAACAGGGTGCCCTTTGAAAGTTAACACAGCAAATATTCGAGGCACTTTCCTTCCCGCCTTTCCTCTCCTAAGCCATATATGGTAGAGGGACCCAAAGGAATAGCCTTGCTGCTTTAATAAAAGGAATTCTTTGATGTGGGAGACTGAACTGGGCTGTTTGCAGTCTGTGGTGGGAGGGAGTCAAGGAAAGGGGAATTAAAGTTCATGGAGGAAGCTGTAGTCTTAGGTCAAGCTGAGATGTGACATTTGGAGCTTGCCAAGTCCACGAGGGAACATAAGTTGCCTTTGGACAGCTTCTCAACGGCCCCTCTGTGGCCCTGAGTCTCAGGCCCTGGTAAGACGATGCTCTCTGATCTGATCTTGGGGTGTCAGCCCACTCAGCAGGGACCCGCCCTATCGACACGGGAGGCTAATCAGTGGCATCTTTTGAGCAGAGGCACAAGACTCTTACTTCAAAACTCTAGCTACTTACCTCTGATAGTTGGCTTTTTTGTTAACCAATAAAGAAGAATTTTTTTTTTAATGTTTCTGTTCCTACAGAATTAACTGGGGCAAGGTAAATGATCTTTTACTACTTTATTTGGAAGCTTCCAGTCCTTCCCGAGCTCTGTCGAAATATTTCAAAATGTGTCTTGCTGATCCCAAGTCTCTGAAAACGAACATTGCTTTCTCTGACCCAAACTCTTGTTTGTTTAACCCTCTTGAAAGTTGGAAGTGTTGCCAAGCCATAGTTTTTGTTTGACTTTATGTTTTCTATTCTCCCAGAGACACGAGCAACATCAATTTTAAAAGGGACCATGTTTATGGTTATTGTCTAGTTGGTTTGCCTTACTGGTTCTCAGGCACTGACCTAAGACTGTTGTGTTTGGGTTCCCAACACTACCAAGAATGTTGACACTTTAAAGTCCCTCTCAACTCTCTCTCTTGCTCTCATTCTCCTTCTCATACACACACAGGCATACACACTCAGTGCTAAAGGAAAAGAGGCTTTACTTAAAATATGCACAGAAAAGAGATTTATTTTTATTTTGTCTTTGTGTCACTAGCGTATTTTTAAGGCAATGTTTTCTTTTGGAATTTCAGATTAGTTTCTGGAGCCTCGAAGTTTGTGGTGACATGTTGGTGGCCAGTCAGAATGCCTGGGAGAAATTTTGAATCAACAACCATCGTGTTCTTCCAATTGGGTTCTTTTCCAGGTCTCTTGAGTTTGGAAGCCAGGTTAGAAGTCTTCTGAGCCTTAGTATTATTTTCTCAGGAAATTTCATGGGTGAAAACAAAGACCTTGAAATCAGAAAGTCTTAGGCTAAAATCCTCCCTTACATTCTGGCTGTGTGAACTTTAAAATCTTATTTGATTTCTCTAAATCTCAGTCTCTTCATGTGCAAAACACCCTGGCTTCTGATCCTTCTGAAGATTAAATGCTTTAATATCTACAAAATGGCTATGCCAGTGTCTGACGAAAGTGCACAAGTGATGTTTCCTGCTCTTCCCCAACTTCCTCCATGCCTGTCTATTGGCTCCTCTGCTTGTGTGGGATGCAGAAGAAAGGCAAGCTAGCCTATCACTCTATAGCAGCTCCCCTGAGGAAGGGAAGTCAAGACTCAGCATCTGAGGCTGCATGTCCAACTGAGGGAGGGCAGAGAGACTGCCTCCTGGAAGTACTGAAGGCAGGGAAGGCAAATTCACCTTTGCTGAGATCTCTCATGCACCAGGCTCTTTAGGCCTTTCATCTGTACATTCATTCATGCTAGGAATCAGTTGGGAGACTGAGCTGATGGAGAAACTGAGCATGTGGTCGGGTTTAGCTGGGTGGTGCCTGGCTGCTGGACACAGAACAAGAGTGAAGGACAGTACCTACTCCTGATGATAAGGTGATGCCCACAGAATGGACCTCAAAGGTCAGCTATGTAAGAGGCCCACCTGTTCTTTTTTGACCTTCCTTACTTGTAGGGTGTGAGAAACGATACCACACACAATGTCCTCTAGAGGAAAGAGGCCAGGTTTTAGGAAATTTGCCAGTTCCCTTTAAACATTCAACATGATCATACTTGAGGACAGACTCTTTGGGTGTTTTCCACAGTACTGAACATATTGTTGGCATGAAAAAGATGAGTTGTGTTGAATAATGGAAAGACTAATCCCTCTTCCTAATGCTGCAATGCTGACAGCTCCTCTTACCATACACTATTAACAGGGTGGCATGCTTTCTTTTCATCTTCGTTCTCAGTCTTTCAGAGCACAGTGTTGTAGCTAGCAAGTCATCCGCCACTGTGTTGAGTGGCCGATGACTTGCTAGCTTAATTCACAAGAAGCCAGTTTTCTGAGGTAAGTGTACTTACGTTTGCTCAAAAAAGCAACAGTGGTACTCTGAGAGAACTTTATTCATTGTATCTGGCCTCTATTTGCCCGAATTTATGGATTTTCTTTGAAATTCCTTCCATAATTCTTGACCTTTGGACTATAACTTCAAATGATTATAGACACTGGCCTGTGCTGTCTCAGCTTTCTTTTTATATATGAAAGCAAAATTAACAGTGCAGACCACAGACCCAGGTCTTAAATAAGCTCATTCAAAAGAAATCAAGCTACCATTGAATGAAGACATATTACAATTTTAAGAACATCACCATCACACTAGCAGCACATTAAGGCCACCAGTGCTCAAGGATCTTGGCTGTCCCATTGCTTTGACATTGATGTATAGGCTAAGAATGTTGACTAAATTAACAGACTTTTAAAAAAGTATCCTTTAATGTAGGAAGCTATCAAATACTTCCACTGAGCTTGTAAAAGGTCCCTGGAGTGCTGATCCTGACAATCTATTAATGGAAATGTACACATGAAATGACTTTCTTTATGTAGATGCTTACTTCTTGAGTATGGATGTTGGACACTGGGGACATTTTGTGACGAGGAAAATACAGTCATCTGAAAAGACTGGCAGAGAATACTGCCTGGAGGGGGATGTGCTCCTTGTGTGACTCCTTTGAAGATCAAAAAGATAGAGGGAGGACTGGGAGAGGGCTGAGCAGGAGATAGCAGGAAGGAGACACACTGAGCTGGTACACATCATGGTATGAAGGCCAGGAGAAACCAGGCTGCAATAAGTTAGGAGTCTACAGAGAGGGAGACCCTGAGAGTTATTTTGTGAAACTTTCCCCTAAGAATCATGCTTTGTGAGGTAGACTAATGGGGGGATACCACAGGTTTAATGGGAGATCTTTCAAGGACCTCTTGACTTGGTGCACCTATTCATCTCATCAGTGATTATTCTGTGCCCAAGACACCATGGTGTCCTGGATTTACAAAAGATAGGCATGAGACTGTCTCTACTTTTGTAGAATCCACAATACCTCTGAAGGACCAAACCTATGCAGAGACATGCTCAATTTCATTTATTTAGTGATGGAACTTCATGAAAAGATGGCTAACGCAACATAACAGACACTACATGAAGGATGAATCAGACTTCCAAAACATAGTCTAATTCACTACTTGAAAATATTCTTTTTGCTTTTCTTTTTCTTTTTCCTGTGGCCCAGGCTGGAGTGCAGTGGTGCAATCATACTTTTGTAGTAAAGTGTCCCTGTGGTTTTAGAATGAGGAATGAGATGTTTGTTGTCCTCAACTCACTGCAGCCTCAACCTCCTGGGCTCAAGCAATCCTCAGGCATGTACCACCATGTCTAGATAATTTTCTTTTTCTTTTTTGTAGAAATGGGGGTCTCACTATGTTGCCCAGGCTAGTGTTGCACCCCGGTCTCAAATGATCCTCATGCCTTGGCCTCCCAAAGTGCTGGAATTACAGGCATGAGCCACTGTGCCTGGCCAAAATATTTTTCTTAAACAATGAGTTCTTTTTCAAATTAACATGAATTTAAAATTTCTCTGAAATGACCAAAGACTACTTTTTGGTTTCAAAAGATAAATATATAGTACATCCAGGGAGCTGGCTTCCAGGTTTCTATTTTCTTTGCTCTTAAAGGCAACAATGGAATAAGACTTCAGAGGGTCTGTGTGCTCAGGATGGTGAATGATGTAGGGAATAACTCCATACTAGGGACTCTGGGGCAACTGAGACATTGGTACATTGCTTGTCCAGCCTAAACCAGTGGGAACTATTCTCTGGATGCTTTTCCCCTTACATTTTTCCCTTTATTGCCCTTATGGACAAAATCATGCATTGATTTATTCAGCATATATTTTGACCTCCACCTATGTGTTAGGCACAGTATCAGGCACTGGGCACTCAATTACATACAGGTCCAAGCAGTCCCTGACCTCAAGGAGTTTAATATCTAGCCAGAGAGACATTATTAGTTTAATAATAATTATACACATTATTTTTGTTGTGTAATATTACTGCTTAAAGATTACAATTAGCTCAATTATAAGATAATTTACAAAATGCCCAACGACTAATGAATATGGGTAGTCATTGTCCAAATAGCTGTGCACACATCATCATTTAATTATAGCACTGATGAGAGCTGCCCTGGCAAAGGGCAGGGTGTGATGAGAGTGGATAATGGGGCTAACCTGCCCTAGCCGCAGGGGTTGGGGAAAGCTTTCCTGAGGAAGTCGCTGTTAGCAAAAGACTTAGAGAGGGAATCAAATTTGGCCCGGGAAGAGGAAGGAGAGAGGAAGGACAGAAAGTGGTCCAGGCAGAGGCAACAGGACAAGCAAAGGTCCTGGGGCCATTGAAACCCAGTTCCACTCTTGATTTGCAAACCTTTTTAGGGATACTACAAACTAGTCCTCTTACACTTTTCAAACAAAGAGAGTTCACAGTGCTTTCAGTTGCCCACCTTCATATGCTGTCAACATATTCCTAGCTCTCCCCATTTTCATTTCCCCTATCCTCATTCCTCTGCCCACAGTGTTCAGTCACACAAAAGGGTCTACGTGTTTACCAGCCTCTTCCATGACCCTGATCAGCAAGCTTTGGTGGAAGACATCTGTGTCTAGACAAAAGACTGGTTAGTCTTTGTGAAAGTAAATGTTCCAGGTCTGACTCAACCTGACCAAGAGCCAAGAAAAGGATGATAAGGCTGATGGAAAAGATTTTCTTAATGAACGGCAATAAAAAACAGCCCAAAGGTGAAGGCAAGAAACAGCCTTGGTGTTTCCTGGGGCTGCTGGTCCCAGACAGGCTCTTGAAAGCACTCAAGGATAAGAGGTAGGAAGGTTATTTCATTTCCTCTCTGCCTCTTTCTATTTTAACACTTTCCTCCCTCTTACACTAATCTCTATTCCCCACACCTCGTGCTCAAAACAGTCACCCTTTAGGTTTTGGGGGGTAAATATTATCCCTTTCAAGTGGAATAAAATGTCTGGAATGGAGATTATTAAAGAAAGCCAACTTTCCTGATTGTTCTTTTTTTTTTTTTTTTTTTTTTTTTTTTTTTTTTTTTTTTTTTTAACTCTTTCAACCTCAGTATGTTGGAAAGTTGAGCCTATGATATCACCATGAGGATTGAGAGTTTAAACGACAGATTACAAATTATGTGGAAAGTTGGACATTAAAGAGGAGAGTTCCGTCTATTCTTCCCTGGCATCTCTGGGTGGCTGTTGTCCACGGTGGACAAGTTGTCATCTTATGTGCCCTTAAGGGGCCTCCCCTCAGGAATCAGCAGTGGGATAACCTTGCTGGTGTTTTTTGTTTCTTCCCGGAAATAAGAGACATAAGCAAGGTTTAAATTAGTAGCTAAGTAACATATTTTGCTGTCAAATTTAATGAGAAAATTTTAAAAATTAAAGCCACATCTAATTTTTAAAATACATGATTATGTACTGAGTTCTTTCAACACAGAATCGTAGGTAGGTCTTCTTTTGTTTTACAATGATCCTTGTAAGGTAAGTCACACAGCTGTTTATTTTACAGAAAGGAATTTGAGGCTCAAAGAAATTAAGTCTCTGGCTCAGGATCATATAACTAGTAAGTGGCAGAACTGGGATTTGACAGGTGTTTTGATTTTAGGTCCAATGATCTCTTTGTTACACTCACTTCCTCACCTGTGGGCTGTGAGGGACTTTGTTGCTTAAATAAGCCAGGGCTCTAAGAACCCAAGCTTCTAGGATAAATAATAACCCAGCCAATGCAGGGTGTCTGCTATGATGCACCATGGCATCCTCACATATTTTGGAAGACAGCAGTATTAGAAGGACAAGATTTTTTTTTTCCCCCCCTCTAGGATCCTCTAGGAGGGCAACTCAGGTCCTATAAAGAAGCTCCTGATTTTCACCCAGTGACTGGGAATTTGATAGGTACCCCTAAGATCTGCAAAGGGATGAGACTGGAACTTACTCTCCAGTTCTGTGTCTAGGGTGGGTGGAGATCCATATTTCGGGAGAAAAATGGGAGCATAATGTAGAGGAGAGCCCCTGAAGGTTTGGGTTCCTTGTGCCAAGACCTAACATCCTACAACATCTTTCTCAACTGGGAGCCCTCCTGAATGTTTAAAAACATGTGCTCCAGCTGAGCAGTCGAGGCTCAGAGGACACTCTTGCATTAGGTTGGAAGGCTGAAAGTCCTGGCCTTCCTTCTCCTTGTCTCTTGACTTCTTACTGCAGGGGGAGAGATGGTGAAGTGGAATGATAATGGATCTTAGGGTCAGACCCAGGTTCAAAATTGCATTCTACCATTTTTATGGTGTGTAGTCTGAACTTCAGTTTTCCTATTTGTCAAGAGAAGCTTAATAGTACCTCATAAGAGGATTTCTCCGAGGACTGCATGAGCGAATAAGGGTTCTACACACTGTATGTCAGAGCTGGTGCTCAAACGTTGTTGGTCCTCACATCCTGCACAGAGGACCTCTTCATATGTGATTATTTGTTTTATTTTACTATCATTTATTATTTGTTTATTGTGTGCACCCCATTAGAATGTAAGCCCTAGGAGTTATATAATATTTGTTGAATAAATAATATTCAAAGTAGTACGTTCAAGGCACTGTAACAGTTCCAGCAACAGTTCCAGGGATTGTTCTAGTGCCCAGAACATGGTAGATATGAATAAATATTTGTTGAATAAATAATATTACTGCAGTAAATGCATATGTCAATGTTAAAGTGGAGAGATAGAAGCACTCAGGAAGCATAAAGAAAATTCAGCCTCTTAAAATCTGGGACACCTTGAAACCATGAGTGGCTCAGAAAGAGGCAGCAGTCTCGGGCTGTTGCTGGCTCTGCTGGGCTGCACCCCTAGAGGCGCTAGGTTAGGACATTCTGTAATGACAGATGACACAGAGGGGACTACTGCCTGTTCTGGCTTCTTATCTAGAAGCCCTGCACCTCTACAACCCCAGGGCTGCTCTTGGAGCTAGGGCTCAGAGAGTCAGGCTGATAGCACAAGGACAGGGAAAAAGGAGGTCCTATTCTGACATTCAGAGGATCTGTCTTTTCTCTCCTGGGTCTCCAGGACCCTGTTCTTCTGAGCTGATGCACCTAAGTTTTGAAAATGAAGATGGGTAGCTGTGCTGAGGCTCTTGCCAGCATGCAGTTGAGATACTCTTTGGCCAAAGCAGAAATTGGTTGGAATTCTGGCATCCTTGACTTAGAAGAGAGCCTGAGCAGGTAGATTTTCTGCTTGTGTTTGCTTATGAGAAAGCCCAGAGTCTCTGCATGAGCTTCTAAAATGCCTGATACTTCTTACACAATTTGAGTTGGAGGGCAAGTGTCAGTGGTGCAGGACCTTCAGACAGCATTTCCCAGAAAGTACACTGCAGATTCCGTGTCTTTGTCAAAGGCGGCGGCACGTGTGCAGCTGTGATGACAAATGCAGCGGGTGTTGCTAGTTGCTGAAACACAGCTAGGGGTTTGGTTAACCACAGGAAAGCTGGGGTGACGGGCAGTCCCTCCCTGCTTGTGTTCTCTCCCTAGATGATTCAGGGTGGTCCCTAGTTCAGCCTCACACATGAAACCCAGATCTCTGCAGGCTGCCTGTTGCCAAGCGACGGGAACCATTTGGCACCAGCCATAGAGAGCGACAGAATGGGCAGAGCAGAGAGGTGGAGCCCAGAGGACTGGAAGATGCTGCCACAGCCACATGCACTCTAGCCTGATGCTAGAGGTCTGTCACTGATGATCCTAAAAGGCATGTGGTTGACAGATGCTATTTACAGTCAGGACTGAACAAACTCAAAGAAACCCAATTCTATGCCAAACAGTCAGGGAAAACAAAGCTAGAACACCAGCAATTCCCATGCCATACCATTTATACATATCTTTGTGTTTGGAATTCACTTCCTCTTGTGGGCTGGCTGGTGTAAGACGTAAAAGTCAGCTCTGGGTTGCTTTGGTCTTTTTTGACTCAATTTGAGTACCTTCCATGCCATGATTGTCCTAGTCACTGGAGAGAATGTCTGTGCCCCTCTATCAGACAGTGAGTTCCCTGAGGATGAGAGCCTTATGAATTCATTGGCGATGTCTCCCCAGCCCATCCCATCCCACACACACAGTGCCTAGTGCACCACTTTGGGCATTTTGGCATTTGGTAAATATTTGCTGAACTGAAGAAAGAAACTCTTTTTTCAGTTCTCTTCTGCTGTCACTGCTAGGCATTGCATGTCTTAACAGGTAAGTGTTTCTCCTCTTCTCCTGCTATGTGTTGCCATAGTGCACTGAGTTGGCTTTTTGTCCAGGATGCCCCTGAGTTTGGTATTAGAAAGCGATTTCCAAAGAAGAATTCTTTGACACTAGTCATGGAGGGCGATGAAAATAAGGACAGAGGGGCCCAGGGACTCTGTGATGTGGTCCTTAAAGCAGCCATTCCTACCGTGTCTCCTGTCAGAGTCCATCAGCAGCTGTCACAGGACCATCAGCACCAGGAATGGAAACAGCAGGACTCGGATTAGCACACCTAGGCCCTGGCAGGGGCCCTGCCACTGACGTTGGGCAGGTCCCATCACATCTTTGGGGTTCAATATATTCATCTCTAAAAGGAAGGCATGGGGTTGATGATCATGATGGTGTTTTTTAGCTGAACTATTGAGTATGCCATCTCCCCACTCAATACTCCACCTCCCCTCATGTGAGTATCTGCCTACACCTCTTGGCATGATGATTTCCTATGAATAGCTGTGGTGACTTTTAGAATCATCTAGCAAATGACTTGATTCTTTTCCTCTTGTGTCTCATGGAAAAGGGCTAAGTCTATGAATGCAGGCCTAGTGTTGGGAGAGGATCTGGGGACTTACACAGCATGATTTGCCCTTGCTGTCACTTAGCAAAAGGAGTTTTGGAATTCTCAGGGCTGTCCTCTTTCAGCTGTAGAATTTGTATACGCAGCATCTGATTGGGCCTGTCATGCCTGCATGAATCAGACTAACCTACCACAGCAAGGTAGAAACAGCAAGGCAGAGACTTTGTATCCACATGCCTGTTTCCTTTTGTCAAGCTTGGAGAAAAAAGTCTAATGAGATTTAAAATGATACAACCCATCTCTTACCTTATAGAAAAATCAACTCAAGATGGATTAAGGACTTAAACCTACGACTTGAAACTATAAAAATTCTAGAAGATAACATTGGAAAACCCCTTCTAGACATTGACTTAGGTGAGGATTTCATGACCAAGAACACAAAAGCAAATGCAATAAAAACAAAGATCAATAACTGGGACCTAACTGAACTAAGAGCTTTTACACAGCAAAAGGAACAATCAGCAGAGTCAACAGACAACCCATAAAGTGGGAGAAAATCTTCACAATCTATACATCTGACAAAGGACTAATAATCAGAATCTACAACAAACACAAATCAGTGAAAAAAAATCCTATCAGCAAGTGGGCAAAGGACATAAATAGACAATTCTCAAAAGAAGATTTACAAATGGCCAACAAACATGAAAAAAAAGCTCAGCATCACTAATGATCAGGGAAATGCAAATCAAAACCACAATGTGATACTACTTTATTCCTTCAAGAATGGCTATAATCAAAAAATTAAAAAAAACAGTAGATGTTGGCGTGGATGTGGTCATAAGGGAACACTTCTACACTGCTGGTGGGAGTGTAAACTAGTACAGCCACTATGAAAAATGGTGTGGAGATTCCTTAAAGAATGAAAAGTAAAACTACCATTTGATCTAACAATCCCATTACTGTATATCTACCCGGAAAAGAAGTCATTATTTGAAAAAGATACTTGCATACACGTTTATAGTAGCACAGTTAACAATTGCAAAATCATGGAACAAATGCCCATCAATCAATGAGTAAAGAAACTGTGGTATGTATGTGTGTGTGTGTGTGTGTGTGTGTGTATATACACAGAAACACACACACGTATATGTGTATATGAATAGTTGTGACATTTATGTGTGTGTATATATATGTGTATATATACACACACATACATACAATGGTATACTACACAGCCATAAAAAGGAATGAATTAACAGCATTTGCAGTGACCTGGGTGAGACTGGAGACTATTATTCTAAGTGAAGTAACTCAGGAATGGAAAACCAAGCATCGTATGTTCTCACTGATACATACATGGGAGCCAAGCTATGAGGACGCAAAGGCATAAAAATGATACAATGGACTTTGGGGATTTGGGGAAAAGGGTAGGGGGGGCGAAGGATAAAAGACTACAAATGGGGTGCTGTGTATACTGTTCAGGTGATGGGTGCACCAAAGTATTACCAATCACCACTAAGCAACTTACGTAACCAAATATCACCTGTACCCCAATAACTTATGGAAAAATAAAATAAAAAGTATAAATAAAATAAAAAATAAAATAAATGCACACTCCAACCCCATGCCAAAGAAGGAAAAAAGATACAATCTTACAGATTTAGATTCCCTGGAATTCTGTGTGTGATCATGGTTCACAGCCTTCTGACAATATGTCCATTTTAGTCCACCTGTGGTTCAGATTTCTCTAGGCATGGATCCATCCACCCCATGCACCCCTCCTTCATGTCTGCTCTACTTGCCTTCATTTGTCAGATGGAAACACAAGTGATGAGTGAAGACCCAGGGACAGGCAGCTTTGCTTCTTCCTGAACCTCCCTCAATTCACCAGGGAGAGAAGTAAAAATTTCTTCCCTCCAACACTTTTGTTATGAGTAGTTTCTACAAAATCTGCAAGGCAATTGGCTGCTATCTAGTTCTTTAATCTGCCTATTTTGACTACTAAGGACCATTGCCAAGAAGCGCCCATGATCTGAAATGTTTGAAATGTTTCAATGCCAATGCAGAATGACTCCTCAGAGAACCTGTGGTCACGTGCGGATGGTTGGATCGGGTCCCCACGTGCAGAAAGGCTGAGTGCACATCCCACTTCTCCAGCAGTATTCTGGCTCTCCACGAGATGGAAAATGCATTGTTGCTGAATTGCCAGTGATAGGATGAGTGTGCAGTAGGGGTTCTGTCCAAAGTGGGGGTCATTCCAGGAAAACTCTGCTTTCCGACTTAAGTATTACAAAGCTTGGCATTTGATTCAACACTTCTCTTTGTTCTATTGTAACACCTGGCAGAGATATAGTGAATGATCATCTTTTTTGGAGTTTATTAATTCCATAAGCCTCTGTTTATAAATGGCTGTTTTAAATAAAGAGCAAATAGATAAAAGTGAGAGCTGACAGATGGAGCATCAATCCTTTGATGTCATCCTTGGATCACACAGGCAAGTCCTCATGAGTAACTTTCCAAATTAGCCCAGCCAGGCTTGGTGGAGTAGGGCATTTGGGCCTTTAGGGAAGATAGCTAGCCCTGTTTTGCAGGCCCACACCAAAGCCCAACTCATACCCACTCTCTGGGGACCTATTGAAAATACAGATTTAAGCCGGGCGCGGTGGCTCAAGCCTGTAATCCCAGCACTTTGGGAGGCCGAGACGGGTGGATCACGAGGTCAGGAGATCGAGACCATCCTGGCTAACACGGTGAAACCCCGTCTCTACTAAAAAAAATACAAAAAACTAGCCGGGCGAGGTGGCAGGCGCCTGTAGTCCCAGCTACTCCGGAGGCTGAGGCAGGAGAATGGCCTAAACCGGGGAGGCGGAGCTTGCAGTGAGCTGAGATCCGGCCACTGCACTGCAGCCCGGGCTACAGAGCGAGACTCCGTCTCAAAAAAAAAAAAAAAAAAAAAAAAGAAAATACAGATTTAGCAACCTCTTGGACATAATGTTAGGGCTGTTTTAGAGTCTTCTGGAAGTCAAGGTAGGTTTATTGGTAGTTTATGAAATATTAACATTTCACAGAGTTGAGAAGTTACACAAATTCATCAGACACATGCACAGACACACACACACACAGAATCTAGAAGTTATATCTAGGTTGGCAGAGAAAACTTGCTATGTCATCTTTGAGGTGTGGTCTGCCTCAACATCTGGAGGTTTTTATCTCTTGCCAAGAATTCTCTTCAGGTCTTTGGAAAAGCCATCTGTTCATTTGTCTTGAGCCTTATCTTCCCAACAAGACTATAGCCTTCTTGAGGAACAGTGATCTTAATCTACATTCTCCAATGAAGCAAGCATAGTGCTTTGCAAAGAAGATGCTAGGTGATATAATTGAGGCACAATAAACCTGCTGTTTCTTAGTATCCCCAGTGAGTCCATGCAGATGCACCAAACAGATAACTCGGACATGTCTTTGACACTGTGTCAGCTGGATTCCCTGGGAAGAAAATGCTGAGATGGAGTTAGAGGTTTATGTAGTGGAGGTATATGCCTATAAAAGGGGAAGAACACCAGATTGGTCAGGGGATGTCTTCAGAGACCCATGTGAATATCATACCTGTGGAAGGAAAAGGGGAGGAAGTAGGACTAATAATCAGGAGTCTCAAACTATAACGCAGATCTGACAAAGTCTAGGGAAACCCAAAATGGAGCTCCAGAGAAAACGATTACAGGAGTCCCGCTTTAGATAGAAAGGAATGGGCCCTAATATCTCTGCTGTGTGCAGTCATTGGCTAAGAGCTGCCTAGGGAAAGTGTAGCTTCAGCACAAAAGCTGAAGCAGATCCTGAAGGTGCTAGTGGCTGGAGCTTATCAGCTAACTGCACTTCTTGCAACCGAATGCAAGCTCTTTCTTGAAGGGACACCTGGCAGCATGCCTCCATGCACTCACAGGCATCCTTCCGTATTTCCCCATCTTGCTCCATCATACCCATTCTTATCAAATCCATGATATGAAGTTGTTTTAGCTCCAAAACATTTTTCAAGTTGGTTTATTTCTTCATATCTTAGACACTAGACCAAGTTACTATCCTCTCTGTCCTGGACCCATGACCAACGTGATAAGCATGTGACCAGTGCAGTTGTACAAGGATCCTTACTCCAAAGGACCCTCCACTTGGGGTCTTATGCTCTGCATGAGCTGTCTTGCACTGCTTAATGCCAATTTTATCTCTGAATTTATATTTTGTAAGAGGAGGGTGTTGGGACCATGTACCTTGGCTCATAGACTGTTCCATCTCCTGCTGCCTCTCCACTTCCCTTAAGGGTTCTTGGCTACCCACTCCCTGGTTCCTGGTGCCCCAGGCTACATCTAAGCTCTTCTTGCCCAGCTCCATGGCTGCTGCCTCCTCCTGCCTCTGACAGGTACCTGGCCACAGGTGTGAGGAGGGTTGGGGTTGGGTGTGGGTTCTTGGGGCAGAACATGGTGATGACCATCCCTGCCAGGGACTGGCAATGCCATGGCACATTTGGCAGATGACTCAGCAGGGTGTGCTTCTTGCATATCCCAGATATACGTCCTAATGTGGAGGTTACAGTTCTTTGTGAGTTCCCCTCTCCTGTGTGTTGGGGAGGCAGGCCCACGGGAAGGGGAGACACTGGGCTCAACTTCCCCACTTCCAGCTGGGGCATGGGACTTCAAGCTGGTGGCTGACCCTGGAGCAGTTGGGCCTTGTCACAGGGTGGTACTCCCTCCTGGGTGCCAGCGAGAATCTGCACTCACTCCAGGAGTATTCCTGTGCCCAAGAGAGCATGATACTAAGTAGCAATTTAAAAACAACAGGATCCATTAGCACAGGAGAAAGGAATAAACTTAATGTTTTCCTACCTTTAAAAGCACTTTTTTCCTGCTTTGTGAACAAGGGGCCTTTCATTTTGCTTTGTACTGGTCTTTACACATTATGCAGCTGGTCTTGCCTGTGCTAACTTCTAGCTGCCTCTTGACATCCGCCCTCCCCTCCCTCCAATCTGTTGTCCACATTGCAGTGTTCCAAACCTATATCTGATCAGAATACAGCCTCACCCCAGGTAGGGTTGCTGCATAGCTCCCCATCACTCTTAGGGTGGAGTTGCCTAAGGCCTGTAGCACAGGCTGACCGTGCTCCAGCCTCACGAAGTATGTGGCAGTTCCCCCACATGCAGAGAGCTCCTGCCCTGGCATGCTCTCTCCCAGGAGACACACTGAGGTCTCCAGGAGCACCCCTGAGCCTGGGGCTTGGGGATGAGTGGCCCACCTTTCTTGTCCCTCAGTGAGACAACTCTGAAGTATGTTTTACACGGGATCTCAGAAGTCCTAGCGGGATTGAGGCCCAGTTGCTCAGGTGGAAATCCACTGTTACTGTCCTCCTCTCTTCTCTCACTTTCCTCCTGCCTCACTGAGTTCTCTGAAATCATCTGCTAATTAAACTATACTCGAACCCAATCCTTGTCTCAGAGTCTGTGTCTAGGGAACCCAACTCAATCTGGCCCCATCTGCCCTCATCCTGCACTGTTCTCCCTCTCGAGGTCCCTCTGTTTTTGTTGACTATGCCACGCTCCTTCCTGCCATGGCCTCTGCAGGCGCTGCTCATTCTTTGAGATGTTTCCCATCTTCTGTGCCCCCGATTCTGCATTAATCATTAATTCCCAACCACCCCAAAGCGTTTCCTAATATTTTCAGAGCCTCTGTTTCTTGTGCGTCAAGAAACAGTTTGTACATTTATGGTCATTATGAGAATTTGATTAACATCTACCTTGTCCAGTAGCCGTCAGCTTCCGGAGAGGAAGGACCACATACCTTATTGCTTTCCACTTTCTCTCCAAAGCCATCACAAAGCCTGAGTCATTACTGGTGCCCAATCAATATTTACTAGAAGCCTGATGCATTCAAAGACGTTTTAAAATTGTCACAGAGGCCACTCGCAACTTGCAAAACCTCTGAGTCATTTAAGCTGTGTGACATGGGGCAAGTTCCTTAAATTTTCCAAGCCTCAATTTCCTAATGTGAAAATGGGATAATAATCATACCAGTCTTTTAGGGCTCTCCTAAGAATTAAATGAGGTAATGCATGTAATGGGTTTAGCAAGGTGAGTGCTAATTAAAATGCTGTTTGTTTATGTATACAATTGGTGAAAATATTAGGGATTATATGGAAGGATGAAAATAAAGTAGAAAATAAAACCTATGAGAAAAGATAAAAGGGAAGGAATCAGTGTGTCTGGTAAAAAAGATGAGGGACTGTGAAATGCTATCCTAAAATATATAGACTTATTCCCGAGGATTGGGGCTCTTCCCCATCTTCACTGAATATAGGATACAAGAAAATGTTGACAAACTGCAGCACATTAGATAAAAATTAGCTGCAAAGTTGAATTTCCACTAGGGCCCCAAGTTTACCGTTGTCTCCCAGTCAACTCTCTCTATTCTTAAATACTGTCATTATAATTTGGTCATGTTTAGCCTGCACTTTGTGTTGCAACAGGTTTGTGATGTGTCACTAGAAGCTGAAATCAGTGTTTCAGGGCAATGTATTTGTTTCTACTCAGGCAAAACTAGCAACACATCCTGTCTTTGCGTGTTTTCTGTTTCATGTGCTCTCCAGATGAGCAATTAACATTTAAATGCTCATTTTGGCGTTCTTTTTAAAAATGAGGAACTGTCAGACATTGGAACATACTTGTGACATGATTCTTAGAAGTAATTGAAAATTGAGATGGGTGAACTGTTGCCCAGGACTTGAATTTCTACAGGCCAAGCCTTATTTGTGTATTTATTTAATATGTAATATATTTATTTTTGTATTTACATATTTATTTAATTATTATAGTATTTCTATACTCTATGTGTGTTCATTTAAATATTTAGACATATAAGCAGTGTTCATTAAGCACCTTCTAGGCAGAAGTGATACAAGATTCAGAGAAGAGCTAAAGATGTTTCCAGTTCTAGAGAACTTGGATAGGAGAGTGGTGAGTTTACAGCATAGATAAACCCTCATTTGATCAACAACTATTCGTTAGCACTTGCTATATTCCACTCTTCTAAGGTACTGGCCATATAGCCTTGAACAAACAAGAGTTTTACTTTCTTAGAGCCTATGGTGCATAATTTCAGATAATGGTGATAACTGTCATAAGAGAGGAATAGCAAAGCATTCTGTAAATTTAGAAAGAGCAAGGAGCACATCCATCCAGGAAGCTTTCAAGGAGAAGATGGGCTTTAAAGTAAAGGCAGGGGTCAGACAGCTAAAGAAGTCTAAGGCTTCCAGGTGGAGAAGGCGGTCAAGGAGGATGTCCTAGGGTTTGAACACATAAACCATGTCTAGGTATAGGGCATTGCACATCATCTATTAAAGAGTCAATTGAAAAAGAAAAAAAAACCACAAAGGAGTGGAGAGAAGCCTGCAGAACAGGATTCTTTAGCCTCAGCAGTACTGATACGCTGGATTGAACAATTCTTTGTGGCAGGGGGATGTCTCGTGCATTGTAGGATATTTAGCAGCATCTCTGCTCTTTATTCATTAGATACTACTAATACCACTAGCATACTTGGAGTCATGACAAAAATGTACCCTGGATGCAGGCATACTGCACCTCCCCTTCCTCTTAGGGACCACCACAGTAGAGTGTGACCAGATTGTGAGGATCCTTAACTAGCACAGTGAGGAGTACTGATTTTAACTGGATGTCAAGAGTCCACCAGTAACAGCTGAAAGGTTACTCTGTTAGCTTTGTGCGTCAGATTGGGGTTTGAAGATATTGAAAGGGTGAGGGGAGATTTTTGAGGGAGAACTAGTAATAACAGATTAACTAAGTAGTGAGAGAAAGGACAGAAAGAAGATGGTAGAAATTGTATTATTAATCTGACTTTGCCACTTGTTTCCCGGTCTCTTCCATCTATTGTTAGTTTGTGTTATTTTTCTGATGGTTGAAGTGCTCAAAGCCTAAACTTGCTCTTTGAGGGGTGATACACGGTGTTATAAAACTTCAGATCATTTATTTGTCATAGGTGAATTAAGTTCCTCAAAAGATAGTTCTCTCTGGGGAAAGTGAAGGATGTGGGGAAACTTGTAATAATCTGGGTTGACTTTGGATTATGGAAAGTTGAAATGCAAGAGGTTTAGCTCCTTTCAGTGCTCCCTCGAGATAGTTTCAGGCTGGCAAGAACTGAAATGATACGCTCAAAGATAAGAGAAATAACTAAGCCTTCAGCAAGTTTATAGAGGAAAGAGCACATTCATCCAGGAAATTTTCAAGGGGAAGACTGTATATTTATGCACTTTTATAGACAACTTGGGAAGGGCAACTTAATGATGCCCACATTTTTCAGTAGTATGTGGGGTGTGTGCATTTGTGTGTGTGTGTGTGTGAGAGAGAAAGAGAGAGAGAGAAAGAGAATGAGAGAGAAAATGTGAGTTTGCATGTGTGATTCCTTCCTCCTACCTTACCATCAGGGCTTGAGCTTACTCTGTGTGCCTCTTGAGGATTCTCACTCTTAGTGTGGTCATAGGCAGGAAATGGAAACCTAGTGGTTTCCAAACCCATCGCTTTTGCTGATACACTGTGGGATGTTGGGTAAACCATTTCACCTCCCTGTGCCTCTGCTTTAGGTCATTGAGAATGAGGAAGCAAGATTCCATCAAACATTTAACTTTCAAAATCAGTTGTGGTCCAGGAGGTTGAGTGTCCTGGCTAATTGGCTTCCTCTTAGTTAATCTCCCATTTCTATGTTATGATCAGACTTTGATTGTGGTAGAGTCAATGGCTGCTCCGTGTCTGTCTGTGGTTTTAACACAAGTCTGATCTTGAGTCTGGGTATGTGCATAGGTCCAAATCTTAGCCTGTAATAAGCCCTCTCCAAATCCTTCCTGAGGCTCTGGGCTAAATATGCCCTGGAAGTGAGTAGAAAGGTACAGGATGCCAGGGCAAAAAGAAAACACCACCTGAATAATCTGGTAGGTAGAGTCAGCTTTTAAAGATAAGTTTGCCTCCCTGCTCAGACAATTGATCTCTGCAATCAAAAGCAAATAAGTCTGTCTTACACATTTTTTCTTTCTTTTTTTGTTTTAACTCGAAATATGTTTTGATGAAGTGCTTCCTAGGTCCGGGGAACTGGGCAATTGCAGAAAACAAAGTTCCTCTTGCCAGGGAGTTACATTCAAGTGTAACCTGGGAGGAGACCAAAAATGGAGAAATAGATTTTTTTCAGGTGATTAGAAATGATAAAAAATAAGATAGAGGAGTCAGGGTGATGGTGAGATTTTAATCTTTTAGATAGGGTGGCCAAGGGGAGCATTTCTGAAAAGGTGGTATTTAAGCAGCCATCTGAATGCAGTACAGAAAGGAATGCCACAGCCGTTTTTAGGGGGAGCACCCCAGGCACAGGGGAGCAGCAAGTTAAAGATCATGAGAAGAAGTGAGCCTGGAGTATCACAGAGTACAGACAGCCTTTGCTTGAGATTTAAACTGTCCAGAAATAGGCTGAGGAAGACCCGGTGGTGCTGGGATACAAGAAGAGGTGTTCAGTTATTCTGTTGTACCTTTCCACTTTTAACACTTTCAACTCAGAAGTGCGCAACAATGCTAGTTGCCCTATAGTTTACTAGAAAAAGCTAGATTGTACTTCTGGATAAGTCAACCATCTTGAAAGGAGAAATCGGCAGAGAAAAACTTGAATGAGGTAGCTCTGCACCTACTGGAATGGGAGCCAACACAAATGGATTGTGTGATTGGGGTCGGAGCACTGAGGCCTAAAAGATGCTTGAGAATTGTAGTTACTATCTATGATATCAGCTCCAGGACACTGTGAGGCTTTGGAGTGTCCTGTTGACCTAGGGACTCCAGAGAAGTTTAGCAATAATTAACATGTGGCTCCAAATCCATGATATTTCATTTCCTTCCAGATGGGGACTGTGTCTTCATTTATTGCCATTCCTCATTGCAGAGAACACAGCAACAGGAAAATCATGTGCATGTAGTCAATATTTATTGAGCATGTTGTAATTGAGTCATAGACCTCGGAATCTGGTGAAACTGAGAAAATCTTGGAGGCGCTTCAGGTCCTAGCCCCTGCTGATGAAAGTATGAGTTTCTTCAAGACCAATATGGAAAACATCTTCTAAGCTCATATCAGGATGGACTTAGCAGTCATAAACCAATCACTTGCCATAAACCAGTGAGAGATATTATTCTGAAGGAGATTTGTTGCTAGAGTTGTTGTAGTCACAGGATTCTAGGGTCATGTTAACAATGACTTTTTGATGACCATATCCATAAAACATCCATATAGTTGCCAAAATTGAGAAACATATTAGAGAACATGGCTTTTCCATTTGCGTAGGCTGTGAGATCTCACTAAGGTATTCTAGATAACATTCATTGGAGTTGAGTATCTCTATTTCACATTTACCTATCTTTTTTGGAAAAATCTCGAGATTCTATAACGTCACTTGCAAATATGTAAGGAAATCCTGGCTTTTCTTTATTTCCCTTAATTATTCTTCTATCATCATTGTTATTATTATGATTCCTACTAGTATTATTTAGAGATTTTATTGCTTGTAGTGACCTTTTCTTTATTTTCCTTCAGATATGTTACTGAATGTCCTATGCCATGGGATAGGTTAGTAGATTTCTAGTTTTGTTTCAAAGGAGAATTAATGATTCAAGTTTTATTTATAGGGATAATAGTCCATACATACATGATACTATCATCCCTCTGTCTTGCAAAAGTAACAATGCATTTGTTTGTTATTGTTTGAAATATCTTACTTGCTTTGTGATTTGGGGCATATTTCTTAGCTTCTTTAAACCTCATTTTCGTATGTAAAATGAGGGAAAATTAATAGTAACCATGTTAAAGGTTGTTCTTAAAACTACCTGAGATTTTATGTATATTTATATCATTTTATCTATATTTATATCATTCTATCTATCTACCTACCTACCTACCTACCTACCTACCTACCTACCTACTTATCCACCAACCAATCCACCCACCCACCCACCCTCCCACCGCTCCATCCACCCACCCTTCCACCCATCCACCCCTCCATCCATCCACCCTCCCACCCATCCACCCATCCATCCATCCACCCATCCACCCATCCATCCACCCACCTTCCCACCCATCTGTCCATCCATCCTACCAAACCCTGTATCTGGCAGAAGTTGGTTTCAGTTAGAAAGAGTTGGAATCATTAGCTATGATAATAAATAGAGCTGGAAAAAAATAGAAAGTAACTTTAAGATACAGCATGTCTACATCAATAAGCTCACTGCTTAACTTTGTATAAATTCAAAGAACTCCTAGGTAGACTAGGTTCTTCAGAAATAGGACTTATCTCCATTTGTTTGGACCAGTGTAGGTTCAGTGATTTAAACATTTTTTTCCTTCTAAACAGTCCTCACATCCGATATTCCAGTTATATATTTGTTCTTTTTTAGCATTATCATCCAAGGTATTTAATTTTTCAAAATTTTACATAAGAAAAGATGATCTCTACAACCATGATTAGATGGTCACTTGGATAATCTAAGGGCTGCCCAACTATGAGGCTCTATAAGCCTCACCCCTCATGTAGTACCATTGGTTGGTATATTCAATCATAGCAATTATTATACCCACTTTATAGAAAGGCACACTGAGATGTAAAGAGGTAAAGTAATACCTCACAGCACAAGTTTGAATATTTAAGTGATATTCATACTCAAGTTTACCTGGCAACAATGTCGTTTTCTTAAATACAATACTACCCATATTGGTGGAAATTATAAAACCCTCAAAACCTCTCAAACAGTTCAAAATAGCAATGTAATCTTAAGTCACAAAATAATAGGGATTTAGAATAACGTATTTCATGTAATACCTAGAGATAAGGATGTGGGGTTGGAGAGAAGTAACAAACCAAATAATACCAAGATTTTTCAATAATGTTGTCTTCTATTACTTTAGGAACAAATTGACAACCACAAATTACAAGCTAAGAAGAATAAGCAGTTCATCTTAGCATTGTCATTTAATAAAACTAACAATTTGGTCACATTAAATTATACATTACTTCTGTTGTATTTGCTTGGCCATACATTGATGGGTGTATGGTTATATTTCATATTGCAGTGGTCACATTTAGTATTACTTTTATGGAAAAAATAGAACTATTTTTCTCCCGTCGTTTAGTCCACTGGTACTAATAACTTGTCTCATCATGAATAATTTTCCCTGATGCTGCGTTCTTTTTCTTTGTTATCATCACCACCTATATGATCACACTCAGATTCTAGATCTTACTCCCAGTAAGGTTCTCTTGTCCTTGATCTTGGCTTTCTTTTCCTTGAGCAGGGCTGGGCTTTTTGGACCCCACCCTAATGCTTCAAGCTGCCTGGTCTTCTACTCAGTTGTAGCATGCCCAATATTATGATGCAGGCATAATTTCAAACATTCTTTCAGTTTTTTTAGATTATGGGTTGGCCCATGGATCTCGTGCAGAAAACTAGAGTCACCATGCCAGACTGGGTTTAGTCCTAGAGAACTAGGTGATTAGGAACCTTAGAAGCTGAGCTTCCCTAAGGAATAATGTTGCAAGGAAAGCCCATGACCCTTTTTGAGGGAGTTGGGTTGTCCTATTTTGGGATAGTGGCCTCAGGAAAGGTAAAGGCTCAGTCAGAGTGAGCCCTGCACCCTGAGCCTGGCCATGCAGTAGGAGGAAGATAGAAATAAACCAGGCACCTCCTTGTTCCTTTCAGGTAAGCATTCTGTCACTTCTTGCTGCACTCCAACCCCTAGACCACAAAGCACAGGAAAAGTTTGTATAGGAAGTTTTGGTTTAAAATCAGTTTTAGGTGTAGTGAGGTGTTAAGGGTATGAAGACTTCTCTGCCTTTCACTGAACTCTCCTGCCAGAAATCTCCCCATCTGTTTTCTATTGTCTGAAATTCCTTAAACAATATGTCTTTAATTGCACAATACAAGATTAAAGACTTAAATATGGTAAATGATGAGTCATTTGTTGAATTTGGGAAGGAGACTGGAAAGAGAACTTTGGAGATATAGAAACACATGCCTGACCTTTGTGATGTTCTTTGGGCTAGTGCTACCTATTTTTACCTTGGTGAGAACCTCTGTGTAGCAACCCGGTTTTTTTTGTAGAATGTTTCTTCACCTTCAGAACCTCTAATCACAAGTCATCACCATCTATCCTGATGCTCTTCTCTAACAGTGATTTCTGTTGTCATCAGTGAATATGTCTGACACATTGTATTATTCATATGTTTTTTCTAAAGGTCCTGTTAGATGACTTGTATTATCTCTGATAGGTGACAATAGAACTTAAAGCACCAGCTAAGTAAATCTGGTAAGGGGGCAATTGGGGTATCATCTAGGAAGCAGAGACAAAAACAAGGGAAAAGAGGGACATTGTCCTACATTATATGAACTAGCTGCAAATTTTGGGTTGAACTCAGCATTTTATTTATTTGAGTGTTCATACACTTAAAAATACCCATTTCAGTGCCTGTTATATTCTAGAAATTGTACCTGGTGCTAGATTTACAACAGAACAAGAAAGATGTGGTTCCTCTTTGCATAGAGCCACGGTCTAGTGGCTAGAAGTGTAGCTACAAGAGACCACAAGACCATCTAGTAAAAACCACCTCATTTTACATATTAGAAAATGGAAGCACCAAGATGGGAAGGAAATCGCCCTTTGTTACAGCTGATTAGTAGCAGAGCCAGGATTCTAACTTGGCTCTTCTGAGTCACAGCCCCAGTTACCTGGTTAAATTAACAAAGTGAATTAATGCAGGTCTGCAGACATGATAGCTACAACCCCCTCAACAGTCTCCTGTCTGTGGCCTAAAAGTCTCTGCCTTTCCGCTAGCCTCACAGGTACCAGATAGGGACATAAATATCAAGGTGAGTTTTAGTTGTGATGTTAAATTAGATCATGTTCCTGTATGAAGAAGAAGCAGAGTGATGGAGTATTGTTCCCTTTGGGTGAAAGTCATCTTCTCCCTCTACCCCTCAGTGCATTTCTGGGCCTGCCTGAGCAGAGAAGTTTGGCCAACTACTGGATTTTTATTAAAACTGATAATAAAAGAGGGAACAGGAAGGGAGTACATTCCAATATGATCCAGAAGAGTCAGCACTTGCTCTGGATAATAAGTTCTTTATACTTCAGGTTATTACTCAACCTGTATTTCAGGTTCCCTTCTGGAATCAATAAAGGGACATTCTCAATCTGTGGATTTAATGACTGACTTTTTGCTTATAGAGCTAATATGTTAGAACCACGGGAAGGTAGGTGGTGGTCTGGAATCATCCACAGTGTATATGCTCCTGCTTTTTGTAAGACTCTTGCAGGCAACTTTTAACTTTCTTTCAAAATTGTCTTTAAGAGAGATCCATATTTCTGGAATTTTCCTGGAATATAAGAGTTTTAAGAATTTATTGGGAGTTTTTAGACTTGTTTCATACGACATTGGAAATGCGTTTTAATATGGAATGCTGGGGTTGTTCCTGTAGGCCTCCCAAAGTCACCAAAAAGAAGCATCCTTCTTCAAGGCTGCTGACACTTTTCACTGATGGTCTTAGCCTATGTGTGGTGCCCACCCTATGTGAACCCAGGGCTCCTGCAATGACTGGACTGCAGCTGCCATTCTCCTCCTTTCTCTCCTGTTCAAGGAAGCATATGACCATTTTTCCCAAACTCGTTTTACCTGGAAACTTTTTTTTTTTCTTCATGGATTCCCTGTTAATAATTTATGGAACTATTCTGTAGAATAAAACTTGGGAAACAGTGACATATAGACAGGAAAATGAGTGAATGCAATGATGTTGCGGGGCAAATCTTGCCACAGTTCAATTTATAAAAGCAAAGTATGTAATTCCTCAAATTCTATACTTTAATTTTTATTGATCATCCAGCACTGGAGTTAACATAGATTTCAGGAGTGAACAGAGTGTTGGTTCTGTTCCCTTGGTTCTGACTGGAGAAGGGGTGAAGAAAATGGTGAGCCCACTGAGCTTGAGGGTAGCGTCACTTCTGCCCCAGAAAATGTGTCCCAGGGAGGATGCACCTCAGAACAGCAGGTCTTTCTTAAGTGTGTACTTTCATTGATGCCTCATTTCTGGTCAGCATGAGGGGAAAAGCGGCAAAAAGATAGTCACTCAAGTTAGTCATGTTGGGAAACTTATCTGTTTTAGGCAGTGGTTCCTCTCAGCAAGGGGTGGAAGATACGTGGTCCAGCTTCAGGCTAAAACCATTTCCCAGTACTATCACTAATACTAGTCTTGTGCTATTTCCAGCTCGTCATTTGTCTATTGGCTTGTGAAACTACCATCTAAGAGGGCAAAAGCATTTCTACTGCCTTGAGCCATTTCCGCCTGACATTCTTTACTGATGACCTCTGAAGCAGCTATGATCACTTCTTGGCATGTCAGACCATCATCTATTGGCTGTTTGTCTCACCAGAAACAGGCCAGTCCCAGCTGGTCCCAGCAATATGCGTGTGGGTTAACTTCAGGGATACAGGGTCCTGGGCTGGCTCCCAGCTAGTCTGCATTTAACAAAGCAAAATTGGGGGTTGTAATGATCTGGAGGTGTTCTGAAGGGATGAACTGGTGGAATTACAAATTACTTAGTTCATTCCCTGCCCTCTAGTAGAAATGAATCTAAACTAATCCAGATTGGTAAGAAGAACAGATACATAGTATTAAAGGCCTATTGCAAAGAAGATTCTATAGCCACTTTCCTTCATTTTGGTCACCCCAAACTTTGATGTTTCTTGGTGATGGAAGAACCATGACTGTCCATCTTCCATAGAGTTTTCCTTAGGGTCCAGTGAATTAATGTACACATGCATGCACAAACACACACTCACACAGTTTACTATTACTGTTAGGCACTGTGGTGCATATGGCTATGTGTGCTGAGAGAATAAAAAATGCATAATAGTCTGCCTCCAAAAAATGTATTAGATATAAAACATATGCAAAGACGCATATGATAAGAACCATGCGAGTATGGACCATGAGTTCGAGTTATGAGTGGGGGGTATTATGAAGGAGGTGCATCTTCAGCTGGGCATCACAGTACAACAACAACAACTACTACTAATACTGCTACTACTACTACTACTACTACTACTACTACTACTACTAGTACTACTACTACTTTTTAACATTTATTAAACAGTTACTACATTCCTGGTATGGTTTTAAATACATTGACACAGTCTTCTGAGTGCTTTATATATGTGTTTAATCATCACATTCCTCGACGGAAGACAGAGGAGGAAATTGAAGCGTTTAAGTAACTTGCCCAAGGTCACACAGCTGGTTAATGGTGGAGCTAGATTTAAATCCAAAGCAGTCAGGTTGCACAGCCTTGCTCCTGTCTCCCAAATATGCTGTCAATAATTGAGGAATTTCAATATGCACAGAGAAGAGCAAAGGCTTTCCTGCTGAGAAGAGACTGGTCAGTAAAGGAGTAGGAGTAGTAACATTTAGATGGGAGCAGCCTGGCTTTTGTGGGTGCTTAGTGTAATGATTGGCACAATGCCTGGAATGGAGTAAGTGCTTGTTTGTTGAATTATATGAATTTGAGTTATTGACTGAATGGCTAGATAGAGATAATGTTAGAAAAGTAGGCTGTTATCAAATTGTGTAGGGTTTTGAATTACAGCCTAAGTGGTTCAAACTTAGTACTGTGGATGATATCTTCTCTACAATGCTGGATTTCTGAAGAGGCCAATACACTAGTCTATAAATGTGCTATTCTATACATTCTTCTGTGCAATTTTCTCTTTTTCAGTGCTTTGTATACAATTGCTAGAAAAAAATTGAAACCATGCTAATCGAGCCTACTACCAAATGCTCACTAAATTTTACTGAGTATTTAACTATAGAAGTTATATTTTAGCTCTAACTTGACAAGTCAGTCTATGCTTGTGATGCCCGTAGTCCCTTCTAAATGTATGCTAAGGGACAAGTCTTTAGCCCAGTTACATATGGTGTGACCCTACTCTCTCTTTGGCTTCTGGTGGGCATCATGACATGACAATGTACTTGCTTTTGAAATATCAAGAGTATGGAAGCATTAGCAGTGGACGTAGAAACTGAAAGATTATGCTGAAGAGAAGAGCCAAAGAGGATGCAACAAACTACATATGTAGTGAAGTTATGAGGGAGGAGAGATAATGTGTAGGGAGAAATTATTTTATGTATCTTGAGCCCAGATGTTTTGGTTCCAAATTCAGTTCTGGATGCTTCCTCAGATTTTCTCTATAGTTAAAAGTCTTACCGCCCCTTTTCAATATTCATTCTCCTTGACTTTTTTGCTCCTTTTTACATAATTGCTTGTTCACTTTTGTTTTTTTGGAAACTCTACTGAAATGCAATATTCTGCTGGGTCTTTCCCTTCTCTACCGCTCCTATTGTCTTCTTAAGCACCTCTCCTTTTGTGCTCATGCCTTTGCTGAAATGCATTTCTTTTCTGGCTTTCTCTCTGCATAACGTTATCCATGTCCAGGCTTTAAACTTTCATCACTTTTCGTATGGTTCCCCAAAGTATGCAGACAACAGAGGCATCTTTTCCAAGCTGTCATGGGAGGGTTCCCATTTCTAGTTCTTTGCACAGCGACTCCAACTGGATGACACTAAATCAATTCGAGTACGCTCCATGTAGTTCCGTGGATGCCTCCTTGGTTCAATACTTTATTACCTTTTACCTGGCATCTTTATTCCCAAAGGATTTTATATGCTGCTGCCAGATGAATCCTTAAATCACAGGTGTGATTTTGTCACTGAAGATTTTGGGTCCTAAATCTTCAGTGACTCCTGATCTACCAGAAAAAATGTACATTCCTTAACTTCATACTTCAGTGCATCTTCAATATGGTTCCGCCAGATGATGCCAGAATGTCTACATGTTTTTGCTTTTGCAAGTAGAATCCTTTCTATTCCTCCTCTAGGTTTTGAAATTCTATTGTTTTTCTCCAAATTTCCAGAGCACTGCCTCTTTCATAAAGCATCAGCCATTCTAAGTGGAATTGATATATCTTTTTTCCAAATGTCATGAGGTTATTATTATTTTGTTGTTGTTGTTGTTTGTAATTCAGTTAAGGCAATATAATAAGGTCATTGAATACTTATTTTACTTTCCCTGTGATAGCACTAATTTGAATTTGGCTGTTATACAGTTGTCAAAGCTCTCTATGTATGGCCTGCTTGCTCTCAAACCCTGGCCTTTCCCTGCTCTGCTCTGTATGACAGGGGCCGACCCTAGGGCTAAGCTGTCCAGATTTTTGTGTCAACTGGTTTCATACTGGGTGGTAACAATGGCAGGTGCTAGCACGAGAAACCAGGGTCTTCTCTCATTCCCCTCTGCCTTTTGGAAGCTGTGTCAATGGAGCTGAATCTCTTTTGAGACTCCACCTTGCACCTGACGGTTTCAGCCTCTAATGGTGGTCCCTGCCCTTGGGTTCCGGGAGCAGTCTCCTGTTTTCCTGCCTAGAGATGACAGTGGTGCCTGCTCTTGTTTATTTCTGGGCTCCTTGTTCTTGCAACACATGTGTAATCAATTCCCATATATTACATTTCTTTTATTATGAAATACAAGTGGTTTCTGCTTTTCTAGGGTAGGCGATGATGAATGCACTCCCCTTCTAATTTTCATACCAGATGCTGTCTTATTCTTATACATGTGCCATGGTGCCTGGTTCCATGATTTGCATACTGTAGGTGCCAAAAAATATTCAATAAATTCATAAGTAGAGGAAGAATATTGCTGTTTAAAAATAGCTGTTAAGTTTTAGAGAAATCACTCAGAAAAATTTAAGAGGCACTAACTGTATTAGTTGCCAAGGAGAGATACCAAAAAACAAAAAATTGAAGACAACATCCCTGTCATCGAATATTTAAAAGGCTACTGGAAGACTTAAAAAGGACGTTCAATTTTGCAATAGAAAATTTAGTGGACTGGAAAATATCTACTTAAAATTTTTCTTTGTCATGTTTTCTTTTCTTGAGCATTGAGGAATGCTTGTGAAGTTACGGGCTTGAATTGTTCTTAAAATTAGCTATCCAGTGTCTTTTTCTAATCCCAAATGTCAGTATTCTCCAGTTTGGCCCTAGGAGATTAGGAAGGTGTTAAAATGGTTACTGTGTTACATATTACATTGGTTTTGAGTATTTTGTTTCTTGAGGTCCTTGAGCCTACCAGAACTCATGTGTTCTCTGAGTCACTGTCATTGCCACTGCTCGGTCGGCTTCCCACTCCCAAGAACTGCGATAACAGGGATGACTATGCAGCAATGTGTGGGTCGCAGCTGGAGTAACAAGCCAGCACTTTCAGACCCATCCTCATGGCAAAGGAAGGTAGATTTGTGCTTTAAGTTCTTAATGGAGTTCCCTACTCTGCCTTTGTACTGACTCATGGCCTTGAACCTTCTCTCCAAGTTTTAATTTCTTCACTCTTTTAAGAAAGCACACCAGTGATGGAAAGAATTCTGTGAGGAAATGACTTGATAGAATACAGGATGAGCTCCAAGGGAGGGAGAATTTAACCATTGCCACAGATAGGTGCTGCCACACAAAGTTGTTGTGAGAAGTAATTAGTTCGGCGGATCTGGGGAAGAATGTTGATTTGTTCAATCAACAGTTATTTATTGGGTATCTACTACATTACCAGTGACAAAGACTTTCCCTTGATCAAAACTTTAGTCAGGCTCCTCTGAGTCCTCTGATTGACCTTGAACTCCGCCTCTGTCCTTATAGAATCGCATTTGAGCAACAATCCTCCTAAGTCAGGTTAGAAAAAATTATCTACCCTTAGAATCCCTTGATGTCTTATCACCCTGACCTGCCTTCGGCCATAATCCTATCAAGTTGATTTAGCCAGAACCCCCTTATCCTTGATATTTCCTGTTCATAATTCTATCCACTGCCCCCTGCCCACCCTGCTCCTTGGTGATAAATCCTCTCGTGTATTTGTTGGAGTCAAAGTTGAGCCAGCCTCTTTCCCCTACTGCAAGACCCCACTGTGGTGGTTTCTGTACTTGTAGCCATGCCCCTCGCCCCTTGAATAAAGTTTGCATTACCATCTTTAACAAGTGTTAAATGTGTGGGAGGCCATTGATTGGACGGAGGTCCTGAACCAGGCTCCAAGAGACCAAATAAAATGGAGTCACTCAAGCTAAGGTTCCATGTCACTAAACTGAAACCTAAGCTGTTCACTTGTTTGGAGAAATCAGGAGAGATTATAACCAAATCCCTAGGCAGGAACGTTTTCTGAAAAAATAAGAGATTCACAGCAACCAATCAAAAGGAGCCCAGTCAACCTAAGCCAGCATGATAAGGCAGTCTCCACTGCTTTAACCCATAAAGGAAAGTAACCTATAGTAAAATAAAGGAAAGTAACCTGAGGTAACCTGATGTTAACCAATCCAGGTTTTGCATTAGGCTGTTGCCTTGTTCCTGCTCAAGCTATCTTACAAAAACCGACAGTTCTGCCACCTCCAATGGAGCCCTGTGTATTTCATAGACTCGATGCTGCCTACTTCATGAATCACTAGTAAAAGCAAATTAGATCTTTAAAACTCAATTTGTTGAAATTGTGTTCTTTGACACAAGTGTCATGAGCAATTTTTTAATTTAACACCAGTGCTGTGGTTGGCAGTAAGAATTCAAAAGAAGTTGCCAACAAGCTTCTGCTTTTATCATAAGAGAATAATATTATTCCTGTTGTCCTATTGTTAATCTTTGAAGACAAAAGATCAGAGTAACCTTTTCTGTTTGTTCAGATTCTTGGAGTTGAAAGAAGTGGGGAAAAGCACACATTCGGCCTATTGGAGTTAGTATCTCTTACTGCTTTGCATGCAGATGTGGTTAACTTTTTATTCATGTAATAATGCATAGTGTCTAAAGTCTCCTTAAAATGTCTGCCTGAATTGACTGGGAACACAGACATTTTAAAATAAGTTAGTTTCCACTTGGGAGAGGGTCCTGAGGGAGTAGAGTCAGAACCTCTAGCCTGGAAGGCTGGCCTGGTAATAATTTGTTCATTGCTGAGTATGTCAGAAATCAGCTGGGACTTTAGTTTTAGTACAACTTTTTTCTTTTTTCTTCCAAAGGAGAATGTGTCCATGACTATTCACCTTAAAGGCATATAGTTTTGATATTAGATATTTCAGAGAGTTTGCTATTCCCCACAGCAGAGAAACCTCAGCTGCCCTTATCATCATGAGAACAGTAGGCTTAGCTCCGCAGCCTGGGACCTCACACCTTGCTTGGAGTCTCTGCTTTTTCCTAGGCAACTTTGGGAAGGGTATGATTCCCTATCTAGCACAAGACACAGCTTACATGTGCTCATTTAGAATTGTTTGCTTAGAGGTTACTGGATCTTCATGGCAAACATAGCTCAAGGGAGGAGGCTGAGGGTCTCCAAGCACCTGGGCATGGCTTAGCTTTTCCTCTGCCAGATCACTCATTTATTTAAGGAACATATCTTGAGTACCTATCATATGCCAGGCCATTGATGCTGTTAAAAACAAATAAATGACTCAAAGATGGTGTTAGACTCAAAGAATTGTGGCTATAATATACATGGCTTTTAAATTCCAATCAGGTAATTTTATAATTTTTAACATCAGCTAGAAGATGATGGATTTTAAAACCCCCTCTACGAATACTCTTCATAGGGTAAGGTCAACCTCATGGGGAGGTAACCCCATAATGGGAAGAGGAGGGATATCACTGACAAAAGATCCTATTCCCAAAAGTGACTCCCTTAGATTTCTCAAGTTCTCAGTATTTTTTCAATTTCTGTTTTGGGCAACAAAGATTTTAAATCTGCAGATATCTTTGAGTGACCAATTCATTAAGCTTATTACAATGGCAGTTCAAGTTTAACTTGAAACTATTATAAGTTAAGTTTAACTTAACTATTAAAATGTCAGTTCATCAGTTTAACTTCCTATTAATGCTCTAGAACTTTCCTTTCTGAGCCTGGAGAAGTTTTCTTTTTCTTCTTCCTGCCCTGTGGCTCTCCTTCTCCTAGGTGCCTACTTTCTGCTAGGCAAGGGAACAAAAAAGCTCTAGGCAGGGGTGGGAGCTCCCCAAACTCAAAGTGGAGGAGGAGAGAATTGAGACAGTACCCCGTGTGGATTTGGTCACAGTGTTGTGGTGAGAATTGTGACCATCTGCTAGTGGTGAGTTAGCTGCTTAGTCAGGTGCTGAGACCAGGTTGGGGTGAAGGGGTTAGCAACATCAAGGGCCCAACCGTGGCTGCAGAAAATGGAATTTGTGGTTGAGTCAGTACAATTTGGTCATTTCTGGTACAAACAGGTAGCTGGCTTGTGTATGCGTGTGTCCAGGTTCCTGAGCACTTGTGTGTGTGTGTGTGTGTGTGCGTGTGTGTATGAGAGACAGAGAGATAGCTAGAGAACAGAAAAGGTGTAAGATGCCTGGCCGTTACTTATCCAGCTGTGGGAGCCTCAAATAATGGAGCTCAAATAATGGAATGACTCAAATAATGGAACTTTCGAGTTAGAAAAGAGAGGAGGTTGTTGACTTGCCCGGGTGGTTAGGAGGTGCTTCTGGAGCAGTTGTGACTTTATGGTGCCATGAAAATACTGCTTGAAGCCCTCTGAGAGCTGAAGATACCTGAAGGTTTTCTAGATTGAAAAAGACGAGGATCATGTTGGACCATCTCAAAACCCTTGGGCCTAACCTAATGTAGGCCTTGAAGAGCTTGTCTGAGCCCAGTACATTGGAGTGATACCAGCAGAGCTATGGTCGCCATATTGCAGGCCAATTGCATGGCACACCCCAGACTAAGGCTTGTACCTACATGATTTCATTGAATCCTCTCAATAAGCTCATGAAGTAAGTATTATTAACCTTGGTTTATGGATGAAGAAGCTGAGGGTCAGAGTGATGAGATAACTGTGTAAGATCTAAAATCAGAGGGTTTTGATGTCTCTATTCTTCATTGACTTGTGATTTTGCTTTCGTGACTGGATTTATGATAATGATTCTCTATTCTGTCCTATGAGAAAAGGTCACAGGGCCTCCAGGTCTTGGAACTGAACACTCCAATATGACGCAAACTAACGGCCTGAACTTCCACATTGCTGGCTCTCCTTGCGTGTTAGATTGCTATCTTTGGTTCTGTGATGCAATGTCCATCTTCTTACTCTGCTCATAATTTGGGTGCTATCAAGGGAGGGGAGAAACATCTGCCCTTCAAAGACCACAAAGGAAGCTGTCATGTTCTCGATGACAGCACAAGTGGCAGTGGAGAAAGCTAGGAGCTGCCCCAGCCTGTGGAATCACAATGTTAAGTATTAGAGAGGTTAAGAACGAATTTCATTGATTTTGATAAAGAAGTTGCTGGTTTTGTCAATTTTGGCTTCCCAGTTGACTTTTTATTCTATATAAATAATTTGTCTTTTGTACAGAGCTTGCATGCATTTTCAATTGCTGAATTTGCACACTTAGTTGATAACACTGAAAATGATCAATCTACTTAAAACAGCAAAAGTCAACCCATGTTCACATTCACAGCTGAAATGATACCTCTTCTCAAATTATGCTTATTGTCCCATCATTCATACACAATTACGTGCTACTCTTTCTTCTGGTATAACAGATTTTATTTCTCTTTGGGTTGTACATCTTGAAAATTGTTTTTAATGTAACAGTAATAGCTGCAGTAGCAACAATAACAATAAACTCTCTCTGCTCCCATTCTTTCATCCCTGTGTCCATCATCAATTCTTCCACCCCAATCTTCGAACTCTCTTTCCACAAACACTCCCTGTGGAGCCTCTCTTCTTCAGCCTTCCAGCATTGCTCCCTTCTTGGTTTTCTTATGATATTTTATATTGGAAAAATGCAATATTGATAGTTCTGCCTTCCCACCCAATTGCACTTTAAACTCTGAATCAATTAGGGGCCTGCCACAAATAGAATTCACTCACATGGTTGAACAGAAGAAATTTTAATGAAGACCATGCAGAATGCTTTAGTGCAGGTTTAACGGAAGTTGAGGTAGTCAGACACTAGCAAAGTGAGCAGTCATTGGCACATGTGGGTCTGGAGGAGTAAGTGGGGAAAATGGTGTTACTGAATCTCAGAGAGGCCTGGAGCCACAGAAAATGGGCTGTTGGGCAGGAGCTGTACCTGTGGAAAGAGGCTGTGATCATCATAGCCAGCCTTGGAGATGGAGTAAGGAGGAAATATGAAGGGAAATGCCCCAACCTCTCTCTGTTGCTGTTTCCAGCTTCTCACAGTTGCCTCCCATTGCATGAGTGGGATAGATGACCAAAAGGCAAGAATGCCTGGCTGATGCAGGGCACTTGGGCTCCTGGAGAAGGGATGAGAATGGATTTGACATGTGGGAGCAGCAAGCGGAGAATAACCAGGACAATATATTACTTGTCTTTGGATCCCTGGTGTCTAGCATGGTGCCCAGCACTGAGTAGAAAGTTAGCAAATGCTTTTAAAACTGAACAGAACTGAAAGAGATCTCAGAGCTCAACAGGTTTAGCTCTCGTATTTTAGAGAAGAGAGCACTGAAATTAAGAGATATCAGGATGACTTACTGAAGTCCATGCTAGCAGCTAGTGGCTAAAGGATCGTGGAAGAGTCTCTGGACTTCCTCCATGCAACCTGCTATGCCATGGCCAGTGCTGGTCTGGATTATTTTCCTCATCTCATGTCTCTGCTCCTCATGTATTCATCTCAGGCTTCTTCATTCTGTGATCCTTCTTCTCACTCTGGCACCTGGAACAGCTTTCCTTTCCTTCCTCTCAATCACACACATTACTGAGCACCAGATCTGAGTGTTTCAGGTAATGCACTCAGTCCTAGACTCAGAAGTGAGAAGACATGCCACCTGCCACAGTCTGTTCACATCTCCTTTGTACCGGCCCTTCCCTGTGCTTGGAATGGATTTCATCTCTGTGACCCCCTGGTCAACTTTTATCCACCACTCAAGGCTCAACTGCTGGTCCATGCCTTCTGAGAAGTAGCCTTGACACCTTCTTCCCTGGCTTTGAACTCATTACGAGCTATTCTGTATGCAAGTCTTGCTCCTTTATTTAAAGATCAGCTCTTGGACTCTAGCTTGATTCCTCTCATATAGTGAGTGACTGAATAGAGGCTGAAAGAATGGGTCCATATCGGAGCTGCATTTGAGACCATTTCCTTCCTTTTTCGGCTGCCATTGTTACACTCTCAGAAGATCAACACATTTCATTTTTAGTGGCGTTTCTGCTGATTGTGGGGCACCTATGCCAAAAGCTGCTGTATTCCCCATTTGACAGGTACAGACGCTGAGCTGCAGAGCAAACCAGCTTGCCCCAGGTCCCATGGCCCAGGGATTTGTGCTGAAATTTGACTACAAGACTGCCTGACTCTGAACATATTAACCATGCTGCATTGTCTCATATGCTTGATGTTTATAAGAAGACATTCATTTATTACCTTGTAACATTGAAATAATTAAAATGATACATGAAGAGCATTTTCTTCTCCAACTCACACTCATCTCTTCTGCTGTAAATGTAAGCAGCTGCCTTTCACTACATTTTTTTTTTTTTTTTTTTTTTTTTTTTTTTTTTTTGAGACAGAGTCTCGCTCTGTCGCCCAGGCGGGAGTGCAGTGGCCGGATCTCAGCTCACTGCAAGCTCCGCCTCCCGGGTTTACGCCATTCTCCTGCCTCAGCCTCCCGAGTAGCTGGGACTACAGGCGCCCGCCACCTCGCCCAGCTAGTTTTTTGTATTTTTTAGTAGAGACGGGGTTTCACCAGGTTAGCCAGGATGGTCTCGATTTCCTGACCTCGTGATCCACCCGTCTCGGCCTCCCAAAGTGCTGAGATTACAGGCTTGAGCCACCGCGCCCGGCCCTTTCACTACATTTTTTTATGGCACCTAGATGCTGACCATGCCCCTTGCCAAATTACTTTCAAACATTAAGGGAAATACCATGTTTTATATTTTCTTTAATTACATCTGGTAGCTATATGTACACAGTGAGCAGATTTTATGATCTTGTGATATTGGCAAGAGATTGAAATCTGTTTTTGAAAGACAGCCAGATTGAGCTTGGTGCAATTAAGCAATCCACCCAAGGTCTCACAATGAATAGTGGCATAATTTTGACCACAACTATGAGAAAAAATTAGAAGCAAACACAATTTGTTTCTTCATCTCCTTATCTCAGTATCAGACCTTTCCAGGTTTCAGTTAAACATTGAATGAAGCTATGAGGTATGGTCCCTCCTAGGACAAAATGCATTTTTATGGGTATCTTTAAGACTGAAAAAAAACATTAAAACTCAAAAGTGTTAAACCATAATGGTGGAAATAGAACGACAGGTGATTCCATCAGTAATTTGGGCAGCAACCAGCTGCTGGTATTGTGGAGTGATAACACAGGCTTTCCTAATAATAAGATCCAAGTTTCTCCAATTATCTGATTTCTTACTAACCTCCAAGGGGAAGATGATGATCCCAGTTTCCACTCTTGATTCTCTTTTTCCACATCTTTCTGGATGTACACAGGTGCTGTGGGGTGACCTCCAAAGTAAACTCAGGACTGTCCATGGCCTAACCCAAGAGACCTAGTTGGATTTGGACTTGGAGGAGACATGAAGCACAGTCCTGCAGGAGCAAACTGCAGTGTGGACAAAGTTTACTTCAATAGTTTGATCCTGATTGTGACTCATATTTTATGTGGAAGGCAAACCTGGAGATAAGGTATTTGATAAGAACTTGCTTTGATATATTCCGAAACTGTAGTTGGTTATATAATTCCAGGAAAAGCAAAGGGACTCTTCAGGTTTTCCGACGTGTGTATCCTTAGAGAAAGAGAGAAAGAGAGAGAGAGAGAAAAGTCATTTTTGATCAGTACTCCTCTGGTCCTTAACATTGAGATATTATGTTGTCATTCTGGTGGGTCGCTGAGAGTTGCATCGGACACCAAGTCAGCTGGTGCTGTGCAAGGATGATGCATCTGTGAAAACTCACAGAGGGGGTTCCCAACCATACCTCTGGAGCAGTGGACACTCAGGATTGGTTGCTCTGTGGGGAGGACGACGGAGTCTGATGTGGCTTGAGCAGGAAAGGGTTTATATACAGGTGTGAGCTACCACTGACTTGCTGGCCTGTTTGTTCTCTGTGGCATGTGCATATGTGTGTGTGCATTTTATCTTTCTTTCCCTTAATATTTTAAGTGATTTCTTGTGTATATTCTGTCCCTGAAACTGCCAAAACACTAAGCTTATTTTTCCTTATCTCATCTGCACTTCATATTACTAGGTATTAGAAAATAATAAAAATACAGACACTGGTGTTTCTTATTTACTCAGCTTCCTTACTGTCTTAATGCTTTTCGGGGCTTGTCCTTTATTTGCATTTCCCCGCTATCATTTTATGTTGTTGTTTTAGCATCTGGCAGACTCTCCTGCACACTTGTAGGATATATATTAAGAAAATGGTAAATATGTTCTTAATTGCCGTTTGCATATTTAAGTGCTATCCCTCTATCATTGCACTACAATGGTGTATCTGCAGACTATGGCTATGGTTATCACTGGTACATGGACAGAGCAGAGATCTGGGGGCTAGAAGCCAATTTCCAACAATGTCCACACCTTCTCTAGGACTCCAGATTCCTGGAGTACAGACAGAAACTTTTGCTTCATTATATGCAGCTTAAACCTCCCAGAGTGCTGTTTTAGTTTGGTTTGGTTTTGATTTGGGAGGTTAGAGGTAGATTCTAACTAAGATCATTATATTTTCTCAACCAACATGTAAAATGCACTTTTTAAAAGTCAAAGACACATACTACTTTGTAAAAAGTGGGTTTCAATATTTGAAGTCATGAACTAAACTTTTAGGCATAAATGCAGGACTTTTTCATAGGCCTTGTTCAATTCTCAGATTATAATACAACATTTATGGAATGGCTATTTTTATGCAAGACAAGCAATTTATTTCTTATTATTTGGTATCATTTCCTGAGGAGATGAGTTCTGTCCTTATAACCCAGATTGTGGGTTATCCTGCAGATGGGGAGCTGCAGATGCATATAACCCAGATTGTAGGTTATCTTGCAGATGAGATGTGAGTCATCTTGCAGATGAGATGCTGTGACACTAGGCTGGCGTCTGATAGCGGACTGAAGTATCTACTCAATGCAACGGGTCGTTCTGTGCCTGGGAGTGAAAATTTGACATGTAGGGATAAGCTGTCAGTCCAGCAGGAAACCTATTTTGAATTGTCTCTAGATTTTTAGAATTTTAAAAAATGTTTTCAGAGAAAGGTTAACCATGTTTATCCATTCTTATTTGCTCAATGAGTATTGACTGAACAATTTAATGTACGAAACAGGAATAGAGCAATGAATAAGATGGTCATTTTCTCCTGTTCTCATAGTTTACATTCTAGTAGGAAAAACACATTAACAGAGATCTGAATACTTAATTATTACATTTTAATTGCAGTTGTCTTAAAGGTGAAACAGTGAGTCCCATGAGAAAACATAATAGGAGATAATGTATTCACAGCATTTCATAATTCTGCAAAAGTGACATTTAGACAGAAATACGGTGAGTGAAAAGAAATGAGCTAAGATGGCGGGGTGGGGATGGGGAGGAATATTGTTATTCAGGCAAGGACATAACATGTGATAGGGTCCTAATGCACGCAGGTTTTAGGTGAGGGACCTAAAAGAAGGACAGAGTAGAGCTTAGTGGGTGCAAAGGAGAGTGGAGTGAGATGAGGCTGATGGGGGCAGCTGGTCATGAGTTTTAACCTTATTATTAGAACATCAGGAAACCACAGATGTTTTTGAGCTGTGGCACAACAGAATCAGACCTGTGTTTCAAGAAGGGCTGGCCGCTGGTGGAAAGTGGGTTGAAAGGTGGTAAAGAATGAAGGGATAGCAGGAATGAGGCTACTTCAACAGTCTAAGCTGGAGATGAGGTGGTAGTTTCTGTGTGATTTAATGCTTTAAATGCCTACTGTATTTGGGGTGTTGGATCAGCCCTAATTGGTACGAGCTAAGCTGTACATCTCCTGGCAGTTTCTCAGTGTTAAAGTGAGGGCACCCAGTCCTCCACACTAACTTTGTATGTCTCAGTTGGGTGTGTATTTAAGGATGGTATGTGTCACGCTGTTTCCTTAGGGCTTAGAACCCTGTAAAATTGAAGGCAGCAGCTTCTATGAGCTCTGGCTTTTGTAAAAGGCAGTGAAGATTTGATTATTTAACAACCCTCTGGCTGCACCCATTCTTGCTCTTGTTATTTATTTATTTATTTTTGACAGTTAGCGTGCCATGCTTTGGAAATGCCATATCTGTTGTGCAATATCAGGGTGACTAAGTGAGGCAGGGTTTCTCACATTAGGGGAAACACTCCAGCTCGTGGGGAACGTGCCAGCGAAAGGATCAGATGCATCCCAATCCTGTAGGTCAGGTGCCCTGTCTTCTTGATTGTGTGCCAGATGCTGCTGCTAATGATATGAGCCTCACAGTTCTGCTCCCAGAAGCTGCTGCTAAAGCCGCTGATATGCAGCTCTCCAGATACAGAGGCCATCTCATAATGGGAAAGTCTTCTCACTTAGTCATTTATTACATTGCACCAGGTTTTCACATCTTTTGGTAGGCTATAAGAAACATTAAATAGTGGACACTTTGGAAACAGACATATCTTGATTGCACTATGTGGAGCTCTATAGCTTTGGGCATTTTAACCTCTGTGAACCTGATTTTCCTCACCTGTGAAAAGGAGATAATTTTATAACACTGGCCTTCTGAAATTCCCATGGGACCTAAATGTGATGATGTATATAAAGTGCCCTGCACACGATGGGGCTACCACACTGCAGGCATCTGATAAGTTTCCTTCCCGATATTAACCACGTAATAACTAGCTTGTCTGATGTCACCCAAGGGGTCCAGAGTCTTTCTGCAGTAACGGGACCATCACTACATCTCCATATTTTGTAGCTGATTTCGTTGTTTCACTTGTCTGTGCTGTTTCTCTTTTCTGAGGGGACAGATAACTAAATTTTCAGTAGAAGGATGAGGAAGGTAAGACTATAAGCTCTGAGTATACCTGACCATAACTTGTAGACAATTAGCAACATAATATATGCAGTCTGGTATTTGGTCTCAGACAAATACGTGAGATGACATGATGGTGTTCTCAAATGGTAAAGAGAATGGATCCTTCATCTTTGAATTTACTGAAACCTCATTTGAAGCATTGATGATCATCTATTACATCTTTGGGTTAATAGGTCCATGAATGTCTTAACTGCATTCCAAGAAGTGCTTTTCCATTGTGTTCAATTTGTCCTTTTACTAACCTTAAATGGTGCTTCTCTGTTCTATTGTTTTTTTTAATTGGGCAATAAATTGTTTTCACCTCAAACCCCTGTTTTCGGTTTAGGCATGTGAGCCTAAGTGAGCCATGGTGAAAAAGCACTGGACCTGGGCTCAGAACGTTGGTGCAGAGTCTCATTTCTGCCACCTGCCTTTTGGATGGATGCCATTTCTTTGAGCCTCAGTTTTCTCATATGTGAAATGGTGATAATTGCACTCTGACCCCTTTCTGTTAGCTGTGAGGATCAAAGGGTATCGTTGAAACGTTCATAACCTGTAAAGCACCATACAAAGGTTCTCCTCCGGTTCTACTGAATTAGAGTCCCTGGTGATGGGACCCAGACACCATTACTAAAAAAAAAAAAAAAAATGACCCAAGTGGTACTGATGTGGAATAAAGTTCAAAATCCACTGCTCTATAAAAATATAGGATGATATCCCCATTGACAAATTACAGATGTCATTTGTCTTAGATGGACTCAAATCATTTTGGTGATTTGATGAATCTGATGTTCACTCCTTACCCCTTCAGTGATTATTTTCAGGCCTGCCATTGTCCTCGCCTGTATCATCTTTCCACAACCTGGTTCTCTAGCCACATCAGACTACCTGTAGTTGCCAGTCACTGAAAGTCACATGACTTCCCTGCCTTTGTGATTCTGCTCAGTGATTTCTCGGGAGAATATTCTTACTGTAGTGCAGGGACCCGGCCTTCCTGTAGCACTGATAGAGACATAGACATAGGCACATAGGAAGTGATCTTATGACCGTTCAATTTATCTTCTGCTTTATAGAGGAAAACCTTGAGACCCAAAGAATGTCAGTGTTTTTCCTGAGGTTACACAGTTCATGATAGAGTCAGTATTAGAATCCAGGTCTCCTGACTCTCAAGCCAGTGCTCTTTATACTATACATCCTTCTAAAAATACTAACTGAAGCCAGGCACGGTGGCTCACGTCTGTAATCCCAGCACTTTGGGAGGCCGAGGCAGGTGGATCACTTGAGGTCAGGAGTTTGAGACCAGCCTGGCCAACATGGTGAAACCCTATCTCTGTTAAAAATACAAAAATTTGCTGGACATTATGGTGCACACCTGTAATCCCAGCTACTCGGAGGCTGAAGCAGGAGAATCACTTGAACCTGGGAGGTGGAGGTTGCAGTGAGCCAAGATCGGCCACTGCACTCCAGCCCAGGTGATAGAGCAAGATTCCATCTCAAAAACATAAATAAAAAATAAACATACTAATTGAGCACCTATTATACACTAGACACTGTTGTGCAGTTGTGCTAATAAATAAATATGCAGACACTCATGTATCCCATGCCAAACGTAAGCAAGTGCTTGTAATTCACCAAATTTAAGCAAGTGCTTGTAATTTAGCACTTGTGATTTTTAAAACAATCTTTTCTAGTATACTGAAACACATACTCAATCTTCAAATCTTTTCAGGACATTATACTTTCTCCTTTAGTGTGTCCTTCTACCACCCACAACCCACGCGTGTTTTCCTTGCGCTCCACATCTCAACTGAGCTGCATGAAGTCAGGGCTTCCCCCAGGGATTGCGGTCACCCTCCTCCTCCAGGCTCAGAGCACCAGCAGGCTGCTTCGGGCCTATTTCCCTCATCTCAATGCTCACTGTTGGCTGCCTCACCGTGGCTCCCTTGGGTTGCCAGGGGTAGTCTTTAGATGGATCCTTTAAGTTCACATCTGATGTTGTGACATCTGTTCCTCAGGACCGTCATTCACCTGGGATTTGTACTTGGTGTTTCACTTTGGGAGGTATTTTTAAGTTGTGATCGGATACAAGGATTTTGTTAGAATTTACAAAGTACGTGCTTGGGCCAACATACCCAATCTAATCTTCAAAGTGTCCCTGTTTACAGTTACGGAGCCAGGCAGCAATCTGATTCTCAGCCAGCTCAAATGGCACCCAAAAACTCCTACTGAATATATAAAGTGTGCAGAGGGATAAGTGCAGAAAACGACAGTTCTCTTCTCTTCCTCCTTCTTAAATTTGATTTAAGAGCAGAGATTGGAATTGCTGATCACTAGAGAGTTCTTCCTGAAAACAAAAAGAGTGGCCCACACTTCTCTATTTCACAACCCAGTATCCGAAGGACTACATGAAGCAACATGAGGAAAGCTCATTGTCCTTTCAACATTTCCTCTGCTTCTCTGCATTTCTAAGACCCCTTTATTTCCAGCATATCAGCAACATCAGATTAGAATACACACAATAGTGATGGATCAGTACTCTATGTCGTAAGACCAAATATTGACTGAAGTCTACAGTAGCGAAGAAAAGTTGGCAAATCTATGATCTCCCTTGTTTCTAATGCCAGAGCCTATCATGTGTTGTTGAAAATAAAGTTCACTTTATGAAAACCACTAGAAATTGTAAGAAATTATTATGTGTGAAATCTTTCAAGATCTGTATTTCCTTCTAGGGAATCAGAATTAGGCAAATATTGAATATTGATATAGACAAAGGATATACTCTCTTAAGCTATTATTTACTTTTTCTTCTGGAAAGAACTATGCATTTAGTAGACATGTATATTTTTGCTATGGACATTAGTTAATGCTTGGTCTTTAGCTACTTCTTTCTTATGTGGCTAAAGACCGCCCCAATCTCCCCTGCCTTTTAAGTCCAAAAGCACGTATTGAGTATCTACAACACGCCAAGCATGATTCTAGGTGCTGGGGATACCACGATGAACAAATGTGTTTCTGCTAGTGCAGGAGACAAAGACTGTACCTTTCAAAACGTTTAATGAAATTGAAAAACTTTTTGAAAGAAGTGATGAAGGGAGAATAGAGGGAGTAAATGAAATGAAAAGGAACTATAACCACACTTTCTGCATTTATTAAAATAATACTTTGTATACCTATATACCATCAAACTAGGAAAAAACTAGATGAAATATAGATACATAGATTTTAAAATATGATACTAAAACTGACTAAAGAAGAGAGAAAAGTCTGAATAATACTGTAACTTTTAAAGCAATTGAACTAATTATTTAAAGTCTTCCTACAGTGAAAACATCAACCCCACTAGTCTTAGAGGTGAACTCTACCAACCATTTAAGGAACAGGTAATTTCAAACTTTCAGGTAATAAAAAAGAGGAAATACTCCCACCTTATTTCATGATGTGTATAAAAATTTGGTGTCAAAACCAGATTAGGACAGACAAAAAAGGAAATTACATAGCAGTTTATTTTGCTTATGAACAAATATAAAAATGCTAAATGAAAATGTTAGCAAAATGAATCCACAATATATTAACAAAATATAAATTATGATCAAGTTGGATATTTTCCACAATGCAAGGTGAGTTAATGTTAGAAAATCTATTAATGTCATTCACTATCTTAATGTGAACAAAAGTATGGCTATCTTGATAAATACAGGAAAAATACCTATAAAGTCTAACAACCATTCATGATAAAGATTTGTAGCTACCTAAGAATGCAAATTTCCTGAACTGTTTGAGAGCAGCTAAAAAAGACCATCAGCAAACGTGATACTTAATGGCAAAATGTTAAAAAATACTCTGTTTAGGATACAGAATAAGACAAAAATGTCGGGTATCACTGACTTTATGCAAATTCTAAAGCAAGAAAAAAATAATAAAAGGTGTTGTAAGGATTAGGAAAAAACAAAAAGCCATTATTTGTGAATGATATAATTTTTTGCATAAAAATGAATAGAATCTACACAGTTTGTGGTTGTATTTCAGGCATATATTAAAGTCCTTGGATTCTCAAATGTAGCCTGGTTGATGGAAAGGTTAAGGGTTAATATATGTTGAACCTTAGCAGTCATCAGGTTCAGTGTTAGATTGCTTATTTAAAATAGTAATAACAATTATTATTGCAGCTACCATTGATAGAACTCCAACTTCCCTGCTGAGAACTAGATACATTTTTACAGTGAATATCTCTAATCCTCACACATACTTCAAAGTACTATTCAAGGTATCATTATCCCTCTTTCACAGATGAGAAAACAGATTCAGAGAAGTAAGATAACTTACGAAAGTTCACACAGCAAGAAACCCAGTACCTCAGAAACCAACAGGACATCCCCTCCTCCTCATTTTCCCTTCTTCTTCCAAGAACTAGCCAAGGCTTGCTGAGTGGGAGCTGTAAAACGCCTACCAAGCTGGCCATGCATTAGTCAATTCCGACAGGACAATAGAAACTTAGAAGCGGTCTCATTCTCAGATGGATTTGTACAATAATAAAACTTTGACATTTCATGAGAGTATTTTTAAGCCTGTGTTTTGGCATTGCAGGGGCCACAGAGAACAGAACATGGGGATAAAAACCTGCATTATCAAGCTGGACTTACCTCCCCTGCTGCCCTCCCCAATTCTTAGCCCCTCCCCATGTTCCCTTCAAAAGAGAAACAGAGCTTTCTTTTTGGAAAATAAATCTAGAGGCAACCTTGAATCCAATCCAAGGGCAGTTTCCCGAAGAGCCAAGCCGCCATTTAGTTCCTTCCCAACCCTTCAATTTAGTGAAAATGTTGCAAACCACCTTTACCTGACACATCGAGACTGTAGTTCTCCAGGTTACTGCTGTGGTCATCACTTGAATTGCTATTGACTTTACATCTGGAATTGATGAACTTGTATATAGTTGCATTTTTAAACTGCCTTAGGATTGTACTCACAAAAAGGTTCACAAAGTGTGGGGGAATTGGGGCTGAGTAATAGAGTAAGGTTAGAATAATATTATTTTCATATTATTTCTAATCTCACATCTCTGGAATACACCCACCTTTGTCATAATTCATTGTGTCTTTTGACTCAGGGCTGGACTCAGAATACAGCATGGCCCTGAATGTCACAATGATACTTAAAGCATCCCAATGATATTAGAAGGGAAATAGTTACAGTTTCATTTGATGGAGAGGGCATGAAGGGCAGTTAACATTTATCAAATGTTTGCTGTATGCTTGGCACTATGCTACTAATTTTAAATTATTTTATATAAAACAACATGGTGCTGGCAACATGTATCACTAAGACATACCACCAAACATGGTTCAAGGCTTGGAGCAAGCCACATGAAATGCAGGGTCCATGATCCACTTACATTTTCATGTCTCCCCTTTTCCTACCTTACCCACTACAATGGACTGAATGTTAGGGTCCCCCCCTCCAAAATCCACATTTTGAAATTCTAATTCCAAGTGTGAGGGTATTAGGAAGTGGGGTTTCTTGGGAGGTAATTAGGTCATGAAGGTGAAACCCTCATAATGGGATTAGTGTCTTGATGAAAGAGACTCCAGAAAGCTTTCTCACCCTCTTTCTGCCACGTGAGGATACAAGAGAAGTCAACAGTCTGCAACCCAGAAGAGGACCCTCCAGAACATGATCATGCTGGCACCCTGATGTAGGATGTTTCTTCTCTAGAATGATGGAAAGTACATTTCTTTTGTTGATAAGTTTATGTACAAAGTTTATGGTATTTTGCTAGAACAACCTGAGCTAAGATACCCATGTTTCTCAAAGTATTGCCTTTTGGTTGCAGAATATAATACCAAAAACTGTATCTGCCTTTTTAGTTCTGATTTACTGTTCACAATGAGGAAGCCACTTGCTTAAGCTGTTTTGTTCCCTCTAACACAAGCCTCTTGACCCCCTTTCTCCCCTTCCCCACTCCCTCGGTCTTTCTTTACTGAGGATATCATGAGGGTTGTGTGAACACTTTATTAACAGAACTGTAGTTCCTTGGAATTAGAGTTCTTTCAATATATAAGGAATAATAATTGTGTCTTTGAAATTTGTTCACTCAGATATAACCTCTGAAAAGTCATTGGTTGGTATCTTTCTGTCTCTGCCAAACAGGTCACTTCTCCGTGCTCAGTTTTCCGTATCTATAAACTGGGAATAATGATACTTATGCCATAGGGTTAGAGAAGATTAACAGAGGTCTCATATGTGAAGCAGTTAGAACAGAGCCTTGTGAATTTCAATGCTACATGTGAGTTTGATATAATAACATATTTTTGCTGCTGCTGCCAGATGTGAGACATGCAATTTAATATCACAGTGTTTGCCGCAATACACACTACAAGTGTAAGTGTGCTATCTTGAATTATAGCTTTGCAAGTAAAGATCAGATAAATATTTTATTAGAAAAAATTTAACTCAGTGGGGACTTTTTAGGAGCACAGGCATGGTGGTCATACCTCAGTCACTCTTGAAAATAGTTCCTTAGAACAGACAGTCTTGATTATTTTTTTCTTTCCAATTTTTATTTTAGGTTCAAGGGGTACATATACAGGTTTGTTACATGGGTACATTGTTCATCGTGGGAGTTTGGTGTACAGATTATTCATCACCTATAGGTAATCAGCATGGTACCCGATGGGTAGTTTTACAATCCTCACCCTCCTGCCACCCTCCACCCTCAGACAGGCCCCAGTGTCTATTGTTTTCTGTGTCCATGTATACTCAATGGTTAGCTCCCACTTCTAAGTGAGAACATGTGCTATTTGGTTTTCTGTTCCTGCATTAATTTGCTTAGGACAATGGCCTCCAGCTGCATCCATGTTGCTACAAAGGACATGATCTCATTTTCTATAGCTGCCTAGTATTCCGTGGTGTATATGTTCCACATTTTCTTGATCCAGTCTACTGTTAGTGGGCATTTAGATTAATTCTATGACTTTCCTATTGTGAATAGTGCCAGGACGAACATACGCATGCATGTGTCTTTGTGGTGGAACCATTTACATTCCTTCAGGTATGTACCCAGTAATGGGATTGCTAGGTCAAATGGTAGTTCTGTTTTAAGTTCTTTGAGAAATCTTCAGATGGTTTTCCACAGTGGCTGAACTGATTTACATTCCCCCTAGCAGTGTATAAGTGTTTCCTATTCTCTGCAACCTCATCAGCCTCTGTTATTTTTTGACTTTTGAGTAATAGCCATTCTGGCTGGTGTGAGATGGTTTTTCATTGTGGTTTTGATTTGCATTTCCCTAACGATTACTGATACTGAGCATTTCTTCATATGCTTGTTGGCTGTGTGTATGTCTTTTTTTGAGAAGTATGTTCATGTCCTTTGTACCCTCTTTTTAAAGGGTTTTTTTTTTTTTTTTTGCTTGTTGATTTGAGTTTCTTACAAATTCCAGATATGAGTCCTTTGTCAGAGGCACAATTTGCAAATATATTCTCTCATTCTGTAGGTTGTCTGTTTACTCTGTTGATAGTTACTTTTGCTGTGCAGAAGCTCTTTAGTTTAATTAGGTCCCACTAGTCAATTTTTGTTTTTGTTGCCATTGCTTTTGGAGTCTTTGTCATGAAGTTTTTGCCTGGGACAATGTCCAGAATGGTATTTCCCAGATTTTCTTCTAGGATCTTTATAGTTTTAGGTTTTACATTTAAGCCTTTAATTCATCTTGTGTTGATTTTTGTATATGGTAAAAGGAAGGGGTACAGTTTCAGTCTTCTGCATATGTCTAGCCAGTTATTCCAGCAGCATTTATTGAATGGAGAGTCCTTTTCCCTTTGCTTGTTTCTGTCAGCTTTGTCAAAAATCAGATGGTTATAGTGTACAGCATAATTTCTGTGTTCTCTATTCCGTTCCATTGGTCTATGTGTCTGTTTTTATACCAGCACCATGCTGTTTTAGTTACTGTAGCATTGTAGTACAGTTTGGAGTCAGGTAATATGATGCCTCCAGCTTTGTTCTTTCTGCTTAGGATAGCTTTGGCTAGTTGGGCTCCTTTTTGCTTCCAAATGAATTTTGTATATTTTCTTCCTAATTCTGTGAAAAATTTCATTATTAGTTTGATGAGAATAATATTGAATCTGTAAATAGCTTTGGGTAGTATGGACATTTTTTACAATATTGATTCTTCCTATCCACGAGCATGGAATATTTTCCCATTTGTTTGTGTCTTCTCTGATTTCTTTTAGCCGTGTTTGACAATTCCGTTGTAGAGATCTTTCACCTCCCTGGTTAGCTGTATTCTTAGATATTTTATTCTTTTTGTGGCTATTATGAGTAGGATTGCATTCTTGATTTGGCTCTCAACTTGGACATTATTGGTGTATGGAAATGCTACTGAATTTTGTACATTGATTCTGTATCTTAAAACTTTGCTGAAGTTGTTTATGATATCTTGGAACATTTGGTCAGATACTGTGGAGTTTTCTAGGTATAATGTTATATCATCTGTGAAGAGAGATAGTTTTCCTATTTGGATGCCTTTTATTTCTTTCTCTTGCCTGATTGCTCTGGCTAGGACTTCCAATACTATGTTGAATAAGAGTGGTGAGAGTGGACATCCTTGATTTTTTTCTGGTTTTCAAGGGGAATGCTTCTAGGTTTTGTCCATTTAGTGTAATGTTGGCTGTGGGTTTGTCATAGATGGCTGTTAGTATTTTGAGGTATGTACTTTTGATGCCTAGTTTGTTGAGGGTTTTTAACATGAAGCGGTGTTCAATTTTATCAGAAGCCTGTTCTGCATCTGTTGAGATGATCATGTGGTGTTTGTTTTTAGTTCTGTTATGTGATGAATCATGTTTATTGATTTGTGTCTGTTGAACCAATCTTGCATCTCAGAAATTTGAACCTGGTAGATTAACTTTTTGATGTGGTGCCGGATTCCAGTAGCTAGTATTTTGTTGAGGATTTTTGCATCTATGTTCATCAGGCATATTGGTCTGAAGTTTCTTTATTTCTTGTGTCTTCGCCAGGTTTTGGCATTAGAATGATGATGACCTTTAAAAGGTGTTGTGAATTTGAAAACCACCTCTACTTATAGGCCTTCCTTGTCCGCCAAGCAGTATCACTCCACCAAATCATTCCATTTCATTATCTATGTAGTACTTTTCACAATCCTGTATTTTTCTTGTTTGTTACTGGATCCGCTTTTGGAATGCAGTCTACCTTGTTTTCTGCTGTATCCACAGGGCCTCAAACAGTGATGAACACAGAGTAAGTTTCAATGGTTATTTGTTACATGAATGTGTTTATAAAAAGGCAGACAAATGATGTTAACCCCACTAATGGCTGACTGGTTTGGATTAGATTGTGATATTTGAATCAAAGCCCTTGCTGATGGTGGCAGACATCTCAAGTTTTTCCCATGAATTCATGATGATGTAAGGCTGAACTTATTTCTGACTGCCATTGTAATGCACAATATATTATCAGCTCACTAAAATATGCTTTCATTTACCCGTAATTGAGTAGGGCACTAGCATCAGAAACAGTGCAAGGTACTGCAGAAGCGGGAGTAAACTGTTGAAAGGGCTAACATTTATGGAGCACTTATTATATGTCATGAACACTTGTGTAAATTTTTCTACTATATTTTATTGCTTGGCTGTTACACAATTTATTGATCTATTCTTCTTTTGATGAACATTTCCTATTTATACTGATAAACATTTTTACTCGTGTCTCCTCATGCACACATGCAATGATTTCTCTTAGGGTATTGGTTCTTCATTTGTAGTCCTTGACAAGGAGCTTAACCTCCATTAGATTACTGAGTCAGAATGTCTGTGGATGGGACCCAGGATCTGGGTTTTAATAAGCTCTCCAGGTGAGCATGATGCACATTGGAATCACCTGGAGAGATTTTAACAAAACCTAGGGTTTGAGCCCTACCCAAGACAATTATGTCATGATCTTGCAGGATGGGGTGTTGTGAGTCTTTGTTGTTGCCAGAGAGCTATGGCTAATAGTTATGTAAGTAAAAGTTGGATTTTCAGGTCCTAGGGGATGGGGTTATTGAATTTTACTCAGTGAATTCAAATTGCTTTTCCCAAGTAGTTGTTCTGATTTATGCTCCCACCAGTTCTTGATGAGTATTCCCGTTGCTCCACGTCTTTACCAAAACTTGTATTATTTGACTTTTTAATTATTGGTGTTTTGATAGGTGTGAGATGGTATAATTTTAATTTGTGTTCATTTGATTAGTAATGGGATTGAGCATCTTTTTGTATGTTTAAAGGCTACCAATACTTTTTGCTTCTGTGAAATGCCTGTTCATGATCTTCTGCTATTTTTTTCCTACTGAATTGTCTTCTTACTGATTTGTGATAATTCTTTGTGTGTCCTGGATACTAATTCTTTATTCGTTGTGTATGGCGGAACTATCTTCCTTTTCTACATTTTGGCTTTTTATTTTCATGAGGAGGTACTTTAACAGAAATTGTAAATTTTAAGTAACTGAATGGTTTTTTGTCCTGTTAGTGTTTGTGACTTTTTTTTTTCTTTTTTCTTTTTTCTTTTTTTATCCTGTTTGAGAAATCTTTCCATATCCAAAGTTCAAAAGAGATTCTTCTACACTTTCTTCTAAAAGTCAGACTTTTACCTTACACATTTAGGTACTTAATCCATTAGTGGTCTGAAGTAGGTCTCTGTTTTCACTTATTTTCCTTATGAGTTAACAACTGTTAACTGTTTACTAATTAACCCATCTTTTCCTTGTCAAGCTACCATGCCAACTTTGTGTATGTATTTGTTTTAGATAAATGCATGTGTTTTTCTAAACTATCTATTCTATTGATCAATTTGCTTATCCAAGAGCTAATGCTTCATTACTCAATATAAGTTATGGATTATAATCAGCCCTGACCCATGATAGAGCAAATCCAACTACTTAGTTTTTCTCCAAGAACATCTTGCATTTCTTTTTCTTTTTACAGAGACTGGGTCTCGCTCTGTCACCTAGGCTGGGGTACACTGGTACAATCATAGCTTACTGCAGCCTTGAATTTCTGGGCTCAAGTAATCCTCCTGCCTCAACCTCCCAAATAGCTGAGATTACAGGCATGCACCACCACATCTGGTTAATTTGAAAATTTTTTTTGTGAAAATGAGGTTTTGCTTTGTTGACCAGGCTGGTCTTGAACTGGCCTGAAGTGATCCTCCCACCTCAGCCTCCCAAAATGCTGGGATTACAGGCATGAGTCAGCATGCCCAGTCACATCTTGCACTTCAATGGCTTAACAATTAGCTAGTCAGGTACCATGAAAAGTGTTGCTAGAATTCTGATTTAAAAATGCATTAAATCTTTAGTTCAATTTGTGAATATGCATCAACTCTAAAAATGTTGAACTTCCCAATTAATGAGGATAATATGGCTCTATTTAGGAGTTCTTTAATGTCTTTTCATACAGTTTTATATTTTCTACATATACTCCTTCCAAAATTTCTGTTGGATTTTCTGAATTTCTTATATTTTGTTGTTACTGTAAATAGTATCTTTACTTTTTAGTTGCAATTTCTAACTGCTGGTATCTGTATATGAAAATGAAATCGATTTCTGAATTAATCTTATGTGTGGCAACCAACATAAATTCTTTTATTAATTCCAATAATATCTTATATATTATTTTGAATTTTCTGTGCAAAGTTACATCATCTGTAAATAATTGTTTTCTTTCTAACCCTTTTACAGTGTGTGTGTTTATGTGTGTGTGCACGTTTAGCTTTACTACTTACTGGGGCACTAAGTTGCATAAAAGTAGCATAAATGTAGTAATAGTGAAGATTTGCCTTGTTCCTGATTTTAAAGGCACTGATGTTTTCAACATTTCATCATTGAGAAATATATTTGTGGCAGGGATTTTTGTTATTTTTTTTTCTCTTGTTCTCTCTGTTTTTAGCTAGTCTTGAGCTGTTTAAGAAAGTTCCCTGGTATTCCTAGTTAGCTAAGAAATTTATCTTCTGTGGTTGAATTTCATCAATTGTTACTTCTGCTTGTTTTGAGATAATTATTCAAGGTTTTCCGCCACCTTTAGTCAGTTAATAGATTGAATTACTTTAATACATTTTCTAATGTTGACTCAACTTTGCATTCTTAGAATATACCCCCACCTGGTCATGATTCATTTTCTCTTTTTACATTCAACAATCAGTTTTCTAATGTTTTGTTGAGGATATTTTTACTTTATTTTCACAGGTCAGATCACCATGTAATTTTTCTTTTTTGTGCTGTTCTGTCTCACATTGGTATTAAGGCTTTCCTCACCACACAGAATATTTTAGGAGAGTAGCCCATTTCCTACTCACTGAAAAGCTGGTATAAGATGGAAATTATCGGCCGTACCAGGTGGCTCACACCTGTAATTCCAGCACTTTGGGAGGTGGGCGGATCACCAGGTCAGGAGATCAAGACCATTCTGGCTAACATGGTGAAACCCTGTCTCTACTAAAAATGCAAAAAAATTAGCCGGGTGTGGTGGCGGTTGCCTGTAGTTCCAGCTGCTTGGGAGGCTGAGGCAGGAGAATGGAGTGAACCCTGGAGGCAGAGCTTGCAGTGAGCCGAGATCCAGCCACTGCACTCCAACCTGGGCAACAGAGCGAGACTACGTCTCAAAAAAAAAAAAATAAAAAAAATAAATAAACATAAAAATAAAAAAAAGATGATAATTACCTGCTTTTTAAGGTTTGCTAGGATTCTCCTCTAAAATACTGTGGGCCTGATTCTTTATTTTTGTAAAGATTTTGCTTTTGCTCATTTTACTGAAGTATCACATATATCCAGAAAAGTTTAGCATTCAGTGAATTATTATAAATTGAACACACCCCTTTAGCACCCAGATGGAGAATCCAAACGCTGCCAGCACCAGAGAATTGCCTTGCCATACCCTCTTACAGTCAATCCTTCCTCACTCAGAGTTTGAAGTAACCTAAGTTTTAACAGCAGGTATTTTTAGTTTCGCCTGTTTTTAAACTTTACATTAATGAAATTATATAGTTTGCATAAGTCAAGATGTTTTGAGAACTCACAAATTTCTTTAATGGCTATGGAGTTATTCTGACATTTTCTTTATCTTCTTTTGATAATATATATTTTGCTCACTAAGTTTTCAAATGTGTGTGTGTACAGCTGTTCAAAGTATTTTTTTTAATCAATGCAGTATCAGTGCTTGTTTCCATTTTATTTCTGCCATTTATTTGAAAAGATCAATTTGGTTAAGTTCGCCTATTTTATTAGTCTTTTAAAAGCTAACTTTTGACTTTCTTTGCCGTATAGTTTCTATTACATTAAATTCTGTTTGTTATATTTTTCTTTCTACTTTCTTTAGGTTTATTCTATTGCCATTTTTTGTCTCATTAATTTTAACTGTGTTTTTTCTGCGTAAAGATAAGTTTAAAATAATGAGGTTTTCTAAATATCATTTTAGCTGCATCCAAAGGGTTAAGGAGTATTTTTATTATAATTTAGTTTTGTGCTTCCCCTCCCCCATTCTTTTCTCACTAATTTTAACTGTGTCTTCTTTTTTACATATTTAAAGATAATTTTAAAATGAGCTTTTCTAGATACCATTTTAGCTGCATCCAAAGGGTTTTATTGAGGAGTATTTTTATTATAATTTAGTTCTATGCTTCCCATCCCCCAAATTGCATTACATATTCTTTGACATATGATGTGTTAAGACATTTTTTTCAAAATAGAATTGTCTTTTTGATTTCTAATTTTATCATGAATATATGTGGGCTGTACAATACTGAAACGGCAAAATTTTGGGATTGCTTTGTGATCTAGAATGTATTTAATTTTTAAAAATGGTTTATGTCTACTTATGTAGCATGTCTGTTTTCCAGTTGTTGAGTGTGGTGTCCTAAATACTATATTCACTAGATTTATCTTTTTAATTGTGGCAGTTAATCTCTATCCTTACTGTAATAGTGAGAATGGGTTAGGTTATGCAGCAGTAACACACAAAGTCACAATTAAAGTTTATTTTTGGCTCCTGTTCAATATTGTCTTTATTGAGGAACCAGCCTGACAGAGGATCCCATTCTTTGCTTTCAGCAGGGAAAAGACTTCTGCAATCTCACCCCAGTCACTACATGCTTTTCTCTGGAAGCAGCACATATACTTTCTGCTCATATTTCATTGGCCAAAGCAAGTCATATAGCCACAAAAGCCCCATCTGACTTCAAGAGGGAGAAAAGTATTTTCCTGTCATGTACTATGAAGGAGTAATTTTTGTGAATAACACAAGTGACTACCACACTTTCTGATTTATTGTGTTCGCTTCATCTATTGACTACTGAGAAAAGGGGTTTAAATCTCCATATCATGATGATGGAATCATCATGATGTTCTTATATATGATTACATTTTTTTCTTCATATAGTGTAAAACGATATTATTGAGTTGCTGTAAGTTAAAATTCTACAACTTTCAGGGAGAATCGTATAGTGATCATCTTTGCGTTTCAAAATGTCCTTGCTTTAAATCCATTTTGTTTGTTATTAATAGATCTCTTTGCCATTTGGGGAGCTCCATAGCTGCCTGGCATATAGTTCCCCTCTTTCTATTTTCAATGTTTTTATTTCAAGTGTATATCTTGTTAAAAAGTAATATAAAAAATAAACTACTCTTGGATTGTTTTATTGTCCTAAAATCTCTACCCTTCAAGAGAAAGTTTATTTCATGTGCATTGACGGTTTTTGCTGGTATGGTTAGAATTTTTCTACCACCTAATTTTGTTTTCTATTTATCTGGCCATTTCTTCCTTTTCTTATTTCTATTCTCCCACCCTCTTCCTTCCTTCCCCCCATTTGCCTCTTTGTTTTCTTTTTTCTCTTCTCCTTTCCTTCCTCCTTTCCTTTCTGACTCCCTGTCTTCTTCTTTGTTTTGGATCGATTGAGATCTTTTTGTTTTTTTTTTGTTTTTTTTTAATGTATTAGTTTTTTCTCCATTAGTTTGGGACTGTATAGTATTTTAATCTTTTAGTGTTTACTGTATTTATTTTAACATGCATATATGCTAACAAAGTATGAATTTAACAATCTTGTAACCCTACTCTTCACTAATAAAAGGATCTTAGTCTCTTGGTAGTCAAAATTTGAGTCATCTGTATCTGGGAAGTTTATAGAGATAGACAGTTTCCACCCTAGCCCTACTGACTCAGAATCTACATTTTATCAAGATCCCCTAGTAACTTGTATGCATATTAGAGTATGAGAATCTCTGCCTTAGAATGTATTAACTTCAATTGTAGTCCTTCTAATTTATATGCTTTTGGTATCTAGAATTTAACTCGATCTGGATCATTTTTCACTCTCAAATTAGATTTTATTATTTCCATTTTATACAGTTAACATTTGTTTACCACAAGTTTACCATTTTACTTGCTCAGTATTCCTTTTTGTCACATTAGATCTTCCTTCTCAGAGCCTTCGCTCCTGTCTAAGGCACATCTTTTAGTCATTCCTTTCATAAGGTGCTATTGGTATTGAACTCAGTTTTTGTTTATTGAAAATATCTTTATTTTCTGTTGTTTTAAAAGTATCTCTTATTGGATAACATTTCAAGGTCAACAGTTATTTTTTAATTTTATTTTTTTCTCAGCATTTTGAATATATTTTTATTGTCGTTTGACTTTCTTTATTGTTGAGACGTCAGCTGACAGTCTAATTGTACTTCCTTGGTCATTGATCTCTCTCTCCCTCTTCCTGCCCTCTTTCTCTTTGCCTTCTTTGAAAACCTTTTAATACACACACACACAGACACACACACACACACAGACACACACACAGTTTTCCGGATCTGATGAAAGATACCAATGCCAAGGTTTAAAAAACATAATAAATTGTAAATCTGAATATATATATATCCATTAGGTCTCCTGAACCTAAGCATAGGTATCTTTCATTGAGTCTCAAAAGTTTCCAGTCATTGATATGGTTTAGATCTGTGTCCCTACTCAAGTCCCATGTTCAACTGTAATTCCCAATGATGGAGGTGAGGCCTGGTGGGAAGTGATTGGATCATGAAGGTGGTTTCTAATAGTTTAGCACCATCCCCCTAGTGCTGTTCTCATGATAGAGTTCTCATGAGATCTGGTTGTTTAAAAGTGTATAGCACCTTCCCCGGTGCCTCTCCTGCTCTGGCCATGAAAGATGTGCCTGCCTTCCACCATGATCAAAAGTTTCCTGAGGCCTCCCCAGGAGCTGAGCAGATGCCAGCATTATGCTTCCTAACAACCTGCAGAACTGTGAGCCAATTAAACCTCTTCATAAATTACCCAGTCTCGGGTATTTCTTTATAGCAGTGTGAGAATGGACTAATGCAGATAATTGGTACTGAGGAGTGGGACCTTGCTATAAAGATACCTGAAAATGTGGAAGCGATTTTGGAACTGGGTAATGGGCAGAGGTTAAAAGAGTGTGGAGGGCTCAGAAGAAGACAGGAAGATGAGGGAAAATTTGGAGCTTCCTAAAAACTTGTTAAATTGTTTTGGCCGAACTGCTGATAGTGATATGGACAATGAAGTCCAGGCTGAGGAGGTCTCAAATGGAAATGAGGGAACTTACTGGAAACTGGGGCAAAGTTCACTTTTATTATGTGCTAGCAAAGAGGTTCACTGCTTTGTGCCCCTGTTCTAGGAATCTGGAATTTTGAACTTGAGAGTGATGATATAGTGTATCTGGCAGAATAAATTTCTTTTTTAAAATCTTTTTTCCTTTTTTATTATTATTATACTTTAAGTTCTAGGGTACATATGCCCAACGTGCAGGGTTGTTACATATGTATACATGTGCCACATTGGTGTGCTGCACCCATTAACTCGTCATTTACATTAGGTATATCTCCTAATGCTATCCCTACCCCCTCCTGCTACCCCATGACAAGCCCCAGTGTGAGATGTTCCCCATCCTGTGTCCGAGTGTTCTCATTGTTCAGTTCCCACCTATGAATGAGAACATGTGGTGTTTGGTTTTTCTGTCCTTGCAACAGTTTGCTCAGAATGGTGGTTTCCAGCTGCTTCCATGTCCCTACGAAGGACATGAACTCATCCTTTTTTATGGCTGCATAGTATTCCATGGTATATATGTGCCACATTTTCTTAATCCAGTCTATCATTGATGGACATTTGGGTTTGTTCCAAGTCTTTGCTATCGTGAATAGTGCCGTGATAAACATACATGTGCATGTGTCTTTATAGCAGCATGATTTATAATCCTTTGGGTATATACCCAATAATGGGATGGCTGGGTCAAACGGTATTTCTAGTTCTAGATCCTTGAGGAACCGCTACACTGTCCTGTCCTCCACAGTGGTTGAACTAGTTTACGGTCCCACCAACAGTGTAAAAGTGTTCCTATTTCTCCACATCTGTTGTTTCCTGACTTTTTAATGACTGCCATTCTAACTGGTGTGAGATGGTAACTCATTGTGGTTTTGATTTGCATTTCTCTGATGGCCAGTGATGATGAGCATTTTTTCATGTGTCTGTTGGCTGCATAAATGTCTTCTTTTGAGAATTGTCTGTTCATACCCTTTGCCCACTTTTTGATGGGGTTGTTTGATTTTTTCTTGTAAATTTGTTTGAGTTCTTTGTAGATTCTGGATATTAGCCCTTTGTCAGATGGGTAGACTGCAAAAATTTTCTTCATTCTGTAGGTTGCCTGTTCACTCTGATGGTAGTTTCTTTTGCTGTGCAGAAGCTCTTTAGTTTAATTAGATCCCATTTGTCAATTTTGGCTTTTGTTGCCGT